>NC_072004.2:610000-910000 GCF_028885655.2 Pongo abelii
TATTAATACTCCAAGTGTGGGTCCCTGGGCCGGCAGCATCAGCACCGCCTGGAGGCTGCTCAGAAACAGTCTCTCAGCTCCCGCTTAGCCCCACCAGATCCAAATCTCCATTTTCACGAGATCTCCAGCTGATTCTCATGCGTACTTGGGATTGAAAAGCACCAATCTAAAATTAAATATATATTTTTTAAAACTTCAGCTCCAAACAAACCCATGTATGTATTCTAAATGGTGAAGAAAAAAGGTCAAAGAGCCTTATATGGCCAGACGTGGTGGTTCACGCCTGTAATCCCAGCACTTTGGGGGGCCGAGGCGGGTGCGTCACCTGAGGTCAGAAGTTCCAGACCAGCCTGGCCAACATAGAGAAACCCCATCTCTACTGAAAATACAAAATCGGCCGGGCACAGTGGCTCACGCCTGTAATCCCAGCACTTTGGGAGGCCGAGGCGGGTGGATCACGAGGTCAGGAGATTGAGACCATCCTGGCTAATACTGTGAAACCCCATCTCATTAAAAATACAAAAAATTAGCCAGGCGTGGTGGTGGGCGCCTGTGGTCCCAGCTACTCAGGAGGCTGAGGCAGGAGAATGGCGTGAACCCGGGAGGCGGAGCTTGCAGTGAGCCAAGATCGCGCCACTGCACTCCAGCCTGGGTGACAGAGCGAGACTCCGTCTCAAAAAAAAAATACAAAATTAGCCGGGCGTGGTGCTCACGTCTGTAGTCCCAGCTACTCGGGAGACTGAGACAGGAGAACTGCTTGAACCCAAGAGGCAGAGGTTGCAGTGAGCCGAGATCGTGCCACTGCACTCCAGCCTGGGTGACAGAGTGAGACTCTGTCTCAAAAAAAAAAAAGAGCCTGATGAGATGCCCCTAAGGTGCAGAACTTCTGGGTAAATCTGGATTTGTCTTTGTCTTTTTTTTCCACTCTCTGTAACCCTAGGAGCACTGAGAACTCAATTATTAGCTGTATCTGTTTACAGCTGACCAGGATCTGCTACTAATGATACAAAGAGAACGCCTTTAACTCAGACTGCCCAGTTATGCGCTTTGTGAAGAGAAAAACCTGGCTGGGTGAAGGCTGGGAAGGAGGTATTCACACAATAAAGAATAAAAATACATTCGGTCTCATTAACAATCATTATTTCTGGCTGGATGCAGTGGCTCATGCCTGTCATCCCAGCACTTTGGGAGGCCGAGGCGGGTGGATCGCTTGAGCCCATGAGTTCGAGACCAGCCTGGGCAACATGGCAAAACTTCATCTCTACTAAAAATACAAAAAAATGAGCAGGGCGTGGTGGTGTGCACCTGTAGTCCCAGCTACTCAGGAGGCTGAGGTGAGAGGATAGCTTGAGCCCGGGAGGTGGAGGTTGCGGTGAGCTGAGATCGTGCCACTGCACTCCAGCCTGGGCGACACAGCGAGACCCTGACTTAAAAATATATATATATAATTTCTGAAAAACACCATGATTAGTACTCTAAGTCCTAGTTTACAACACTCTCAGGAAATTGATTTTCTCACCGAGAAGCTGATACCCACTCAGCCCTCACTATCACGCCTCTTTACATACTTTACCTATTCATGCTCCCAACAATTCTCTCTGGCAAAGCTTTACCACCCCACTTTGCAGACGAGGAAACTGAGGCCCAAAGACTCTGAGTGATGAAAGTGGAGATCACTCTCAAGTCTCTTTCACAGTAAACCTTTGGGATAAGATTCTGGCCAAGTCATCTGGGAGGCTGTGCTCCACGTCCCAACCATATTAGAATCCACCATGGGCCAGCCGCGGTGGCTCAAGCCTGTAATCCCAGCACTTTGGGAGGCCGAGGCGGGCAGATCACGAGGTCAGGAGATCGAGACCATCCTGGTTAACAGTGAAACCCTCTCTACTAAAAATACAAAAAATTAGCCGGGCGTGGTGGCGGGTGCCTGTAGTCCCAGCTACTCGGGAGGCTGAGGCAGGAGAATGGCGTGAACCCAGGAGGTGGAGCTTGCACTGAGCCGAGATCGCGCCACTGCACTCCAGCCTGGGCAACAGAGCCAGACTTTGTCTCAAAAAAAAAAAAAAAAAAAAAGAAATCCACCATGCTGGACAGTGAGAAGTAGCTGTCTTACTAAGACAGTATTTAGTATTATTATTTTTTGAGAAGGAGTCTCTCTCTGTCACCCAGGCTGGAGTGCAATGGTGCAATCTCGGCTCACTGCAACCTCTGCCTCCTGGGTTCAAGCAATTCTCCTGCCTCAGCCTCCTGAGTAGCTGGTACTACAGGCACCCGCCACCACGCCCAGCTAATTTTTGTATTTTTAGTACAGACCAGGTTTCACTGTGTTGTCCAAACTGGTCTCGAACTCCTGACCTCAGGTCATCTGCCTGCCTCAGCCTCCCAAAGTGCTGGGGTTACAGTGTGAGCTGTTGTGCCCGGCCTGACAATACTTATTTTTTAAAAATGGCTTAGAATTCACACCATGAAAATTCTACACTGCTGAGAAACATGAATATTCATGGAAATAATGATGCTCTTCTTCTTAAAGGAAAGCCAAAGACACGATGAGCTCAGGTGAGCAGCTTTTCAGGAGCTGCACAGAGCCGGGGCCTGGAGCGCCTACCTTGGATTCCGTACAGCCGGTTGAGGCGCGACCGCCGGGCCTCGTCAGTGTAGGGGACGGCGAGCCAGGGCATCTCACTGAAGTACTGTTTGAAGGACTCCTCTGACCTACAGAGACACACGTGGCGAGCAAGGCTCAATATCCCCACTGCACCAACGCTGAATCCTCCCACCTCTGCCAAGTTCTGCCCAGGGATTCTGCGGAAGCCGGGGTTTCTAACCACTGTGCTCCTCAGGCAACAGGCTATGGGGGTGCGCTATCCTACCCAGGCTGGTGTCCACCAAGAAGCAAATGCCTCCACGCAGCAGGTGGGTGCCGGCTAAGATGCCAGCCCACTTCAGCAGCTCCCATCCGGGCAACGTAACTCAGGTCCGACTTTCCATTTCTCAGCACAGACAGGTCTTTCTTGCCTCGGAGCTTAGATGTGCACAGCCACTGCATACTCGTGGGAGTTCTAATTTGTGCACGGAACAGTGACTCATACGGGACCTCAGATTTAAACCAACCGTATACCTATGATTCCACATGTAAAAAACCCTAGGAAAGGCACATCTACTCAAGCGGCAGAAGCGGATCAGGGGATCCCAGGGCTGGGTTTATGGATGGAGACAGACCCATGTGGGCCTGGGGTTTATGGGCGGAGACTGACCCAAGGAACCTACGGAGTGATGAAAATGTTCCGTGTCTTGTCTGCAATGATGGTGGTTACGTGGTACGTACGTTAGTCAGTTGAACTGTGTACCTTAAATGCATGCATTTTATAATATATACTTTATGCCTCAATACAGTTGATGCTTAAAACTTTAAAAAAGTGATTGTGGACAGGCATGGTGGCTCACGCCTGTAATCCCAGCACTTTGGGAGGCCAAGGCGGGCGGATCACGAGATCAGGAGATCGAGACCATCCTGGCTAACATGGTGAAACCCCATCTCTACTAAAAATACAAAAAAATTAGCCGGGCATGGTGGCGGATGCCTGTAGTCCCAGCTACTCGGGAGGCTGAGGCAGGAGAATTGCATGAACCCAAGAGGTGGAGCTTGCAGTGAGCTGAGATTGTGCCACTGCACTCCAGCCTGGGCAACAAAGCAAGACTCTGTCTCAAAAAAAAAAAAAAAAGTGATTGTGGCCAGGCGTGGTGGCTCACACCTGTAACCATCACTTTGGGAGGCCAAGGTGGGCGGATTACTTAGCCCTAGAGTTCAACACCAGCCTGGGCAACATGGCAAAACTGCATCTCTACTAAAAATACAAAAATTAGCCAGGCGTGGTGGCAGGCACCTGTAGTCCCAGCTACTCAGGAGGCTGAGGTGGGAGGATCACTTGAACCCGGAAGGTGGAGGCTGCAATGAGCTGAGATCGCACCACTGCACTCCAGCCTGGACAACAGAGCGAGACTCCGCCTCAAAAAAAAAAAACAAAACAAAACTGATTGCTGCACCTGGCACGGCTTCACACTGAGATGGGGAGCTGTGGCACGGCTGAGATGGGGAGCTGTGGCACGGCTGAGATGGGGAGCTGTGGCACAGCAGAGCAGGACTGCGGGCCAATAAGCCAAGCCCAGGATGGTGTGGACACCACAGATACAACAATGTGCAAAGTGCCCTGCGTGTGCCGGCATCTCGGATCCTTTTGGGAACAGGAACGTAAGCGGCAGACGTCACTGGTGACTCAGTCTAAACTGGGGCGGGAGTTTTGAGGTGAAGGAAGTTCACTGATAAGTGAGGCCTTAGAGAGGGCAAGAAGCAGAGGAAACTGAGGCTCAGAGGAGCTGACTGACTCCCAGAAGAATGTCTGTTTTGTGATTCCTTATCCGTGTGTATCCGTGTACATTCAGATAGCACCAGACACAGCACAGGGCCAGAGCTGAGAAAACAGCCATCCGGCCGGGCACTGTGGCTCACGCCTGTAATCCCAGCATTTTGGGAGGCCAAGGCGGGCGGATCATGAGGTCAGGAGATCGAGACCATCCTGGCTAACATGGTGAAACCCCGTCTCTACTAAAAAAAAAAAATACAAAAATTAGCCAGGCGTGGTGGCGGGCATCTGTAGTCCCAGCTACTCGAGAGGCTGAGGCAGGAGAATGGCGTGAACCCGGAAGGTGGAGCTTGCAGTGAGCCCAGATCACACCACTACACTCCAGCCCGGGCAACAGAGCGAGACTCCGTCTCAAAAAAAAAACCAAAAAACAAAAAACAGCCATCCAAGACAGGTGTCTGATTACATTCGTCTCCGGCTCTTTTCCATCCTCTCCCTTCCTCCGCCTTCCCTGTCTCTTCACCACAATCTAAAAAGCTGAGCAAATCAGAAAATACGTCCTAATCTCAAACAATCCAGGCCTAAATTGGGACATCCCCCAGTATTTACAGCAAGAAGAGATTTTCCTCAGCTCCCCTTCAGACGATTAAAGGAGTAAATATGGCCGGGTGTGGTGACTCACGCCTGTAATCTCAGCACTCTGGAAGGCCAAGGTGGGCTCCTCACGAGGTCAGGAGTTCGAGACCAGCCTGGCCAACATGGTGAAACCCCATCTCTACTAAAAATACAAAAATTAGCCGGGTATGGTGGCGGGCACGGTGGCAGGCACCTGTAATTCCAGCTACTCAGGAGGCTGAGGCAGGAGAATCACTTGAACCCAGGAGGTGGAGGTTGCAGTGAGCTGAGATCACACCACTGCACTCCAGCCTGGGCAACAAGAGCAAGACTCTGTCTCAGAAGAAAAAAAAGAAAAGAAAGGGATGTCAGCTACCTACAGAAAAGGGGCCCAGCACTTCACGGCACGACTGACCTGTCTGCACTAACGAAGATGATCTCAAAGTTCTGGCCTGCCTCCTTGATCTTCCGGTAGGATTCCACCAGGACCCGGGTGAGGCTTCGGCAGGGCGGACACTGAAAGACAGGACAGCAAGACCTGCTGCGTGACACTGCTTCTCCACCTCCCAGCCACTCACCATCCGAGGCCGGGTTAGCAGGACTCAAGCAGGATTGGGACAGCAAAACCCCACTCATGAAAGGGGTGGAAATGAGGTGCGTATGGTGGCTACCCAGGAGGCTGAGGCCAGAAGATCGCTTGAGCCCAAGAGTTTGAGGCCAGCCTGGGCAACAAGCAAGACCTAGTCTCCTGAATGAGGCAAAAATAAACTTGCCTCTCTTAATGGTGAGCATCTGGCACAAGCACCCGCACTGTCCCTATGCAGTGTGATAGCAGGTAGCATGAACTCATCCGCATGGATTAAGAGAAATATCCAGGCCGGGCGCAGTGGCTCACACCTGTAACCCCAGCACTTTGGGAGGCCAAGGTGGGTGTATCACCTGAGCTCAGGAGTTCAAGACCAGCCTGACCAACATGGAGAAACCCCATCTCTACTAAAAATACAAAAATTAGCCGGGTTTGGTAGTGTGCGCCTGTAGCCCCAGCTACTTCAAAGGCTGAGGCCGAAGAATCACTTGAACCCGGGAGACAGAGGGTGCAGTGAGTTGAGATTGTGCCACTGCACTCCAGCCTGGGCGACAGAGCAAGACTCTGTCTCAAAAAAAAAAAAAAAGAAGAAGGTCAGGCACGATGGTTCATGCTTGTAATCCCAGCACTTTGGGAGGCCGAGGCGGGCAGATCACCTGAGGTCAGGAGTTCGAGACCAGCCTGGCCAACATAGCAAAACCCTGTCTCTATTAAAAATACAAAAATTAGTCAGGCGTGGTGGCATGCACCTGTAATCCCAGCTACTCGGGAGGCTGAGGCAGGAGAATCGCTTGAACCCAGGAGGCAGAGGTTGCAGCGAACTGAGACCGCACCACTGCACTCTAGCCTGGGTAACAGAGCGAGACTCTGTCTCAGAAAAAAAAAAAAAAAGGAGGACTATCATTACAGATCAGTCAAAGAAGTCATTTCTTGCTGCTTTTTTCATTCATAATCATAAGGACTATTCAACCAGGCCTCGGGCACAGGAGAAGGCCAGAAGGCTGGGAAATTCCTGCCTGGGCGTCTCACCCCCAGAAGCCAACCACAGCTGGGCCTGCTGGGAACATCACTGCTTCCTTCTGTCTGAGCCAAAGGGGGTCCAAACACTCACCCAATGTGCAGAGAAATAGACGCCCACGTGAGACCCCTCCAGGCTGCTGCTCTCCAGCGACTGCCCGTTGTTTCTAAGCAAGGGCCCTGCAATGACTTCCCTGAAGGGTTTCGGTCCCCAGGGGAACTCCAGACCTGAAATAGAAAACAGATGGTAGAAGAGGGTGAAGACTCCTCCTGATGACCTGGGACCCAGGAGACCTCAGAGCGGCAGGCGTGACAACATAATCATCAAACAGTACTTGTGAACACACCCACAGCATCTGCAGCTAACACAGGAATCAAAGTAGAACGATTCCCTCCAGGCAACGGTTCCCAAACCTGGATGGGCACAAGGTCTGTCTTCCGGGGACTTTTTTTTTTTTTGAGGTGGAGTCTTGCTCTGTCGCTCAGGCAGCAGTGCGGTGGTGCGATCTCAGCTCACTGCAAGCTCTGCCTCCCGGGTTCACGCCATTCCCCGGCCTCAGCCTCCCAAGTAGCTGGGACTACAGGTGCCCACCACCACGCCCGGCTTTTTTTTTTCTATTTTCAGTAGAGATGGGGTTTCACCGTGTTAGCCAGGATGGTCTCGACCTCCTGACCTCGTGATCCACCCGCCTCAGCCTCCCAAAGTGCTGGGATTACAGGCGTGAGCCACTGCGCCCGGCCCTTCCAGGGGCTTTTGAAAAGTACAAATGCCCAGGCCACTTCCTGAGGCTGGAGACCCAGGAGCAATGCAAAGCTGTACATGCAAAATGAAACAGGCTCCCCAGGTAACTCTGATGAGGGACTCATCACCTCGGGGACTCGGGAATCAACCCGATACCCAGGATTGCGGATTCACATCCCAGCCGTCACATCCCAGTGGCTGTCAGCTCTGACTGTACTTGGAATGCTCCTAGGCCCCACGCGCAGAGATTCTGATTCCATTGCTCTTGATGGGCTCAGGGAGCCAAGTGAGAATTTAAGTCCAATAAAAGAAAAGAGTGAAACCCACCCAGCCCAGATGGTCCATGTTCTGATGACACCTAAGCTCCAGGTAGGGGGAGTTGATAATATGCTTCCTACTCAACTGAACCGTGTTTTCTCACAGGGTGGTCCATGGACCTGCTGCCTCAAAGTCGCCTGGGGGCTGGGAGCTGGGGGCTGGGAAAGAGGAGCACAGGCTGGTTGATAATGCAGGTGGTCGGGCCTCCCTGGAAACAAGAGGGATCCACAATGTTCTGGAGGTCGGGTTCGGGATCCGCACAGGGGCCAGGCTCCGCAGCTCAGCCCCACGATCCCAGCACTTTGGGAGGCCGAGGTGGGCAGACTGCTTGAGCTCAAAAGTTTGGAGACCAGCCTAGGCAGCCTAGGGAGACCCCATCTCTTACAAACAATAAAAAATTAGCTGGGTGTGGCGGTGCACGCCGGTAGTCCCAGCTACGCGGGAGGATGAGTTGAGCTCAGGAGGTCGAGGCTGCAGTGAACCGTGCGTGCTCATACCACAGCACTCAGCCTGGGCGAGGGAGGGAGATACTGTCTCAAGAAAAAAAAGGAAAAGCTTCACGCTTGGTTCCACCATGCCCTGGTTTTTACTGAGGGTAATTCTTTGAAGTAGGTGGCATTTTTACTGGGAAAATGTGTGAGCAGGGTTGAATCTTCTCACTGGATGGATTAAGTGAGGGGAGGAGATCTCACAGCCCTGTTCTCACTCACTGCCAGAGGGAAAGATGCCACACGGACGGCCCTGAGCAGGGTGACTGGAGGAGCACGGTCCACGCGTGGCCAGCAAGACCAAGGCCTGCAGGGAGTGGCAGCTCAAAGCAACGAGG
Source organism: Pongo abelii (assembly GCF_028885655.2). Classification (NCBI taxonomy): domain Eukaryota; kingdom Metazoa; phylum Chordata; class Mammalia; order Primates; family Hominidae; genus Pongo; species Pongo abelii. The sequence goes on from NC_072004.2 coordinate 618,466, forward strand.
TGCACTCACCGCCAAGGCCAGGAGAGTGACACGGGGGCTGGGACTTCGCTGCGTAGTATTTTAAAGGGGAAAAACCCCACTCAGCCTGCCTGTAACTGTGAAGGGGGCAGCAGCCACGGACGCAGCACTGGAAGCCGGGGTCTGAGCTCTCCACTTTCCCACAGCCTCCGCGGCCCTCCAAACGGAGCTTCTTATGGCAAAGTCCATCTCTTAAAGCCCCTAGGAGGGACATTCTGATCCCTGTGAAAATCTTAAAACCATGTCCGAGGGAATACTAAGATTTCACCAAGACGACATTCTCCAGCCACGTAAACCCACGTGTTGTGAAAATCTTAAAACCATGTCCTAGGGAATACTATGATTTCACCGAGACGACATTCTCCAGCCACGTAAACCCACGTGTATCTATTTTACGAGCACTCTCTCTACCGGTGGCGGAGATTAGAGTAGGCGCGTGGAGGAGGCGGGGCTGGGTAATAAGAGGACCGCGTGCACATGCTGAGGTTTTACCTTCTGGGTCATCTCGGATCACCAGCAGCCCATTCCTGCACACAACCTTCCCAGTGGTGGCGTCGAGGAATATGAGTGACGGAATGTTGGAAATTCGGTATTTGTTCCAAAGTTTGAGCTGTATGAAGAAAAGCAAAAGAAGGTGGTTAAGTCCAAACCAGATTCATTGCAGTGTTCTTTTGAGCCCCTTAGGCCTGGATGCTGGATGAACGGGCAAGCATTCAAGCACACAGAAAAGAATAATGGATCCCAAGCAGGGCTGCTGAGCAAAGGGGCATATTAACTACAATCCCACTGGCCCCCAGGGTCTGTGACTGTGCGGGGGACTCCAAGGAGGGGGTGATGGTCCCACTGCCCCCCGGGGTCTGCGACAGTGCGGGGGACTCCGAGGAGGGGGTGATGGTCCCACTGCCCCCCGGGGTCTGTGACAGTGCGGAGGACTCTGAGGAGGGGGTGATGGTCCCACTGGCCCCCAGGGTCTGCGACAGTGCGGGGGACTCTGAGGAGAGGGTGATGGTCCCACTGGCCCCCAGGGTCTGCGACAGTGTGGGGGGCTCCGAGGAGGGGGTGATGGTCCCACTGCCCCCCGGGGTCTGCGACAGTGCGGGGGACTGAGGAGGGGGTGATGGTCCCACTGCCCCCCAGGGTCTGCGACAGTGCGGAGGACTCCGAGGAAGGGGTGATGGTCCCACTGGCCCCCAGGGTCTGCAACAGTGTGGGGGGCTCCGAGGAGGGGGTGATGGTCCCACTGCCCCCCGGGATCTGCGACAGTGCGGGGGACTTGGAAGCGGAGGCTGCTGACCCCCCTGGCCCCCATAGTCTGCAACAGCGCATGGGACTCAGCGGCGGAGGCTGATGGAGGACCACACTCATCCTGGAGAGTACTACCCTTCCACGTCTCTAAAAATCAGAGATGAAGATGGATTCCACAGCTTCAGAACACAATCAGACCACCAGGTGGTTAAGAAAGGAAGGGAAGGTTTTCACGAGAGCCTCGCCACCCTGGCAGCAGCCGCTCTCCATGGCCCCTTCCCAGCAAGGGAGAAGAGACGGGTTTTCCGACAGAAGGCCACGGAGTTAACATCTGCCCCTCAGCCCTTCACCACGTCCCTCAGCCCTTCACCACGTCCCTCAGCCCTTCGCCATGTCCCTCAGCCCTTCACCAGGTCCCTCAGCCCTTCACCAGGTCCCTCAGCCCTTCACCAGGTCCCTCAGCCCTTCACCAGGTCCCTCAGCCCTTCGCCACGTCCCTCAGCCCTTCGCCACGTCCCTCAGCCCTTCGCCACGTCCCTCAGCCCTTCGCCACGTCCCTCAGCCCTTCGCCATGTCCCTCAGCCCTTCACCAGGTCCCTCAGCCCTTCACCAGGTTCCGACAGAAGGCCACGGAGTTAAAATCTGCCCCTCAGCCCTTCACCAGACCCCTCAGCCCTTCACCAGGTCCCTGCACTTGAAATCTCACAGTCGTCGTTACGTTCGGCCCACAAAGCACCAGGGAAGCAATGCCCAGGGCCAGCCCCAACCCTCGGCTCTCAGTGCCGCATAAAACACGCTTCGGTCTACTGGCAGATTCTTGAGATTGGCTGTGCACACGGTCAGAGGTCCAGGGTCTAAGAGGAATAAAGCTGACAAAATGTCAATGTAAAGCCCAGGGCTGGAAGCCGAGCGTGGGCAGCCTCCTCTGTTCGCCGTCGGGGTGAAGCCTCCTCTGTTTGCTCACTGCCACCAGGGTGAACGCCATATGGGCAGGTGACTGGGTGCTCTCGAACTTCCCCGCCAAGTCTGAAAAGCCACATAATTAAATGCAATGTCGGGGCCGGGCACGGTGGCTCACACCTGTGATCCCAGCACTTTGGGAGGCCGAGATGGGAGGATCACCTGAGGTCAGGAGTTCAAGACCAGCCTGGGCAACATGGCGAAACTCCGTCTCTACTTAAAATACAAAAATTATCTGGGCGTGGTGGCTCACGTCTGTAATCCCAGCACTTTGGGAGGCCGAGGTGGGTGGATCACGAGGTCAGGAGATCGAGGCCATCCTGGCTAACACGGTGAAACCCCGTCTCTACTAAAAATACAAAAAATTAGCTGGGCGTGGTGGTGGGCGCCTGTAGTCCCAGCTACTCGGGAGGCTGAGGCAGGAGAATGGCGTGAACCCAGGAGGCAGAGCTTGCAGTAAGCCAAGATCGCACCACTGCACTCCAGCCTGGGTGACAGAGCGAGACTCTGTCTCAAAAAAACAAATAAAAAAAATAAATGCATTGTTGGGCTAGCAATGTTCCTCCAGAGAAGACAGAAACAGGGAAGCTGCAGAGTGCCCCACTGTTCAGGCCGTTCGGCTCTGAGCCTCCCTGCTGGGGCTTGAGGATCCCGACAGGAAAGCTGGGCCCTTGGGCAGAACAGGGCAAGGATGTGTCACAGCAAAGCAGGCACGAGGGCAGCAGCAGAGAGAAGAGGGCACTAGTGGTGGGATGAGGACTGCCCCGAGTTCCATCCCAAGCGGTGAGAGGGAGGCCAGGAGATCTGCCACACAATGCTGGGCTTCCCTGTCTGTGGAGACCCGTATCTTGGCAGAAGGGCTGTGGGACCCCACTTCAAACTGGGTGGGCCCTGCCTTCAGTCTGCATGTTTTTCCCAGCCCCACCTTTCTGGGGGGCTCATAAAACCAGCCCGGGACCTCACAACAAGAACAATCCTGCACATCCAGTATTTTTTTGTTTTTTGTTTTTTTTTTAAACAGAGTCTCGCTCTGTCACCCAGGCTGGAGTGCAGTGGCGTGATCTCGGCTCACTGTAACCTCCACCTCTCGGGCTCAAGCGATTCCCCTGCCTCAGCCTCCCAAGTAGGTGGGATTACAGGTGCCCGCCACCACACCTGGCTTGTTTTTATATTTTTAGTAGAGACAGGGGTTTCACCATGTTGTCCAAACTGGTCTCGAACTCCTGACCTCAGGTGATCCACCCACCTCGGCCTCCCAAAGTGCTGGGATTACAGGCGTGAGCCACTGCGCCCGGCCTTTTTTTTTTTTTCTTTTTTTTTTTTTAAGGGAGTCTCACTCTGTCGCCCAGGCTGGAGGGCAGTGGCGTGATCTAGGCTCACTGCAACCTCCACCTCTAGGGTTCAAGCGATTCTCTTGCCTCAGCCTCCCGAGTAGCTGGGATTACAGGCGCCCACCACCACGTCCGGCTAATTTTTGTATTTTCAGTAGAGATAGGGTTTCGCCATGTTGGCCAGGCTGGTCTGGAACTCCTGACCTCAGGTGATCCACCTGCCTCGGCCTCCCACAGTGCTGAGATTACAGGCGTGAGCCATTGTGCCCAGCCCATTTTTAAATTCCACGATGGCATCATTCCAGAGAAACTTGGTACCGAATTCAGATTAAACATCCTTAAGAGGTTCAACAACAGAACAAGACCATCCTGCCACCGGGATCAGCTTCATAAGTTTGCTGTGCAAGGATTGAGTCAGGTTAATTTTTTTAAAAAAGGAAGATTAAAATGATTGAATTTTTCTGGTTTAAAAAGTAATTCTTGGAGGAAAAAAAAATCATTGGAAAAAAGTTGGGAAACAGCAAACCGCAAAAATTGAGATTGAAAATTACCCATGACTCACCACTCAGGAAAGCTTAGACCGTTTTATATTTCCACCAGTGGCAAATGAGACTGCCTTCACCAACATTATCACTGTCATTAATTTTTCCAGTTCGCTAGGGGGAAAAAATGACACGTCATTTTTGTTATCCTTTTTTTTTTTTTTTGGTGGGGCGGGGTGGTGGGGCAGACAGAGTCTCGCTCTGTCGCCCAGGCTGGAGTACAGTGGCGTGATCTTGGCTCACTGCAACCTCTGCCTCCCGGGTTCAACGAATTTCCTGCCTCAGCCTCCCGAGTAGCTGGGACTACAGGCATGCACCACCTTGCCCGGCTAATTTTTCTATTTTCAGTAGAGATCGGGTTTCACCACATTGGCCAGGCTGGTCTCGAACTCCTGACCTCAGGTGATCCCCCCACCTTGGCCTCCCAAAGTGCTGGGATTACAGACATGAGCCTCCGTGCTCGGACTATCTTTTTTTTTTTTTTTTTTTTTTTTTAAAGTTCTGGGATACATGTGCAGAATGTGCAGGTTTGTTACGTAGGAATACATGTGCCATGGTGGCTTGCTGCACCTATCAACCTGTCATCAAGGTTTTAAGCCCCGCACGCATTAGGTATTTCTCCTAATGCTATCCCTCCCCTAGGCCCCCACCTGCCAACAGGCCCGGGTGTGTGATGTTCCTCTCCCTGTGTCCACATGTTCTCATTGTTCAACTCCCACTTATGAGTGAGAACATGCAGGGTTTGGTTTTCTGTTCCTGTGGTAGTTTGCTGAGAATGATGTCTTCCAGCTTCATCCATGTCCCTGCAAGGGACATGAACTCATTCTTTTTTATGGCTGTACAGTATTCCATGGTGTATATGTGCCACATTTTCTTTATCCGTCTATCATTGATGGGCATTTGGGTTGGTTCCAAGTCTTTGCTATTGTAAATAGTGCTGCAATAAACATACGTGTGCATGTGTCTTTACAGAAGAATGATTTATAACCCTTTGGGTATATACCCAGTAATGGGATTGCTGGGTCAAATGGTGTTTTTGGTTCTAGATCCTTGAGGAATCACCACACTGTCTTCCACAATGGTTCAACTAATTGACCCTCCCACCAACAGTGTCAAAGCTGCTTGTCTTTGACTTACTGATGTGTAGGAGATACGCTGTTGTCAGCACCCTGTGCTTTACCCCACTATGTTTTATAACTGGTAAGAGCTGAAGGTCATTCAACAGATATTAACTGAGCACCTACTGTGTGCCAGGCTCGTTCTAAGCACAAGAGATTCAGGAAAGAGCAGATGAGGCTGCTGCCCTTGTGGACCTCCTCCTCCAGTGGGAGAGGCAGACAATAAACAAGAATATAAACAGGAAACTCATTTCAGACGCTGAGAAGTAACAGAAAGAAAACAGGGCGGGTAAGATCACGGCTGCAACTGGGAAGCTGGGATGGCGGCGTGGATTCTAGAGACGGGCGTCCGGGAGGAATGACATTTGGGCACAGGCCTCAGCAAGGAAATGGAACAAGCCACAGGCACGCCGCGGGAGGCCACCTGAGGCCCAGGAGCCCGCGTGGAGGCTGACTGCGAACGTCTGAGTAGATGAGAGAACCAGGGGTGGCGGCTGTGATGAGCTCGGAGATCATCATACGATTTGTGAACCACATCGTCAAGGCCCCGTGGACGACGGCAAAAGTAGCAGGTCACAGGGAGTGATGTGACCTGATTTACAGTTTAAAAGGCCATTTGGAGCCGGGCACGGTGGCTCACGCCTGTAATCCCAGCCCTTTAGCAGGCCGAGGTGGGCAGATTATTTGAGGTCAGGAGTTCGAGACCAGCCTGGCCAACACGGTGAAAGCCCATCTCTACTAAAAATATAAAATTAGCAGGGCGTGGTGGTGGGCACCTCTAATCCCAGCTACTCAGGAGGCTGAGGCAGGAGAATCACTTGAATCCGGGAGGTGGAGGTTGCTGTGAGCCGAGATTGAGCTATTGCATTCCAGCCTGGGCGACAAGACTGAAACACCGTCTCAAAAAAAAAAAAAAAAAAAAAAAAAAAAAAAAAAAAAAATGCTCTAACCTATGCTGATTGGGTTAATCCAGAAAAGAAATTTGAGAGAGAAAACTGCAAGAACAATGTGTTTGAACAGGAAAAAGGGTGAGGCCTAGATCACAAATGGAAAAGGGCCGGGTTATAAAAACAGCTGACTTTTCAATGTAGTTGCCCCTTGGCTGGGTGTCGTGGGTCACACCTGTAATCCCAGCACTTAGGGAGGCAGCGGGGGAGCGGATCACCCGAGCCCAGGACTTCAAGACCAGCCTGGGCAACATAGTGAGACCCAGTTCTCCATTAAAAAAAACTCCACAAGTCTAAAGTATACAAGAGGATGTACATAGGTTATATGCAAAAACTATGCCATTTTATATCAAAGACTTGAACATTGGGGAGGGGGGTCTTGGAACCAGTCCCCCACAGATACTGAGGGCCAACTTTATTTATTATTATTATTTTGAGATGAAGTCTCGCTCTGTCACCCAGGCAATGCAGTGGCACAATCTCAGCTCACTGCAACCTCGGCTCACTGCAACCTCTGCTCACTGCAACCTCCGCCTCCCAGGTTCAAGCAATTCTCATGCTTCAGCCTCCTGAGTAGCTGGGATTACAGGCATTCGCCACCACACCTGGCTAATTTTTGTATTTTTATTAGAGAACGGGATTCACTCTGTTGGCCAGGCTGGTCTGGAACTCCTGACCTCAGGTGAGCCACGCACCTTGGCCTCCCAAAGTGCTGGGATTACAGGCATGACCCACTGCTCCTGGCCTTCCATAACTTTTTGATCAAAATTTTATCAGGAATGGATGGCTACTGATTATTCTTTGAACCCGTTGTGGTATATTTCATGAGTGTCCAGTGTAAGATTAAACTATCCTTGCCTTCTTAGAAGAGATCCTCCTTACTCACATGTATTATTAAGGGATCACTAGGATCTTACGTTCCATGGGGCTTAGGGCTCCCACAAGCAAATGCCACCCTGTAACAGGAAACTCTCTGTGGGTAGCTGGACTGTTGCCTAAAGTAAATTCCAGCCTGTGGCCCTCAAATGTAAAGCTAGCAGATGCAACATGATTATTACAGAGTGGTTTGCATTTAGGCACCCCTATTACCTTTCAAACATAAGCATGTGCTCTGTTCTTAGCCAGGAATTTTTTTTTTTTTTTTTTTTTTTTTTTGAGATGGAGTCTCGCTCTGTCACCCAGGCTGGAGTGCAGTGGCGTGATCTTGGCTCACTGCAAGCTCCGCCTCCCAGGTTCACACCATTCTCCTGCCTCAGCCTCCCGAGTAGCTGGGACTACAGGTGTCTGCCACCACGCCCGGCTAATTTTTGTAATTTTTTTTTTTTTTTTTTTTTTTAGTAGAGACAGGGTTTCACCATGTTAGCCAGGATGGTCTCGATCTCCTGACCTCGTGATCCACCCGCCTTGGCTTCCCAAAGTGCTGGGATGACAGGCATGAGCCACCACGCCCAGCCTCAGCCAGGAATTTTTAAGGAAATGGTGGTGGCGTTTTGGTACCTGAACAGCCTCTACCCTCTAAATGCTCAGCAGAAATGCCATCTCCCAAACCTTGCCAGCTAAAGATCCAGTTTCTTCTGAAACCCTTGTGTGAGCAGAGGAGTTGTAACACCTCTCCCTGCCCTGTCCCCAGTCTCCACAGACATGTCTTTCCTCTCAGAATCCTCTCTGGATGGGTAAGAAATTGTAACCCGCATCTTCCCTCCCTCCCTAAGGATTTCCCGTTCCTTTCTGGCTGCATCTCAGGAGCACAGGGGGTCTCGGCTTGTGTTTTATCCACTCGTTGTTGGAACTTTGTTTCCACATAAAGACCCACACTGGGTTAGTGGGAAAAAAATTTCCTTCTAGACGGACATTTGACACTGAAAAGTTATTTATTTATTTATTTATTTATTTATTTATTTTGAGAGGAAGTCTCGCTCTGTCACCCAGGCTGGAGTGCAGTGGTGCGATCTCAGCTCACTGCAACCTCCACCTCTCAGGTTCACACCATTCTCCTGCCTCAGCCTCCCGAGTAGCTGGGACTACAGGCGCCCATCACCACGCCTGGCTAATTTTTTGTACTTTTTAATAGAGACAGGGTTTCACCGTGTCAGCCAGGATGGTCTCGATCTCCTGACCTCGTGATCCACCCGCCTCGGCTTCCCAAAGTGCTGGGATTACAGGCGTGAGCCACCGTACCCGGCCGAAAAGTTATTTCTCTTACAGACAAAGCCATTGTGGTCTAATTTACCCAGGAATCCATGTCATTCATCAGGGAGCTGCATCTGTGGGCGCCTCAGGCCACCCAAAGCATGAAGGTTACTCGGCTCTGAAACAGCGTGGTCTGCATGGGAGTCATCATTCCGAAAAACACACGAATCAAAGCAACCCTTCTATCGGAGAAGTCATCTAGGAGTGACTTGCGGATTCTCTTATGCGACCCGGAAACCGAAAAATGCTTCAGCTTAAAGAAATGATCACCAAGATTCACCTCTGCACCCTTTCAAGTGTGAGGGGCCGCTCGAGTCCACCAAAGGTTTTCAAAGAGGCCTCCGAAAACAGTGGTTTCGTAGTCATTTCTGGGTCACAGACAGTTCTGAGGACAAAAGCTACGGATCTTTCAGCAGAGAAAAATGCACATACAGCAAAAAGTCAGTGTGTAAATTCAGAGTTCATGAATCCCCCTGAAGCCTGTTAGTGGAACCTGCCTGATCACAGGTCTACAGACCCCAAATAAAGATGTCCCTGTCTTAAGAGTTCATGTCAGTGCACATCTTGACCTTGATTCAACTGAGAGAGATAATCCTGCTCCATCTGTATCCTGCTCTAAACATTCCTCCAGTGTAGTTAGCATCTGCCAAAAACCTAAGATGATGTTAACAGTGAAGAGCAGGTGATTAAAAAAGAAAAAATCTCACTCTCCCCACTCTCCCACTGCCACTGTGTTCCTAAACTCAGACAGAGCTCATGCCTTCAGGATGGTGAACATCAGAGCCACCCAGGACTGAGAGAACTCATTGTCCTTTTTAAAAAAGCATTTCTCAGGGCCAGGTGCAGTGGCTCACGCCTGGAATCCCAGCCTTTGCGGGGCCGAGGTGGGTGGATCGCTTGAGCCCAGGAGTTCAAGACCAGCCTGGGCAACATGGTGAAACCCTATCACTCCACAAAAAAATGCAAAAATTAGCCAGGCATGGTGGCCACTCCTGTAGCTCCAGCTACTTAAGAGGCTGAGGTAAGAGGATGCTTTGAGCACGGGAGGTCGAGGCTACGATGAGCTGTGATCGTGTCACGGCACCCCAGCATGATTGATGGGACGAGACCCTGTCTCAAAAGGGCTGCACTGTCTGGCATTGCAGCAGCTGGGAAAGACCAGATGACTTTACATCCAGTGTTTGCTCTGTCTAGAGATCATCCTGGCAACATATCCACCCGGGGTGCATTTTGTTAGTCTTGCTCTGTTGCCCAGGCTGGAGTGCAATGGTGCGATCTCAGCTCACTGCAACCTCCACCTCCCGGGTTTAAGTGATTCTCCTGCCTCAGCCTCCTGAGTAGCTGGAATTACAGGCACCAACCATCATGCCTGGCTAATTTTTGTATTTTTAGTAGAGATTCGAACCTCCTGACCTTATGATCCGCCCACCTTGGCCTCCCAAAGTGCTGGGATTACAGGCGCCCACCACCACGCCCGACCTAATTTTGTATTTTTAGTAGAGATGGGGTTTCACCACGTTGGCCTGGCTGGTCTCGAACCTCCTGACCTCAAGTGATCTGCCCGCCTTGGCCTCCCAAAGTGCTGGGATTACATGTGTGAGCCACCGTGCCCGGCTAATTTTTGTACTTTTAGTAGAGACAGGGTTTCACCATGTTGGCCGGGCTGGTCTCAAACTCCTGACCTCAGCCTCCCAAAGTGCTGAAATGACAGGCGTGAGCCACTGCGCCCGGCCCCAGGGTGCATTCTGATGATCCCTTGCTGAATGGTCTTCTACCACAGCCACCCAAAGGCCACACAATGCCAATAGAAAACGTCACAGCAGGCCTGGCACAGTGGCTCACGCCTGTAATCCCAGCACTTTGGGAGGCCGAGGCGGGTGGATCACAAGGTCAGGAGATTGAGACCATCCTGGCTAACACGGTGAAACCCCGTCTCTACTAAAAATACAAAAAATTAGCCGGGTGTAGTGATGGGCGCCTGTAGTCCCAGCTACTCGGGAGGCCGAGGCAGGAGAATGGTGGGAACCCAGGAGGCGGAGCTTGCAGTGAGCTGAGATCGCACCACTGCACTCCAGCCTGGGCGACAGAGCGAGACTCCGTCTCAAAAAAAAAAAAAAGAAAACGTCATAGCAAAGCCCCAACGCCTACGACTCTACTGTTTATGATTAGTTCATCAAATTCAGAAGCCAGGCCACAAAGAACGAAGAAAAAAAGAAAGAGGAGACAAGATTAGCTCAGCTTGGCAAAAATGGAAACGGATGACAAAGTGGGTTATCCAGTTACTTAAAAGTTCTCACTGCTCCGCCTAGCAGTGGGTTCTGGTGAAAGACTCCAAGGCTGTGGTTGGAACTATCCTAGGAATGCAGGCCAGAAACGCTTCTACAGTGACCAACAAAACAATGAAGCACATATCAAAAGGGACGGGACTGGGAACCGGGAAACGGTAAAAATGCCAACGAGAAAGTCCAGCAAATCTGAAACACCGGTGGGATTTGTCAGCCCCCGCAGAGGCCGCAGGGAAAAAACACCAGTGGGATTCGTCAGCCCCACAGAGGCCGCAGGGAAATGCAACCTGGTGATTTCCGAGAAGTCCCAGTTCCCGAGAGCAACACCGAATCTGCCCCCTTGTGCTAAGGACACGGTCTTGCTCTTGACTGGGGAGCCTCAGCTTTTCTTTCCAACAGCTGCTGCAAATCTGTGGGATCAAGGCAAAGCCAAGGCAGATGTAGGATTCATCAGCAAACTCCTTGGCCAGGTCAGCCGAGCCTTCTCGGGCAAACGTCACCCCTGCCCTCCAGCCAAATGCCAACCACAATAAAAACCATCCTTTCTGTGAGCAGCATTTGAAAACAGAGCCCTAAATGTGATCTCACCCTTTCTAACCCCAAATGACCAAAGACCGTGATATATACTGAGAGCAGGAACCCCCTCATCCCAGCCTCCGATGTCACACCAGGACGAACACTGAGGTTGCTCAGCACAGGCTCTGGCTCCAGAGCCCGGCTCTTCCGTCTGTTCCAGCCACTTATTAGTGGGTGACCCTGGTTAGGTATCTCACCTTCTCTTGGCTTCCTCAGCTGCAAAATGCAGATAACAGAACCTATACCTCATCTAACTGCTGCGAACATGAGTTACATACAGCGCTTAGCATAAAGCCTGGCCAAGATTACGTATGAAATAAGTGTTAATTGCTTTATGCTAAGGAGCTGACACAGAGAATGGGTCTCATTCTCTCGCCCAGGCTGGTGTGCAGTGGTGAAATCATGGCTCACTGCAGCCTCCACCTCCCGGGCTCAAGTGATCCTCCCACCTCAGCCTCCCAGAGTGCTGGGATTACAAGTGTGAGCCACCACACCTAGCTTAGTTGCTATTATTATTATTACTATTTTCTCGACCCAGAGTCTTGCTCTGTCACTCAGGCTGGAGAGCAGTGACACAATCAGGGCTCACTGCAGCCTCAACCTCCCCCCCCCCCCCCGGGCTCACGTGATCCTCCCACCTCAGCCTCCGAGCAGTCTCCGCCCCCCTGGACTCACGTGATCCTCCCACCTCAGCCTCCGAGCAGTCTCCGCCCCCCTGGACTCACGTGATCCTCCCACCTCAGCCTCTGAGCAGCCTCCACCCCCTGGGCTCATGTGATCCTCCCACCTCAGCCTCCGAGGAGCTGGGACTACGGTCGCACACCACCATGCCTCACTAATTTTTTGATGTTTTGTTGCAACAGGGTCTTGCTATGTGTCCCAGGCTGGTGTCAAACTCCTGAGCTCAAGCGTTCCTCCCATCTCAGCCTCCCAAAGTGCTGGGGTTACAGGTGTAAGTCACTGTGCTCAGCCCCCATGCCATCTTCTAAATGTTTCAGCAGGACCTTGTCCTCCTATCCCCAGAGGTAAGGCCCAATCTTGGATCCCCTTGCTCCTGAGGCATGATTCCCAGTGTGTGATTTGGCCCATGACTGCAATCCTCAGAGCCTAGTATACCTGCTGGCCAAGAGCAATGCCTGGTCACACTATGTGTCCAATAAATGATAGATGAACAACAAATGAAGAGAGGAAGGGAGAGAGGAATCACCGTCCTAGGTCAGCCAGACCAGATGCCCCTAAGCAGAGTCCAGCTCAGCTACTTACTGGCCTTTTCATGACAAAGGCTCCCCCTCGTTCCCGGGGGGCCCAGAATGCTCCTGAAATGGCAGAAGAAATGATTCCAATCCAGTGCTGGTGGGATCAGAGCTTCTCTCGCTTTGCCCGATGGTGCCTTAGATCCTGTACCCTCCCCACCTCCCCATCCCGCCTTCGCCTGGAGCTGAGGCAGAGAACAGACCAGCCCGTGCGACCGAGGGAAAGGGGCAGGGGGTCCGGGCCAGGCTGACCCGAACCTATGAGAATTCCAAACCCTCCTGGTGGCTCTGCCATTTTGATGCTACATGTTTACAGCTGGTTCACAGAGAGGACCTATGTATGCCCCAAGGGACGCAAGAGCGTGAGGTTCACAAAACAACGTGTCCAGTCTGATTCCTGCAGACAAAGCCACCGAGCATGATATATGCCGCACACCTTCTTTCTGGGTCCTTCTCTGCCATGTCAGGCTGCATTAAAATAAAAAGACTGGGTAGAGTGGATTTAAAATTCATTCTTCATTTCTCTAAATCTCAGAACACTGAATTTTCTTTCTTTTTTTTTTTTTTGAGACAGAGTCTCCCTCTGTCGCCCAGGCTGGAGTGCAGTGGCGCGATCTCTGCTCACCACAACCTCTGCCTCCCGGGTTCAAGCGATTCTCCTGCCTCCGCCTCCCCAGTAGCTGGGATTACAGGCACCTGCCACCGTACCCGGCTCATTTTTGTATTTTTAGTTGAGACGGGGTTTCACCACGTTGGCCAGGCTGGTCTCAAACTCCTGACCTCAGGTGATCCGCCCACCTCGGCCTCCCCAGAAGCTGGGATTACAGGCGTGAGCCACCGCGCCCGGCCATAACAGTGAATTTTCTAACCAATTTACTGATGACCTAGCTGGGCTTTGCAACCCAACAGAGCTGAATTAGCTGTGACTTACAACACTCTAATTGAAGTGCCACAGGGATGAAGGTGGTGAGACGCCGAGTCTGCTTTCAAAAACCTTACAGTTTAGAAGTGGAAAATGGTGAAAATGGTAAACTTTATGTTACATGTATTTGGCCACAATATAAAAATACGAAGCGACAACCACATATGGCAGATCAGGCCAACTGCCAGGAGAAATGAGCAAAAGAAGGCCCAGGAGGAAGAGTGGCTGTATTCTAGTTAACTAGAGCTGCCAGGAGGGCCCTGCATCTTCAAACACACTGAACTATCTCAAACATCCGCCCTACAGCTGCTGTCCTTCCAAACAGGGGCCGCTCCAAGAACCGACCGTTGCGGGTTGAGTTTGGCCCTCACTCGTCAGTGAAATCTTCAGTCGATACCGCGTTTGCTGGAGGCCGTGTGGGATAGATCAAACGGTGGAGAATGTGGTTCTGGAGCCAGACTGCCTGGGTTCAAATCCCTGCTCTGCTATAAACCACCTGGGGCACTCCGGCATGCCACACACCCTCTCAGAGTCAGTTTCCTCATGAGTAAAGGAGGATAATAACAACACTGCTTCGTCCTGTTGCTGTGAGAATTGGATTAATGCATGTGCGGCGCTGACAACACTGCCTGGTTCACAGTGAGTGTCAGGCCGGGCACGGTGGCTCACCCCCGTAATCTCAGCACTTTCGGAGGCAGAGGAGGGCGGATCACCTGAGGTCAGGAGTTCGAGACAAGCCTGGCCAACACAGTGAAACCCGTCTCTACTAAAAATACAAAAATTAGCCGGAGGCGGTGGCAGGTGCCTGTAATCCCAGCTACTTGGGAGGCTGAGACCGGAGAATCGCTTGAACCTCAGAGGCTGAGGTTGCAGTGAGCCGAGGTCACACCACTGCACTCCAGCCTGGGCAACAAGAGCGAAACTCTGTCTCAAAAAATAAAAATAAAATAAAATAAAACACAGGAAGTGTTCAAACACATGCTAGAAATAATGAGGAGGAGGATGTCTGGAAAGAATACTGCCAGCTATGCAGGGCGGCTCACGCCTGTAACTTCAGCACTTTGGGAGGCCAAGGTGGGTGGGTCACTTGAGCTCAGGAGTTCGAGACCCCTGGGCAACATGGTGAAACCCCATCTCTAAAAACAATTAGCCTGGCACGGTGGCACACGTCTGTAGTCCCAGCTACTAGGGAGGCTGAGACAGGAGAATCACCTGAACCTGGTGTGGTCAAGGCTGCAGTGAACTGTGATGGTGCCACTGCACTCCAGCCTGGCGACAGAGAGACCTTGTTTAAAAAAAAAAAAAGGCTGGGCGCAATGGCTCACACCTATAATCCTAGCACTTTGGGAGTCCAAGGCAGGCAGATCACCTGAGGTCAGGAGTTCGAGATCAACCTGGCCAACATGGTGAAACCCCGTCTCTATTAAACATACAACAATTAGCTGGGCAAGGAAACAGGCGCCTGTCATCCCAGCTACTTGGGAGGCTGAGGCAGGAGAATCGCTTGAACCCAGGAGGTGGAGGTTGCAGTGAGCCGAGATCATGCCACTGCACTCCAGCCTGGGTGACAGAGCGAGACTTCATCTCAAAAAAAAAAAGAGAGAGACAGAGAGAGAATATTACCATTTCTACTGGACATAAATGGAAAAATATGATGTCCCCTGTAACCCCCATTTAGCACCCATGCCAGCAGCAGGCTCCCATTCTGGTGAAAGGAGAATGGGGAAATGATTTCTTAGGCCTCCTATCAACTTGGGATACCTCCAGATAGAGGGATCAGGGGACAACTGTACACAGGAAATGCCGGTTACTCTCAGCCTGGTGTGCAGAGACTTCTTTTTTTTTTTTTCTTGAGAGGGAGTCTCGCTCTGCCGCCCAGGCTGGAGTGCAGTGGTGCGATCTCAGCTCACTGCAACCTCCCCCTGCCGGGTTCACATCATTCTCCTGCCTCAGCCTCCCAAGTAGCTGGGACTACAGGCACCCACCAACACGCCTGGCTAATTTTTTGTATTTTTAGTAGAGACGGGGTTTCACCATGTTAGCCAGGATGGTCTCGATCTCCTGACCTTGTGATCCGCCCGCCTTGGCCTCCCAAAGTGCTGGGATTACAGGTGTGAGCCACCGTGCCTGACCGGTGTGCAGAGACTTCCTATGTCTCAAGAGCCTCACTTCACCGGCGAGATATTCTTTTACAACAGAAATCACTTTGCTGCTAGTGTGACAGGCAGAGGATCCGATCGGCTGCGTCCTCCTTTTCTCTCTTTATCTAAGAGATGTGTGTCCATGGCAAGCTGGCTTCCATCTTAACCTGTTGCTCCAAAGTGCTGTCAAATACACAGACGACTCCCAGGATAAAGGACGGCACACCAGGCTTCTCTTAGGTTGAACACAAAACAACCACTGCCCCCCCCCCCCCAAGCCTTTCTCCAAGGGGGCCGCTGCGTTCTGGAAGCCCCCACTCCTCCACGGCACGGCAGCGAGAGACAGAGTGTGGGGTGAGAGCACGGGCACAGGAGCAGACGGCTTGGGTTTGAATCCCAGCTCTGCCACTTTGGGTAAATGACTTAGTCTCCCCACACCTCACTCCCTTCAGCTGCAAAATGGCACGGGGGGCACCTCCCTGCTATAGTTACTGTGTGGATAGATCGTATGCACGAAGGGCTTGGAAACATCCCTGGCTCACAGTTAGCACTCACACGTGAATACTTCTCATGTGCCCTTCCAGATGCTCTTTCAGAAAGTCCATGCCAGGGCAAAGGGCCCCGCAAGCGGCCCTCATGCTGCAGGAGCGTCAAAGAGGCAGCACTGGACTAGATGGTGATGAGACCACCCTGGCGCCGCCAACCCTGCCAGGGCCAGGACCCAGAGCAGCCCACATACGGCGCATCTCACGCCAGCGGGCAGGGCCACCGAAAACACGGCGCATCTCACACGGGCGAGCAGGTCCACCCAGAACACAGAGCATCTCACGCCGGCAGGCAGGTCCACCCAGAACACGGAGCATCTCACACGGGCGGGCAGGTCCACCGTGAACACGGAGCATCTCACATGGCGGGCAGGTCCACCCAGAACACGGAGCATCTCATACAGGCGAGCGGGTCCACCGTGAACACGGAGCATCTCACACGGGCAAGCAGGTCCACCCTGACCACGGAGCATCTCACGCCGGCGAGCAGGTCCGCCCTGACAAAGGAAAGGGAGAGCCCAGGAGTGTCCACTCCCAGCAGCGGCTCTGGGTGCAGCAAAGGCACAAACTGGACAAAAGCAGCAATCCTTCTGATTAAACCTGTTCCACATCTTTCTAATTACACCTGCTCTAGGATGCGCGTGGCGGCTCATGTCTGTAATCCCAGCACTTTGGGAGGCCGAGGCGGGCAGATCACCTGAGCTCAGGAGTTCGAGGCCGGCTTGGTCAACGTGGCGAAACCCCGTCTCTACCAAAAAGGCAAAAATGAGCCAGGCGTGGTGGCGCACGTCTGTAATCCCAGCTACTCAGGAGGCTGCGACAGGAGAACTGCTTGAACCTGGGAGGCAGAGGTTGCAGTGAGCTGAGATCCCGCCATTGCAATCCAACCTGGGCAACAGAGTGAGACTCCCTCTCAAAAACAAAACAAAAAACCTGCTCGACACCCTTCCAATTAAACCCGCTCAACATCCTTCCAGTTAAACCTGCCACTTCATTAAGGAAAGAAAGACATTTTCCAGGCTAGCACTGGTCTGTGGGCCCTTCTTTTTCAAAATGGGAGATGGCAGAGTTTTATACAGAAACATCGCTAGTTCCAAGCAGAAAGCCCAGAGACACAGGGGAGCCGCCGGTGGCCACACAGGTGGAGCATGAGAGGCTAAGAAATGGAAATACAGTGCTGCACGTGGCCGGGAGCCCGGGCCCGGCTGTGGGCTGCAGTTCCGTGATCCTGGAGGGGAAGGCCACGTGGGTTACTGGGGAGGATGAAGGATGAACACGGGAAAGAGGCTGCGTTTCACATGCAACCCACCTTCGAAGACGCCAACCAGAGGCACCTACGGCACATCCCGAGACACGTGGGGGCCCGTCTCCTCCTCCTTCCAGGAGTCACCCCCCAGGCAACTTGGCTACTAAACTTCCGTCCAGAAAGTGCACCTTCAGGGCAGGGTGCAGTGGCTCAGGCCTGTAATCCCAGCACTTTGGGAGGCCGAGGCGGATCACCTGAGGTTAGGAGTTCAAGACCAGCCTGACCAACATGGTGAAACCCCCATCTCTACCAAAAATACAAAAATTAGCTGGGCGTGGTTGCGCACGCCTGTAATCTCAGCTGCTCGGGAGGCTGGGGCAGGAGAATTGCTTGAACCTGGGAGGCGGAGGTTGCGGTGAGCCGAGATCGCGCCATTGCACTCCAGCCTGGGCAACAAGAGCAAAATTCCGTCTCAAAAAAAAAGAAAAAAAAAAGAAAAGAAAGCAAGCAAGCTGCACCTTCAGACTGAATTCAATGAACAACAACAAATGAGTGAGGTTAAAATAATGGCCACGAATGAAGAGACAAACGCATTGATGTTTTACTTGTCACCCTTTCAGACGTGCCAAATGCAAAGTATTTAATGACGCCCGTCCACTGCTGGCGTGGGGAGTCCCGTTCCCCGACACAGGGAACGCGATCTCACCTGTAACACCAATTAAGGAGGTTCATTGACTGTGCCATTCAACTTCCTGCCTCACGGCTCCGCGAGCCCAGAGATGAGCAGTTAGCTGGAAGCACAAACGGCATATGGCTGCCAGGCTCTTTCTGGCCGACACCACAGACGGAGGGAAAGGCTGTTTCCCCCACGCTGCAGCTCTCGCAAGCTGACAGAAGGGATTTCCTAAAGCCCCATCTGGTATAAAAGCCTCCACTGGGCAGAGTGGTTTGGAACAGCAAGCGGGTGGCTGGTAATAACAGGCTAGGGCCATATGTGCTCAGGAGAGGAGATCTTAGGAAGCGGTTGGGAGTTTGCATAGGAGGGGGAACGAGGAGCCAGCGTCGGTCTGGAGTCAGAGCGACCCCGTCCCAGCGGCAGTCACTTCTAGTGGGGGATAGGGTTTCTGTGGCTTGTGGCCTTGTGGATCTCCCTGCTGACATTATCAGGAAAGAGCTCAGATGTGCCACGCTCAGTCCGAGTAGCACCTTTCGACGTGAATGTTGGGACCCTGACCTGCAGCCGTCTTTTCTTGACGTGAACGTTGGGACCCTGACCTGCAGCCGTCTTTTCTCGACGTGAACGTTGGGACCCTGACCTGCAGCCGTCTTTTCTCGACGTGAGCGTTGGGACCCTGACCTGCAGCCGTCTTTTTTCGACGTTGAGCGTTGGGACCCTGACCTGCAGCCGTCTTTTTTCGACGTGAGCGTTGGGACCCTGACCTGCAGCCGTCTTTTTTCGACGTGAATGTTGGGACCCTGACCTGCAGCCGTCTTTTCTTGACGTGAACGTTGGGACCCTGACCTGCAGCCGTCTTTTTTCGACATGAGTGTTGGGACCCTGACCTGCAGCGTCTTTGGGAGATGGGCCATCACACGGGTTCGACCCAGAATTTAAGTTCATTCACAAAGAGAAACAAATCTGAATGTTTTCACTCCAGATCTTTCCAGAACCCGTGAGACTAAAACAAAAGAACAAGGAAGAAAGGAGGCATAGGAATGAGGACTCCGTGGAGGGAAAAGGGTCATTCCCTGTCGCTTTGGGGAATCTGCTGCAAAAACACGCCTGTCCAGGCCATCCTACGTCCCGTCCTGCCCTCCTTAGCTGGAAGGTGGAGACCAGGCCATCACACGTCCCGTCCTGCCCTCCTTAGCTGGAAGGTGGGAGATGTCACCAGTTCACCCTAACCCCAGCCCATCCACTCCTGTGGCTGAGAACAAGCTATGAGGCGATCGCATGTGAAGGCCAATGAAAGGACTTTGCAAAAAATACAAACATATGGTAGGTTTCTACATACAAGGTTTCTTTTTTTCTTTTTTTTTTTTTTGAGATGGAGTCTCCTTCTGTCACCTAGGCTGGAGTGCAGTGGTGCGATCTTGGCTCACTACAACCTCCGCCTCCCAGGTTCAAGCGATTCTCCTGCCTCAGCCTCCTGAGGAGCTGGGATTACAGGCACCTGCCACCATACCTGGCTAATTTTGGTATTTTTAGTAGAGATGGGATTTCATCATGTTGCCCAGGCTGGTCTCAAACTCTTGACCTTGTGATCTGCCCGCCTCGGCCTCCCAAAGTGCTGGGATTACAGGCATGAGCCACTGCACCCAGCCTGTTTTTTTAAATGAAAACAAAAATCCATGCCAAGATGCCTGAAAACAGACCTATCCCCAGGAGACAGGGTCAGTGCAGGTGCCCGAGGACAGGAAACCAGGGCTCACCCCAGCACCCCAGAGCTCCAGGCTCTGATTTTCTAGTAATTTCCAACATAGCACTTGACTGACATGTCCAGCATGGACTCTTGGCACGGGAGAGAACTCCTAGGACCAGCTGCTCCAGTGAGAAAGGTCAATTTCATAAACTATGGGAACACGGGAGGTGATCCACTGAATTGAGAGAGAGAGAGAATTCCACCCTTCTAGAATCCTGTCATCACCCTTACGACTCAACATCGGAGAGAGAATTCCACCCTTCTAGAATCCTGCCGTCATCTCCCTTACAACTCAACATCGGAGAGAGAATTCCACCCTTCTAGAATCCTGTCATCTCCCTTACGACTCAACATCGGAGAGAGAATTCCACCCTTCTAGAATCCTGTCATCTCCCTTACGACTCAACATTGGAGAGAGAATTCCACCCTTCTAGAATCGTGTCATCTCCCTTACGACTCAACATCGGAGAGAGAATTCCACCCTTCTAGAATCCTGTCATCTCCCTTACGACTCAACATCGGAGAGAGAATTCCACCCTTCTAGAATCCTGTCATCTCCCTTACGACTCAACATCGGAGAGAGAATTCCACCCTTCTAGAATCCTGTCATCTCCCTTACGACTCAACATCGGAGAGAGAATTCCACCCTTCTAGAATCCTGTCATCTCCCTTACGACTCAACATTGGAGAGAGAATTCCACCCTTCTAGAATCCTGCCATCATCACCCTCACGACTCAACATTGGAGAGAGAATTCCACCCTTCTAGAATCCTGCCGTCATCACCCTTACAGGCTGGACATCCAAAGACCATCTCACCTCTCCCTCATAAGACGAGGCCCTTCAGGGCCTATATCTTAGACCACTTTGTATCTTCAGTGCCTTACACGTGAGAGATACTCAATAAATGGGGATGCTGATGATGACACTCAGGCCAATCAGCTGGATGCTGATATGCAACCAGCTCCTCACATTTGACCTGGAGACGCAGCCTGAGCCACAGGTAGGCTGATATTCCATTTTAACACATTTGTCATGATTCCTCAGCAGAAAAGAAACCAGGCAAATAGGCCGGGTGTGGCAGCACACGCTTGTAATCCCAACACTTCGGGAGGCCGAGGAGGGCGGATCTCCTGAGGTCAGGAGTTTGAGACCAGCCTGGCCAACATGGCAAAACCCCGTCTCTACTAAAAATACAAAAATTAGCTGGGTGTGGTGGCACACGCCTGTAATCCCAGCTACTCGGGAGGCTGAGGCGGGAGAATCATTTGGAGGCGGGAGAATCACTTGAACCCGGGAGGCGGAGGTTGCAGTGAGCCGAGATCACACCACTGCACTCCAGCCTGGAGTGCACAGAGCGAGACTGCATCTCATAAATAAATAAATAAATAAGGTTTTAAAAATTAGGTGTTCGGAATAATGCTCACAATTTTAAGGAAATTGCCAGGCACAGTGGCTCATGCCTATAAATCCCAGCACTTTGGGAGGCCAAGGCAGGTGGATCACAAGGTCAGGAGTTCAAGACCAGCCTGGCCAAGACAACCCCGTCTCTACTAAAATTACTAAAATTAGGTGTGGAGGTGGGCGCCTGTAATCCCAGCTACTCAGGAGGCTGAGGCAGGGAACTGCTTGAATCCAGGAGGTGGAGCTTGCAGTGAGCCAAGATCGCGCCACTGCACTCCAGCCTGGCGACAGAGAGAGACTCTGTCTCAAAAAAAAAAGAGAGAAAAAAAATTTTCAGGAAATTGAACACACGAACAAAGGACTTATAGCAAAGCAGTTTTATTTTTGCGCAGAGGGGTGCCCCTTTGGCCAGTCGCCATGAGAGCACACCTGAACAAAGGGGCACGAGAGCCTTTATTCCTGACGCAAGTCCTGCCCCTGTACCCTTTTTTTATTGGCGGGGTCGGGTCGTATAATATAAACTAATCCCAGTTGGATAAACATTTGATTTTTTTTTAGATAGGGTGGGTACGTTAAAGAAAGTGGAGGGAAAGGGGAAGGGGTGTCTGTAATGAGCCAGAAAGTTAGTCTTTCTTTAAATAAGGAAAGGAATGTGAGCTGGTACTGATAACACCTGGTACTGTGGCGTGCAAAGTACAAAGGCGAGAAGGGAAAAGGAGAAAAAAGGAGAAAAATGGTGGGCGTGGGGGGGTACTATGAATTAAAGAATAAAAGATTGATCAGATTATTTGAAGAGAAACCTCATCATATCCCACATAGTCAAATCGTCCTGAAACTTTCTGCAGCTTCTGGTAGATGAGGAATGTGACTACGTAGCACCTACCGCCCCAAATGCTATTATAAATTACAAGTCAGCAGGGTGAGCTTTTCTGTGTCCGCTCTGCAAAACAAACAGAAGAGCAGGAAGTGTGGTTGGTGAGAACCACAGAGATGTTTGTCATCTCGGCACCGTCCGCACCTGTCCCCCCGTGGAGCCATCAGCACTCAGCACAGCTCCCTTCTCAATTTCCTATTTGATTGTTATTTCACAAGGGCTTTTCTTTTCCCCTTCTCGGCTGCGTGGAAAGCTGTTTCTTGGCAGAACTTTCCAGTGCCCAGTTATAAACCGCTTGTTGATCACTTTCCTGCTTCAGGAAGTCTCCACTGAGCCCTGGGCCAAATGACACGGAGGGGAGAGGAAATATTTACAATGATGTGAGGAACTCCCAGCCTGGAAAAAGAGACCAAAGAAGAAAGTCAGAAGGGACCGTTAGCCGGCGGTAACATCACCTCACTGGGAATCCGGCAAGCCAGGCATGTCCACAGCTCTGCAAACAGCCTCAGCCCCACTGCCACGGACCAGCCACGTCCACAGCAAAAAGAATCGTGTCCAACACTAAGAAACTGTGACCACCCGGTACCAAGATGCCTTTATATAGAAACGGACTGTGGCTTGCATTCTTTCCCTCCACCAGCTCCTGAAATGAAAGGGTTCCGTCGCACAATGAAATAAGTAACAGCAGGGAGAGAGAGAGAGGGAGGTAAATTGTTTGGAAAGTAGAAGACAGGGTGGAAAAGATGAAATTCAAGACAGATGTGTGAGACCCGCAAACATATGTCTTTGAATTTATGCATCCAAGTGATTGATGTAGAATAAGAAAAAACAGCTAGAAGCCCAATATA
This sequence comes from Pongo abelii, assembly GCF_028885655.2. Classification (NCBI taxonomy): domain Eukaryota; kingdom Metazoa; phylum Chordata; class Mammalia; order Primates; family Hominidae; genus Pongo; species Pongo abelii. Next base: position 641,332 of record NC_072004.2, read on the forward strand.
GAAATAAATATAGGAGTAAATACAGAACAAAGTATCACGTTCCCCTCTTCTTCCAGACCAACATCAACTCCATCTCTCTTTCCGCTACATAAAGTTGTTACAAAACCAGGCAAGTGAAGGATTGAAGATGAAACACTATGAATTAAGCAGAGGTTCTCTGTGGTCCCTGACGCTCTCAGGAGGATGTCAACCCCTGACGATTCATTTCCAATTACTGAACGTTGATTTCCATTTTTTTTTTGAGACGGAGTCCTACCGTGTCACCCAGGCTGTAGTGCAATGGCACGATCTTGGCTCCCTGCAACCTCTGCCTCCTGGCTTCAAGCAATTCTCCTACCTCAGCCTCCTGAGTATCTGGGATTATAGGCACCCACCACCACGCCCGGCTAATTTTTTTGAATTTTTAGTAGAGACAGGGTTTCACCATGTCGGCCAGGCTGGTCTCGAACTCCTGACCTCAGGTGATCTGCCCGCCTCAGCCTCCCAAAGTGTTGGGATTACAGGTGTGAGCCACTGCGCCCGGCTGATTTCTTGTCTCTAAAAGGCACTGCTATGGCTTAACATGAGCAGGATTTAAAAAATAGTAGCATTTGCCAGGTTCATGCCTGGCCATTAAGAAAAAATAAAGCAGGAAATTTAGACGGGCGTTTCCATCAAAACACAAAAGTCCAAGACTCTGGCCGGAAAGCCATTTTTACAATGCAGTATTTGTGCACGTCACTTTACTTCCAAACAGCGAACTCAAAGGGACCACCACACGACTGGTTCCAAATGCCTCCTACTGAGAGACACAGGCAGCTTGCCTCCTGGTTACCTTCTCTGTTTGAGGCTTCAGAAGCTAACAAGAAAGCGGACAGCAGCAGGAATGGCCCTGGATGTTAGATGCATCAGACAGAGAGGCTGAAGTGTGGTCTGAGGAGGGATAGCCGGGGGTGGTGGAGATGACGGAGGTTTTTCTGGATAGGCCAAGTGCCTATCCACTGCTCAGTAGGACGTCGGCTCCACACCACACATGTGCCTGGTCATTTTTCATCAATAAACATTCAATGAGCATCTCAAACCTACCAGGCATTTATGCCAGACGGTATGGGGTCAGATGAAGACAAAGGTCTTCGCCTTCGAGAAAGGAAGGGAGCCTGTCCGGTAAGTAACAGGCTCCGGCTTCCTCTCTAAACCCTCCCCTGGGATGGCAGTCCCCGCCCCACCCACACCCTTTGTTCCATGGCAGGCAATTGTGGTGGGTGTGCACGCTTGATCTAAGACCAATCACGCTCTCTCCTGGGAATTCAGAAAGTGGATACAAAGACAGATTCACTAAGACCGGAGCTTCCCAGCTGGGCGCGGTGGCTCACACCTGTAATCCCAGCACTTTGGGAGGCTGAGACAGGTGGGTCACCTGAGGTCAGGAGTTAGAGACCAGCCTGGCCAACAGGGTGAAATCTCATCTCTACTAAAAATACAAAAATTAGCTGGGCGTGGTGGCAGGTGCCTGTAATCCCAGCTACTCAGGAGGCTGAGGCAGGAGAATCGCTTGAACCTGGGAGGCAGAGGTTGCAGTGAGCCGAGATTGCACCACTGCACTCCATCCTGGGCGACAGACAAAAAAAAAAAAAAAAAGATGGGAGCTTCCCAACCAGCGTGCTAGGAGCAGGCTCCAGGAGGGCACCGCACTGACCCTCTCAGCCTCAGGGGCCACTGGACTCCCTCTTCCCTCCCTCCACGTCCTTGTCCTCTGGCAGCCAGGTGCCTCGCCCCTTATCTCCACAGACAAGCAATCATCATTTCCTAAATGTGACAGGATGCAGAGCAGGTAGAGGAGTGCTGAAGAGCTGACAGTGGAGGTGAGAACCATAAACTCACGTCAAGGGCAGGCAGGGGTCACCTTGCTGGGCCAGGGACTGCAGAGAGAAATGGAGCTGACAGAGAGGAGGACAGATAAGGAGGGGCAGGAGAGACACCAGTCAGACAGCAGTGAACGAGAGAAGCTGCAGAGGCCCCAAGGAGCCCGAGAGCGACCTGCTCCTCAAACCCCAGGCTGGTCCCTCCGCATCCCAGCTGGGTGCCGTTCCTGCATCTGGAGGCCCCTGCGACAAAGGACTGTGTTCAGAGAGTCTAACCCAATCCACCTAAGGCAGCTGGAGTCCCTTTCTGCTCCTGGTAAACAACTCCTAACTAAGACAGGTACGTGGGTCTGTGTGTGTGGAGAGTCCGAGCACATCACTAAATCCTCACTGCTTAGAACGCCAGAAAAAGAAAAGCAAAATCACTTGACGGACACTCTCAGCCCTTTCAAATCCCTTTCTCACGGATCATTCTTCTGTCTTCCCCACGAGCCCCAGGGCCTGGGGAGGAGACACCTGCTCCTGCTCCCACGAGGTACGCAGAGGAAGGAGCAAGATGATGGCTTCAGACAAGGGAGCACATGAGTTTCCCGTACCTCCTGCTCCCTGCAGCCAGCAGCCCATTTCTTAAGTGGGAGCCTAAGATACACAAACGTTTCACATGTGTGCGGACACCAGAAAAGTCAGTCCACTGCTCCGACCTGTGGGTCCAAGGAAGGTGGCCGTGAGCAAACTCACAAACTTGCCAAGAAATGCCATTTTGTGAGTTCCCAAAGTAGGGCTCTTCCTCCGGGAAGGTTTTGCGAGCTCACTGTCTCCAGGGGGGCTGGGGGGGGCACCCAGTTTTGCTCACTCGCTCTCTCCAGGGGGGCAGCGTGGGGGCCCCGGGAGCTGAGTCAGGAGGGACGAAGGCGGGAGGTTTCTTCTGCAGACAAGATGAATGGCCACACGTCCCTTAGAGCACACTCCCGAGGTAGAATCACACACATGATATTCAGAAGCAGGCACAGTACATCTTCCCCAACTTTAGTTTTCAAAGGCAGTTCAATGAGGGGGCTGCCGTCGGCGGACACTCCCCGGCCAGGTGTGTGGGCACCTTCCCGTGCGCTGGTTCCAGACGCCACCAGTGCCACAGAACCAAGACGGGCAGAGGGTGGAGTTTCTGGGGTTGCAACAAGACTTGACCTTCTCCTCCAGAACAGAAACGTCCCAGTGAATCAGACCCAGACGATGCCACTAATCACTTGCTTAGGAAACTTAAAACTGCTGAGGCCTTCGGAACAGAAACCACACACAAACGGCTTCTCCATCAGGAGCACAGCTTCTCCATCGGGAACACGGCTTCCTGGGACAGGCTGAACACTTTAAAGAGCATGATAATCCTGTCAACTTTTAGCAGAACCGAACTGCTAAACATCAATAAGTTTCAACCTGGTCTCCAGACCACCCAGAGAAAGGTCTGTGTCCAAAACCCAGGGGAGGCGGTGGGGAGGCCGGGGTCCAGCAAGCCTGAGCTCCGCTTGCCACTTGGCTCCGGCTCCACCCAAAGTTCCCCGGCTGAAATGAAGACGCCAGGACAAAGGGCAGCAGGAGCCTCTGGGCTGCAGATGGGAGAGAAGATGCTTAGAAGGCATGAGCGGGGGGCGGGAAGCAGAGGGGCTGAGGGGGCTACAGAATGAATCTGAGGTCACCGTGTCCTCCAGCTACAAGAAAGGGTAGGTGGAAAGAGCAGGGTGGCAAAGTCAGCCAGGCTGGGAAGGTCCCTTCACCTCTCTGAGAAGCTACTTCCCCTGCACACTGGGAGAAACCCTCGTGCTTGCCTCATAGGCTTGCTATGAAGATGAAGGCAGATGTGAAATCCAGATGGCTGCTCCCAGCACCCAGTTTCCAAGCTCAGGCATCCACATGTATCATTTACAATTTGTGCCCTCCTCACTCAGATGTTTATTTACTTATTTTGCTTTGAATAGACTCCTTTAAAAAAAATCTATTTTGAAAGGAAACTTTATATTGCTATTGTAAGTGGAGAACCAGCACCACTCACCATAAATAGAGGCTAAGTGTCAAAATGAAAAGAACAAAGAACAAGCCATTATTACAAGTGATCTGACTCGTGTTGCCTGCGGAAAGCTGAGGTCGGCTTTCTCTACGGAAGGGAGATTAGCAAATTTTCCAGTGGTTTAAAGATGGCGCCACAGCGAGACTTTCTCCTGATCTAACCAGAGACTTGAAATGGAGAGTGGAAAAAGCTGGAAAAAGCACGCTGTAGCTCAATCAGGGGCGCCAGTCTCAGGAACGGCCCTGCCACCCTAATCCCTCAGGTCCTGTGCCAACGGAGGCAGCGGCGAGAGTCTCAGGAACGGCCCTGCCACCCTAATCCCTCAGGTCCTGTGCCAACAGAGGCAGCGGCGAGAGTCTCAGGAACGGCCCTGCCACCCTAATCCCTCAGGTCCTGTGCCAACGGAGGCAGCGGCGAGAGTCTCAGGAACGGCCCTGCCACCCTAATCCCTCAGGTCCTGTGCCAACGGAGGCAGCGGTGAGAAAAGGGAGCAAGAATCCTGTGGCCCTGGCTTATCCCTGCACGCTGGCCAAGGCCCCACAGCCTCTAGAAGGCTCTTGGCCAAACAGCAATCCCTGCTGGCTTAGTCCCAGCTCTTCTGCCATCTGGGGGCATCCCGATGACACCTCCTCACAAGTCCCATCAGCGAGAACCTGCCTCAGCCACAGCCTGAGTCGGGGCGTCTCCAGCAAGGAACCTCATCAAGCTCCCCACTGACCAGGACGTGGGCCACAAGCTGGCTCCCTGGGACCCCCCGTGCCCACAGCTGGCATCTTGCTCCCCAAACTCAAACCTGTTTCCTCTCTCCTTTCTACCTCCAGAAAAAGCCAGGATGGATTATGGAGACAGACTTGCCTCTGAATGTCCTTACTGATGCCCAGAAAATTTCAGGGGAGGGGAAAAAAGAAAACCCAACACTTCCTTTCCCTTCCAGCTCCCAGAGCTCCGAGCTGGTGTCGGATTTGGATATGGGGCTCCTGGAAGCAGATATGGAGCAGAAAGTAGGGCTGGGTGGGTGGAGGAGGGAGGCAGGAGCCCCGTCTGCTCTCTGAGTCAGCCCGAGCTATAGAGTGGGGCCAGGTCCCCCTGCATGGTCGGAATTACGCGTATGCCAAGCCTAACCGTCCTGTCCTTACAAAGGAGGCCTGGAGCTCCCTCCAGCACAAATAGCAAATTGGGAAGAAAGAGCTTGACCAGAAGGGTTTAATGCAGCATTTCCCCAGGACGCCTGTTTCCCCAGGATGCCTCAGTGTCTCAGGGACTCATGCAGATTTCCAGGCCCCACCTCTGACCCACTGGATCTGACCCAGGGGGTAAGACCTAAAGTATAAATTTTTTCTTTTTTTTTTGAGACAGAGTCTCACTCTGTCACCCAGGCTGGAGTGCAGTGGCGCGATCTCGGCTCACTGCAAGCTCCGCCTCCCAGGTTCAAGCGATTCTCCTGCCTCAGCCTCCTGAGTAGCTGGGACCACAGGCACCCACCACCACGCCCAGCTAAAAACGTAAATGTTAAGAAAATTCCCGGCCGGGCGCGGTGGCTCACGCCTGGAATCCTGGTACTTTGGGAGGCTGTGGATCCCCTGAGGTCAGGAGTTTGAGACCAGCCTGGACAGCATGGTGAAACCTCGTCTCTACTAAAAATACAAAAATTAGTCGGGTGTGGTGGCGCACACCTGCAGTCCCTGCTACTCGGAAGGTGGAGGCAGGAGAATCGCTTGAACCCAGGAGGCGCAGGTTGCAGTGAGCCGAGATCACGCCACTGCCCTCTAACCTGGGTGACAGAGTGAGACTCTGCCTAAAAAAAAAAAAAAGAAAAAGAAAGCCCTCAGGTAACTCAGGCCCACTGAAGTCTCTTTCCCACATGGTGTCTCTCTGTCCTTACTGTGTGTCCCTCGCCCGGGCTAATTCTTCCTCACCCTGCAGATATCAGGTCAAACATCAGCTCTTCAGGGGAGCCTTCTCTGCCTACCACCTCCCTCCCAAGTTTAGACCCAGGTGCTCTATATATGTCCAAGCCCTAGTATTCTTCCTTTACAGTACTTCTCACTATTTCTATTATATATTTTTTGTTTAATTTTTTTTTTTCAAGACAGAGTCTCACTCTGTCGCCCAGGCTAGAGTGCAGTGGTGCGATCTCAGCTCACTGCAACCTCTGCCTCCCGGGTTCAAGTGATTCTCCTGCCCCAGCCTCCCAAGTAGCTGGGACCACAGGCGCCCACCACCACACGGCTAAGTTTTGCATTTTTAGTAGACACGGGGTTTCTCCATGTTAGCCAGGATGGTCTTGATCTCCTGACCTCCTGATCTGCCCGCCTTGGCCTCCCAAAGTGCTGGGATAACAGGCGTTATCCCAGCCACCGCGCCTGGCCAATTTCCATTCTGTAGTTGTGTGACTTGTTGAATCCTGTGTGTCCCCCACTGGACTACAGAGCTCCACGTTAGCTCACTCTGCTTCTGGCATCAGACATGGCACAAAGTAGGCTTGCAGTAAAAATATCTGTGGATTAAATGAATGAATCTGGAATAGCTGTTTCTAATTCTCGCTTTCCACCATACTCGCTCTTCTCACTAAGGTTTTCTAGACACCTGAAAGCAGGTACTTCGAAGGAAAGATCCTGCCGCTAGAATATTTTTCAGTTAGATGGACTTAAAACAATCCTACCTGCTCACCTGAGTGGAGTTTTAAGAGTTTAAAATTTCGGCCGGGAGCGGTGGCTCACGCCTGTCATCCCAGCACTTTGGGAGGCCGAGGCGGGCGGATCACAAGGTCAGGAGACTGAGACCATCCTGGCTAACACGGTGAAACCCCTTCTCTACTAAAAAAAAAAATACAAAAAATTAGCCAGGCGTGGTGGTGGGCGCCTGTGGTCCCAGCTACTCGGGAGGCTGAGGCAGGAGAACGGCGTGAACCCAGGAGGCGGAGCTTGCAGTGAGCCAAGATCGCGCCACTGCACTCCAGCCTGCGCGACAGAGCAAGACTCCGTCTCAAAAAAAAAAAAAAAATTGTGGCCAGGCACGGTGGCTCGCGCCTGTAATCCCAGCACTCTGGGAGGCCGAGGAAGATGGATCACCCGAGGTCAGGAATTCGAGACCAGCCTAGCCAACATGGTGAAACCCCATCTCTATTAAAAATAAAAAAATTAGCTGGGTGTGGCCGCAGGCACCTGTAGTTCCAGCTACTCGGGAGACTGAGGCAGGAGAATTGCTTGAACTCAGGAGGCGGAGGTTGCAGTGAGCCAAGATCGCACTACTGCACTCCAGCCTGGGCAACAGAATGAGACTCCGTCTCAAAAAAAAAAAAAAGAGTTTGACATTTTTCATATAGAAGCTGAGTGCAGAGGCTCACAGCTATAACTACAAGCACTTTGGGAGGCCAAGGCGGGAGGGTCAATTGAGCACAAGAGTTTGAGACCAGCCTGGGCAACATAGCAAGACCCCATCTCTACAAAAAGTAAAACATTAGCTGGGTGTGGTGGAGCAAACCGGTAGTCCCAGATAACAACTGGAAGGCTGAGAAGGGAGGATCACTTGAGCCCAGGAGTTTTTGAGGCTGCAGTGGCTCTGATCACGCCACTGCGTTCCAGCTTGAGCGACAGAGCGAGACATCATCTCAAATAAATACATAAATAATTCTCATATACTAACAAAGAATAAGAAGAGAGGCAGCCTTTGAATCCCCTGGGTCTGATAGTGCCCAAGGGGCTCCAGGACAGCTTTGCTCAGGGTTACAAGCAGAGGGAAGTCAATGTTTTCCACTCAATCCAAGATATCTTCTTTGCAGCTAGTAAAAACTTGACTGCTCCCCAGGATCAAAATGTGGGTAAAATTTCCCCCAGATTTCTCTCTTAAGTTCTATTCACGAACAGGTTTGTTGAAAAGTTTTGTTTGAATTAGCAGAACTCTCTCTCTCTGAAAACACACCCCAGAAGGAAGCAGTCCTCCCATTCTCCAGCAAGTACAGGCAAGGTCCCATCTGATCCACCAGTTCTGGCAGCCAAATACCCACAAATGTTTGGCTCTGCCATGGGATATGTAGAATAAATTAAGTTTAGGGGGAAAAAATCATAAAACAAGCCTCTGAGTCTAAAGACTCTGTGTACCTTGGCAGGAGGAATGTGTGTGTTACAACAAACCCTATCCAGTGTGCCAGGGAGCTCAATCAAAACCAGCAGAAAATGATTCCTGTCATGAGACAGGCAACTCCACAGCCGGCCCCTGGGGGAGATGAAGATAAGAGGGTCCAATCTAGGCCGGGCGCCGTGGCTCACACCTGTAGTCCCAGCACTTTGGGAGGCCTAGACGGGCAGATCACGAGGTCAAGAGATCAAGACCATCCTGGCCAACATGGTGAAACCCCATCTCTACTAAAAATATAAAAATTAGCTGGGCGTGGTGGCACATGCCTATAATCCCAGCTACTCGGGAGGCTGAGGCAGGAGAATCGCTTGAACCTGGGAGGCAGAGGTTGCAGTCAGCCGAGGTCACGCCACTGCACTCCAGCCTGGCAACAAAGTGAGACTCCGTCTCAAAAAAAAAAAGAGGGTCCGATCTCTCCTTGCACTTGCCAAAATTATTTTGCATCATGGCCGAGGACAGAAAAAGCCTAAAACCCTGAGTAAGAGGAGACGGACATTCTAAAGTCAAAGCCTCTGCAAACACAAAACAAACTCCACAGGAAAACTTGCTCACGGAGGTCTTTCCCTCTGGGACTCCGGCTGGATGTCTTCTGCTAGGAGATGAGTCTTAAGTCACTGCAGGGCATGCTTTGCAACAGGAGTCTGTGGATAAAGTAGGGCTCCACTGGTCTTGCTAAGTACTTGTCTTTTTTTCTTTTTTTTTTTTTTTGAGACAGAGTCTCACTCTGTCGCCCAGGCTGGAGTGCAGTGGCGCAATCTCGGCTCACCGCAACCTCCGCCTCCCAGGTTCAAGTGAGTCTCCTGCCTCAGCCTCCCGAGTAGCTGAGATTACAGGCGCCCACCACCATGCCCAGCTAATTTCCTACTTTTAGTAGAGACGGGGTTTCTCCATGTTAGTCAGGCTGGTCTTGAACTCCTGACCACAGGTGATCCTCCTCCCAAAGTGCTGGGATTACAGGAGTGAGCCGCCGGCCACGCCCAGCCTACTGTTCACATTTCTACCAATATCCTGTTCACAACTGCCTAGGTTTTCTCCGAGACAGCTGAGGCTTTCTCTACAGCGCTCCTCTTTTCTTTCTGAGCCCTCCCCAGAACTGCCTTTCACATTCTGTTCAGGGCAACGCAGGCCCTTTCCATCATGAACCTCAAAACTCTTCTGACTTCTGCATGTCACCCAGTTCCAAAGTACTCCCACCACTTCAGGTATCAATTACAGCAGCACCCCCACTTCTCGGTACCAATTTATTTCTGTCTGAATCCATTCAAGCTGCTATAATAGGACAGTGCAGACTGTGTGGCTTAGGAACACAAAAGTTTCTTTCTCACAGCTGTGGTGGGCGGAAGTCCAAAGTCAAGGCACCGGTGGACTCAGTGTCTGGTGAGGGCACGATCCTCACAGATGGCGCCTTCTTGCTGCATCCTCACATGGTGGACGTGATCTGTCTTGGGCCTTTTCTTTTTTCTTTCTTTTTTTTTTTTTTTTGAGACGTAGTCTCACTCTGTTGCCCAGGCTGGAGTGCAGTGGCGCAATCTCAGCTCACTGCAACCTCCGCCTCCTAGGCTCAAGCGATTCTCCTGCCTCAGCCTACCAAGTAGCTGGGACTACAGGCACGCACCCAGGTAATTTCTGCATTTTTATTAGAGACGGAGTTTTGCCATGTTGGCCAGGCTGGTCTCGAACTCCTGACCTCAGATGATCTGCCTGCCTTGGCTCCCAAAGTGCTGGGATTACAGGTGTGAGCCACATCACACCCGGCCTAAACACCAACTATTCTAAAGCTGAAGTTAAGGATTTGTTTTAGACATACCTAAAACTACTGTGAAACCTTTAGTTTTCAAGAATATTCTAAAAAGCTGAGCATAAAAGCTGTAGCTTTCTTTCTCAATAGTCACCACCATCCCAAATATCACCAGGGCCATCAAAATAGGGCAGGAGGCAAGGTTTCTCTAAGTGGAATTCCTCATGGATACCTGGTAGAGGCCTCCTCTAGGTGGCACGAGTATCCCTCACTAAATAACACTGAGTAGAAGACTGAGAAGGTTATTCCTTTTGTAGTTTTCTTTCGATCCTTCCAATTACTTTAAGAGAAGAGTCTTGGTTTGATGTCAATAAATTACTAACGTTTCTCTAACACCTGCTCATCTTCCTTTTTAACCAAAGATATAAATCTTTTTTTTTTTTTTTTTTGAGATGGGGTCTTGCTCTGTCGCCCCAGGCTGGAGTGCAGTGGCGCAATCTCGGCTCACTGCAGCCTCGACCTCCCAGGCTCAAGTGATCCTCCCACCCCAGCCTCCTGAGTAGTGGGGTCACAGGTATGCACCACACCTGGCTAACTTTTGTATTTTTTTGTAGAGATGAAGTTTCACCATGTTGCGGCTAATTTTTGTATTTTTTCTATAGAGATGAGGTTTCGCCATGTTGCCCAGGCTGGTCTTGAACTCCTGAGTTCCAGGGATCCACCCGCCTTGGCCTCCCAAAGTGCTGGGATTACAGGCCTGAGCCAACACGTCCAGCCTAAATATAAATTTTTAAAATGAGTATATTTAAAGAAAAATTTAAGTAAATGGTAATATAGCTGGTATTGACATGAAAGAACCACAAAGGTGATACCGGATGGCTGAGCTATAGAAAACAGCCCTGCGGGCCGGGCGCGGTGGCTCACGCCTGTAATCCCAGCACTTTGGGAGGCCGAGGCGGGCAGATCACGAGGTCAGGAGATCGAGACCATCCTGGCTAACACGGTGAAACCCCGTCTCTACTAAAAATACAAAAAAATTAGACAGGCGTGGCGGTGTGCGCCTGTAGTCCCAGCTGCTGGGGAGGCTGTGACAGCAGAATTGGCATGAACTTGGGAGGCAGAGCTTGCAGTGAGCCGAGATCACGCCACTGCACTTCAGCCTGGGTGACAGAGCAAGACTCCGTCTCAAAAAAAAAAAAAAAAAAAAAAGAAAGAAAGAAAGAAAAAAAAAGAAAACAGCCCTACGGCTTACACAGGAAGGGTCTGAGATTCTGGTTCTCAGGATCTGCTATGACCGGAGGAAACTTGTTAGAACAGATTGGAGTTCCTGCTCTTCCCTCACTCTGTTAATTTGCTCGGTTGCCCTCAGGCTTCTCTTTCTATCCCATAGCTAGCCAAGGGCAGGCAGGGGCCAATTTTCTGGGTTTCTTGACCCTACTTTGAAGGCTCTCTGGCATGATAAAAATGGATCCCATCCACCAAGGAGGAAATGACAACATGATTTACTATTGGAAGCATCTGGTTCGAAGGCCACGGCACCTCCACTGTCTGGGAGAGTATCTTTACCAAAAAAACTTGCCACTCAAGAAACGGAGCAAGTTATTCCAGGAAATACTTTCAGATCCAGTTTCCCGTCCAGCTCCAGTTTGAAAATGAGGCCTTCTCAGTCTGACCCCACAACCATATTTCACAGACCGCCTCCCTAAGATGTGTTTATCCACGTTGACCATTAGTTCAAAGCGGTCGTTTGGAAGTGGAATAAAGAGTCACTCTCTAAATTCACCAAAGGAGTTAAGACAAGGAATACTGGAGCGGTTCCGACTGAGGTCACGGGGAGTTTAGGGGAAATTTTTGGTTTGGGTTTTCTCCTAGTTTTAATTGCTTATAAAAGCTCCTTAATGTCAAGTAAAGAACAACAACAAATGTGAAAAGTTAACTTTCCCCAAGATGTTTATTCAAAAGAAAAAAAAATGGTTCCCAGCAACCCTTATGCAGGAGGGAGGGGATTAGGACCAGATAATCTTGTATGAAAAGGAAAGGGAAACGCAAACTACTCAAATACAAAACAACAGCTGCACGGACGGGCCTGCCAGAGAAACAACTGATCTGCTCAGTCACGATCTGTTTCACGGATCCCAGATCTGCTCTGGGGACACCACAGTTAGCTCCACTCCCATCAAACGCGATTCAATGGACCATCCAAACCAAACTCAGGCTGCTTCCTTCTCTCTGAAAGGCCTGGCCCTCAGGCCATTCCAGACACCCCTTCCCTGTCCTCCATGGGGTACTCTGCCTTTTCACAGATGACTGAACAACAGGCAAAACCGAGCAAAGTAACAGAGGGAAGAACAGGAACTCCAATCTGTTCTAATGTGTTTCCTCTGGTCATAGCTGATCCTGAGAACCAGAATCTCAGACCCTTCCTGTGTAAGCATCAAGCAAAGGGCCCAAGACAGAGAGGTGTGGGTTACTTTTGCACTAAGAAAATTAGAAAGGGTAAGTCAGAAACTAAGGAAAACGCTCACTTCTGGCGGTGAAAGTGAGCCTTCTCTTTGTATATTATATACTTTTAAAAAATATATTATTATTATTATTATTTAAGACATAGTCTTGCTCTGTTGCCTAGGCTGGAGGGCAGTGGCCTGATCTCAGCTCACTGCAACCTCCGCCTCCTGGGTTCAAGTGATTCTCCTGCCTTAGCCTCCTGAGTAGCTGGGATTACAGGCGTGTGCCACCGTGCACAGTTAATTTTTGTATTTTCCATAGAGACAGGGTTTCGCCATCTTCGCCAGGCTGGTCTTGAACTCCCCACCTCAGGTGATCCACCCACCTTGGCCTCCCAAAGTGCTGGGATTACAGGCGTCAGCCACCGTGCCTGGCCTACATAGTTTTGACTTTTGAACCTCGTAAACATTTTACTTACTAAAAGAATAAAATCAACTAAAAAGTAGGAGCAAACAGCAAATCCTAAAGTTTAATATGAACAGAAACATGTGACCCTAACTCTAATAACAATTATTACCTATCTAGAGAAAAAGGCAAATAATTTAAGTGACTTGGATCTAGCTCTCTGACTATTCCTCCTTACTTGGATGTGGTCTAAGGACAAAAAGAACTGAAAAGAAAGTTTGAACTTGACTTGTTAGGATTACTGCTGGCCATGATTACGGATGTTGCAAATCTGTAAACAAGGTTATCACAGTGGGACGAGAGGAACACAGATACGGACTGGGGAAGTAAGGAAGGGCCCTGGGCGGCAGGTTCTGAGTGCAACATATCAGTATCAACTCAAGATTTTAAAACACATTTAAATTTCTCAGCTCTTTCTTCTTTTTTTTTTTTTGAGACACAGTTTCACTCTGTCGCCTACGCTGGAATGCAGTGGCACCATCTTGGCTCACTGCAACCTCCGCCTCCTGGGTTCAAGTGATTTGTGTGGCTCGGCCTCCTGAGTAGCTGGGGTTACAAACAAGTGCCACTATGCTCGGCTAATTTTTGTATTTTTAGTAGAGATGGGGTTTCATCATGTTGGCCAGGCTGGTCTTGAACTCCTGAACTCAGGTGATCCGCCCACCTCGGCCTCCCACAGTGCTGGGATTACAGGCGTGAGCCGCCGCGCCTGACCGTTCTTTGCTCTTTCTATTGAAAGTGGCTGGAGGCAGTGAGAGGCCCAGCAAGGAACACACTTCATGCCCAGATGTTGGTTTCTAAGGACCATCCCTCCACCAAAGGGAAGGAGGGTTTCTCAGAGGAAGAGCTGATTCCAAGACTAGGGGAGGGAGAGGCCAAGCTGAGCCTGAACATCTCACTGAGTGCCAGAAAAGCAAGCAAATGCTTACAGGATGCTGGGAACATGTTAAAAGACTCAAGAGCCATCTTGAAAAGACTCCCACTTAACAAATTTGGGATACAGTAAAAAATAGTGAAATTAATAAGCTATAGCAATAGATTTTTTTTCTTTAATCCCTGAGTCTGAAATGATACTAAAAAATGGAGTGGGAGAACATGAGGGGCTCTTTTTTGTTTGTTGTTTGTTTGTTTTAAATTGAGACAGAGTCTTGCTCTGTCACCCAGGCTGGAGTGCAGTGGCGCGATCTCAGCTCATGCAACTTGTCTCCTGGGCTCAAGCCATCCTCTCACCTCAGCCTCCCAAGTAGCTGAGATTACAGGCAGGAACCACCACACTTGGCTAATTTTTTGTATTTTTGGTGGGGACGGGGTTTCCCCATGTTTCCCAGGCTGGTCTCGAACTCCTGAGCTCAAGCGATCCACCAGCCTCAGCCTCCCAAAGTGCTGGGATTACAGGCGTGAGCCACCGTGCTCAGCCAATGAGGGGCTCTTCATAAAGGAATGTGAGGTAATAAATGTAGAAGGAGTGACAATTTAAAGCCCAGGATTCTGCAATAATCAATGTAGAAACAGATTCAGGAGGCCAGGCACGGTGGCTCACACCTGCAATCCCAGAGCTTTGGGAGGCGAGGGTGGGAGGCTCCCTTGAGACCAGGAATTCGGGATCAGCTTCAGCAACATAGTAAGACCCCATCTCAAAAACATAAAAATAAAAATAAAACTTAGCTGGGTGTGGTGGCACATGCCTGTAGTCCCAGCTACTCAGGAGGCTGAGGAGGGAGGATCACTTGAATCCAGGAGTTAGAGGCTACAGTGAGCTATGATTCTGCCACTGCAACCCAGCCTGGGTGATGGGGCAAGACCCTGTCTCTTAAAACAAATAAAACAGATTCATGAAAGAATCATCACATATCAGTGGATGTTAAGCCACTGGGTAACAAGTTACTGGGAGGAGAACATTCCTACAGTCGTAAAGTATCACACCACTTACTGCTTGTTAGTTACAAAGGAGAAACTACCTTTACAAAGTAGAGTGATCTGGCAGACATTAGCTCAACCAAATGTTTAACCTCAGCATCATCAATTACAGGACAGAACTATGATGTGGCTCCTGGTGAGAGGCAACAGGAGCTCTGCGGCATTCCTGCCAGAAATGTTTGGCCTGGATGTAATCACAAGGGAACCATTTGACAAATTCAGACTCTGGAAAATTCTGCAAGACAACAGACCTATGCTCTTCACGTATCAATGCTACATTTCTTGGGTATGGCAACGGTATTGTTGCTCGGAAGGGAACACCCTTGTTTTTAGGAGATAATGAAGGTTTACGAATGAAGTATCATGATAAATATAATCTATTTTCAAATGCCCCACAGTATACTCGGGGGATTGGTTCTGGGACCCCCACATATTCCAAAATCCGCATATTCTGAAGTCCCACAGTCAGCCCAGCAGAGCCTGAGTGTAGGAAAAACCAGCCTCTGCATACATGGGTTTCACATCCTGAGAATACTGTTCTGTTTTCTTTGTTTTTTTTGAGACAGAGTCTCACTCTGTCACCTGGGCTGGAGTGCAGTGGCACGATCTCAGCTCACTGCAACCTCCACCTGGGTTCAAGTGATTCTCCTGCCTCAGCCTCCCAAGTAGCTGGAACTACAGGTGCCCGCCACCAAGCCCAGCTAATTTTTTGTGTTTTTAGTAGAGACAGGGTTTCACCGTGTGAGCCAGGATGGTCTCGATCTCCTGACCTCATGATCAGCCCGCCTCGGCCTCTCGAAGTGCTGGGATTACAGGTGTGAGCCACCACGCTCAGCTGTGTTTTGTTTTGAGACACGGTCTCGCTCTGTCCCCCAGGCTGGAGAGCAGTGGTACAATCACATCTCACCACCGCCTCGACCTCCCTGGCTCAAGCAATCCTCCTGACTCAGCCTCCTGAGTAGCTGGGACCACAGGTGCATGCCTCCATGCCCAGCTAGTTTTTAATATTATTTGTAGAGATGGGGGTCTCTCTGTGTTGCCCACGCTGGTCTTGAACTCCTGGGCTGATGCAATCCTCCTGCCTCAACCTCCCATAGTGGTGGGATTACAGGTGTGAGCCTCTGCACCTTGCTGACACTGTATTTTTGATTCACATTTGGTTGAAAAAAGTCCACATACAAACGGACCCGTGCAATTCAAACCCACGCCACTCAAGGATCAACTGTCCCTTCAGGGAAAAAACATACCCACTGTTTACACAGAGCTCTGTAGAGTTTATGTCAGGCTCATAGTGTGTTCCCCAGATCAGCAGCGGCAATGCCTGGGAACTGAGTGAGGAAACACGTTACCCACTGCTCAGTTTCGGTGAAAGGACATATTTACCGTTGCTCGGTTCCGGTGAAGGGGTACGTTTACCATTGCTCGGTTGCACGTTTACCGTTTTTCAGCTCCGGTGAAGGGACACCTCTGCCGTTGCTCAGTTCCGGTGAAGGGACAAGTGCGCCGTCGCTCGGTTCCGGTGAAGGGGCACGTGCGCCGTCGCTCGGTTCCGGTGAAGGGACATGTTTACCGTTGCTCAGTTCCGGTGAAAGGGCACGTGCGCCGTTGCTCGGTTCCGGTGAAGGGACATGTTTACCGTTGCTCGGTTCCGGTGAAAGGGCACGTGCGCCGTTGCTCGGTTCCGGTGAAGGGGCACGTGCGCCGTTGCTCGGTTCCGGTGAAGGGGCACGTGCGCCGTCGCTCGGTTCCGGTGAAGGGACATGTTTACCGTTGCTCAGTTCCGGTGAAAGGGCACGTGCGCCGTTGCTCGGTTCCGGTGAAGGGACATGTTTACCGTTGCTCAGTTCCGGTGAAAGGGCACGTGCGCCGTTGCTCGGTTCCGGTGAAGGGGCACGTGCGCCGTCGCTCGGTTCCGGTGAAGGGACATGTTTACCGTTGCTCGGTTCCGGTGAAAGGGCACGTGCGCCGTTGCTCGGTTCCGGTGAAGGGGCACGTGCGCCGTCGCTCGGTTCCGGTGAAGGGACATGTTTACCGTTGCTCAGTTCCGGTGAAAGGGCACGTGCGCCGTTGCTCGGTTCCGGTGAAGGGACATGTTTACCGTTGCTCGGTTCCGGTGAAAGGGCACGTGCGCCGTTGCTCAGTTCCGGTGAAGGGGCACGTGCGCCGTTGCTCGGTTCCGGTGAAAGGACACGTGCGCCGTTGCTCGGTTCCGGTGAAGGGACATGTTTACCGTTGCTCGGTTCCGGTGAAAGGGCACGTGCGCCGTTGCTCGGTTCCGGTGAAGGGGCACGTGCGCCGTCGCTCGGTTCCGGTGAAGGGACATGTTTACCGTTGCTCAGTTCCGGTGAAAGGGCACGTGCGCCGTTGCTCGGTTCCGGTGAAGGGACATGTTTACCGTTGCTCGGTTCCGGTGAAAGGGCACGTGCGCCGTTGCTCGGTTCCGGTGAAGGGGCACGTGCGCCGTTGCTCGGTTCCGGTGAAGGGACACGTGCGCCGTTGCTCGGTTCCGGTGAAGGGGCACGTGCGCCGTTGCTCGGTTCCGGTGAAGGGCACAGGATGAGCATTCATGGTACTTGTCTTCAACTTTTCTGTAGGTCTGAAATTTCCCAAGATAAAAAGTTCGGAGTGGGGAGGGTAAGTCTTAATCCATTTCCTTCTCAGGGAATCAAAACCACGGTTCTTCAGAGTGTTGATTCTTAAATTTGCCAAAATGTAGGGGAGTGCTAGCTCAGACCCATCCGTGTTCCCCAGTTCCATATCCCATGGACAAGACACCAGCCTCAGTGGTATCAGGTCAGGAGGGCGGATTGTATGGAAAGAAACAGAATCGAGGAACAAAGTGGGCTCTGCCAATTCAAACGGCTGCCCTGGGAGTACAGGCTGTTTCTCCCTGATAAACATCGGTGAGACCAACATGAGCGTGAGGCTTTGCAGGAACTTGCCCTGCATTTCCTCCCTCTCCAGATAATTCTCTGGTCTAACATTTCAGAAGGCTTTTGACCAGACTTCCACCCTGAGATCCTTTCCAACCTGATTATAACAGAAACCATCATGACCCCATTGCTCACCCTGAGGCTCCTCTAATTAATGGACCTCTAAGGAATGCGTTTGGCATTAAAAGGGCAGAGGAGGGTAAAGTTAAGGAAGCTGCTACAAATCTGAAAACGAAGGCAACCCAGGCGGTGTTCCGTCAGTCTGCTGCCCAAGGAAGGGCCAGATGCCCTGAACCCTTCTCTCTCATTCAACACGGATGAAAAGATAAAGAATCCAGAAACTAAAGGGGAGATTCTAGAATTTACCTCCTGCTTAAGCTATCCTGGCAGTCAGGCTCCTGGATCTCGGAACTAGAACCACACCTGGTTCTATGTAAAATCAGGAGATGGGACTAAACAGATCATCTCATCCACACTGATTGAACAGAGGAGAAAAGCACAGCTCCCGGAAGTCATCTTTCTCGCTCCATATCATCCATCTCCCCTCCCTGTGCTCCTTCAGTGGAAGCGCAATGGGTGATATCCTCTGTATTAGGTAGCAATGTTTTCTGGGCAAGGGAAACTATTGGTATTACAAGCTGGCTGACAAAAGCTGGAGTTACACTTTTTTCTTTTCTTTTTTGAGACAGAGTCTCCCTCTGTCACCCAGGCTGGAGTGCAATGGCACCATCTTGGCTCACCGCAACCTCTGCCTCCTGGATTCAAGTGATTCTCCTGCCTCAGCCTCCTGCATAGCTGGGATTACAGGCATGCACCACCACGCCCGGCTAATTTTGTATTTTTAGTAGAGACGGAGTTTCTCCATGTTGGTCAGGCTGGTCTCAAACTCCTGACCTCAGGTGATCTGCCCACCTCGGCCTCCCACAGTGCTGGTATTACAGGTGTGAGCCACCGCGCCCAGCCAAGTTACACATTTTCTATAAAGCAATGACACTCTCTCCCCTCCAAGAAGGACCTTGGCAATGTCTACAGAAGTCAATAATGTCTGTTATTCTTTGGCTTAGCAATTCCAATTCACAGATATGCATGTGTGAAGTGTGCAGAGATAGATGTGAAACAATGTTGCTGGGCGCAGTGGCTCACGCCTGTAATCCCAGCACTTTGGGAGGCAGAGGTGGGCAGATCACTTGAGGTCAGGAGTTCGAGACCAGCCTGACCAACATGGAGAAACCCCGGCTCTACTAAAAATACAAAATTAGCCCGGCATGGTAGCACATGCCTGTAATGCCAGCTACTCGGGAGGCTGAGGCAGGAGAATCGCTTGAACCCGGGAGGTGGAGGTTGCAGTGAGCTGAGATCACGCCATTGCACTCCAGCCTGGGTGACAGAGCAAGACTCTATCTCAAAAAAAAAAAAAAAAAGTATGTGCAACAATGTTTATCATAGTATTATTTGCAACAGCAAAAGGAGAAGGAAGGAGTGAAATATCCATTTATCAGGCAGTGGGGGAAGTAAATTACGCTCTATATATTCAATAGAATACAATGCTGTTATTGCAACAATTAAAGCAGGTCGGCTATGCCGATAGGAAAAGACTGGCAAGATATTAGATTTTTTTTTTAAATCAGACATTTCTTTTGTAAGTAGGACAGACAATACCCATCACATACATGTATAAATGCACAGAAGATATTTCCGAAGGATGTATATAAGAAACTTAAGGCTGGGTGCAGTGGCTCACGCCTGTAATCCCAGCACTTTGAGAGGCTGAGGCAGGAGGATCACCTGCACTGAGGAGTTCAAGATCAGCCTGGGCAACATGGTGAAACGCCGTGTCTACAAAAAATACAAAAGTTGGTGACGGGTGCCTGTAGTCTCAGGTACTCGGGAGGCTGAGGCAGGAGAACCCTTGTTGTACCCAGGAGGCGGAGCACGCAGTGAGCTGACATCGCGTCACTGCCCTCCAGCCTGGGCGACAGAGACCCTGTCTCAATAAATAGATAAATGAAACTTAAGAGAGATGATAGCTGAGGAGTTGTGCCTCAGTAATATCCTTCAGTACCATGTACCTGTTTTAAGTACCTGCGTGGAGTTCTGCTTTTATAAAGAAAGAAAAAGTCCTGGCAGCCTCTGACGTTGTTCAATTTCAGCCCAGACCCTACCAAGCGAGGACTTTTTAACTGAATCAGCAATTAAAGTGCTAGATGTGAACTAATCTGGTTTGTGATCTGAAAATACATATTCTTAGTGAAACAAATGATTTGAGCATGGGTTAGGGCAAGGCCAACATTCAAATACTGCAAACCCTCAGCTGGTGCCAGCCTCAGGCTGGGGGTCAGAACATGTGAGCGGAAATAGTTCCCAGGAAAGAAAACTGATGCCAGCTTGGTCGGCAAGTTCTCGGGGTTCTCCAGGGAATTCTCCAGCTTGGTCAGCAAGTTCTCGGGGTTCTCCAGGGAATCCTCCAGCTTGGTAAGCAAGTTCTCGGGGTTCTCCAGGGAATCCTCCAGCTTGGTAAGCAAGTTCTCGGGGTTCTCCAGGGAATTCTCCAGCTTGGTCAGCAAGTTCTCGGGGTTCTCCAGGGAATTCTCCAGCTTGGTCAGCAACTTCTTGGGGTTCTCCAGGGAATTCTTGCCAGTCCCTTAAGATTATGCTCAGAGTAGGGCTTGCCCAGCTACCAAAATATGCTCTCCTGTTGTTGAAGGAGAAGTTCAGCAAAACTATGTAGCTAAATGACACAAAAAGTTTTTTCTCAAAGCCTGGGAGAACAGTAGTTTGGCCTCTGAAGAATCCCAAACTTGTGGTTAATAAGAGAAAAATAGACAGTTTAACACGTAGAGGATTGAAAAGTCTAAACAGGCCGGGCGCGGTGGCTCTTCCCTATAATCCCAGCACTTTGGGAGGCCAAGGCAGGTGGAACACCTGAGGTCAGGAGTTCGAGACCAGCCTGGCCAACATGGCAAGACCCCATCTCTACTAAAAATACAGAACTTAGCCAGGTGTGGTGGCGGGAGCCTGTAATCGCAGCTACTCAGGAGGCTGAGGCACGAGAATTGCTTGAACCCAGGAGGTGGAGGCTGCGGTGAGCCGACAGAATGAGACTCCATCTCAAAAAAAAAAAAAAAGTCTTAACAAATGTCTTAGCAGGCAGTTACCCTGAAAAGAGTGTGCAGAAGCTGTTCAGATGTAAGTGGGGGTCCTGTGTGGTTGTTCTGCCTTGCTACTAATGACCTTCAGAGTGACAGGAGCATGACCTATTCCGGGGACACAGCAGGGACGTGTGTTGTGCTCCAGCAGAGCCTGTGCAGCGTCCCATGCGTCATCTCCTAGCTGGACACTGGCAAGAGTTCCAGAGTCATCTCCCTCCCTCCATTCTTGAGGCCGCTTCCCTGGGAACCATTCCCCAGAATTCCCCTCTCCTCCAGCCTTCGCACGTGGGATTACCTCTATCTGATCTGCCCTTCCCCAGAATTCACCTCTCCTCCAGCCTTCGCCATGGGATTCCCTCTATCCTATCCATTCTTCCCGGGAATTCCCCTCTCCTCCAGCCTTCACACATGGGATTCTCTCTATCCGATCCGCCCTTCCCAGCAATGTTTACCTGACTCCAGCTCCTTGATGAGAATCACTGGGAAACTCCCTGACCGTATCTCCCTCGAACTGTCATCCAGCCAGCAGAGTGAGGGAGCTCCTCCTTGGCTCTCACCCGCAGACTTAACGCCTTCGCTCTCCCCAAGCACAGAAACTACCTTCTTTTTTTTTTTTTTTTTTGAGACGGAGTCTCGCTCTGTCACCCAGCCTGGAGTGCAGTGGCGCGATCTCTGCTCACTGCAACCTCCGCCTCCCGCGTTCACGCCATTCTCCTCCCTCAGCCTCCCGAGTAGCTGGGACAACAGGCACCCACCACCACGCCCAGCTAATTTTTTGTGTATTTTTAGTAGAGTCGGGGTTTCACCATGTTAGCCAGGATGGTCTCGATCTCCTGACCTCGTGATCTGCCTGCCTCGGCCTCCCAAAGTGCTGGGATGACAGGCGTGAGCCAACGCGCCCGGCCGAAACTACCTTCTCTACCTCATGATCACGCCAGTGCCAGCACCGACCCCGGGCTGGGCCCACCATCCCGCCTGTGTTTGTAGGATAAGTAAATGAGCAGAGAAAGGAAAATGTCCAGATGCACAAAAAGGAAACCTCGGAAATCCCTGCAACCAGAGAAAGGTACAGAAAACACGGAGGCCGAGTGTTGGAGCTTCCCAGGGCCGCAGGTGGAAGGTCTCCCAGGCTTTGTATCACTGCAGACGCCAGGTGGTGGCTGGGGCAGATTCTACCCGAGCCTCCTGCCTTATATTAAGTCCCACCCTCCACACAGACGAACCTCTAGACTTGGGTGAACCCCATTGACCAGACAGTTCCTTCTCATCTCACATCCTGCCTCCTGTTTGTTAACTTCCCAGCACAGATCTGTTTCTCTGTAAAGGGCAGGCAGCCCTTACACACCCTGGGTTACATCAAAGGCCAGAACGAAAGGCCAGAACGGCTTAAGAGGGCCGTCCAGAACAGGCTGCTGACACCAACCCGAGAGTGATCCAGCTTCTGACTCACCAGGCACCAGCTCATGCTCTCTGATCCAGGAGCTCTGACAAGCGACTTGAGGTTCCAGGGGGCTGCCTGACACATCTCTGCTCCGACCAACACGGTTAGGAACCTACACAGATTACGAGGTGGAAGAAGGAAGGTCTCTAAAGTTCCTGAGCTGCAAACAGGACCATTTTGGCAAAAGCTCCTGTGTCCCTGTTCACATCCACATACTTTAAGTATTATTTCTGCAGCACTTAAATACTTTAGAAAGATACTGTAAGAATCGTTGGCATATATAGGTTTCGATGAAATCACTCAGAGAGCCCTCCCCACTAGGGAAAGACTCCTCATTACGGAGCCCAGTTCTGTAAGTTCTCCAGCGAAATTAGTGAGGAGGGAAGGGGGACGTGGTCACTCGTAAAATCTTGACGCTCTTTTTCAGTTCCTCTACTCGTTCGTGTTCCATGGACAGTTAACAGCTACGTCCTGCCAATTCTCCTCCAAGCCTCTCTGGGAACCAGTTCTTTGCCTCTGATCTCGGTTAAGAACCGCCGACCTGCTGCCCAGAGTGAAAGGTGGCGTGCGTGAGCTCTCGTGCTGCCCAGAGTGAAAGGTGGCGTGCGTGAGCTCTCGTGCTGCCCAGAGTGAAAGGTGGCGTGCGGGAGCTCTCGTGCTTAGGAAGGAAGGGATGGTGCCAGGCGCTTGGTGCTTGCCTTAAGCCAGTAGTTTTCAACCGGGGGGGTGGTTGTGCTTCCCAGGGGCCATTTAGCAATGCCTGGGGACGTTCTTGGCTGTCACACTGGGGGGTGGAGTGTTACTGACACAGTAGGTAGAAGCCAGGATGCTGTCCACATTCTAACATGTGCAGGACAGCTCCTCCCACAGCAAAGAAGTACCTGGACTTCAGAACGTCAACAGGGCCAAGAAACCCCACACCAAGCCTCTCCTGGGATTATTCCAGTCTCCATTTGGCCCCCAGTCACTTTCTGATTCCAGTTCCCCAGCCCAGGAACGGAGGTAGTGGATTAGAGAAGCAAAGGGAAAGTTCATCCAGCAAGATTCTGGTTCTGTGAGTGTTACTAACGGGGAGAGCACCTTGAAGGTACCGTGGGACGTGGGTGATTCATGAGCCTGAATCGTCTCACCGTTATCATGTGATCAGAGTGAGGCAGCCTAAGGGAGCATCACAGGATGGCAAGGGCCAGGTTGAATGAAAAATCCTGGCTGAGTTCAGTGGCTCAGGCCTGTAATCCTAGCATTTTGGGAGGCCAAGTAGCGAAGACTGCTTGAGTCCAGGAGTTCGAGACCAGCCTGGACAATATACTGAGACCCTTTCTCTACAAAAAAAAAAAGTAATAATACAAATAATTAGCCAGGTGTGGTGTCACGTGCCTGTAGTCCCAGCTACTTGAGAGGCTGAGGTGGGAGGACTGCTTGAGCCTGGAAGGCGGAGGTGCCAGTGAGCCCCGATTGTGCTACTGTATTCAAGCCTGGACAACAGAGTGAGACTCTGTCTGGGAAAAAAAAAAGAATCTTATCCACCCCACCCAGTCTTTCTTTCTGAGCAAATGGTTTGGAATCTCTCACACTTCCGGTGCTATAAGCTTTTATTTATTTTTTTATTTTTTTTTTTATTTTTTTTTTTTGAGACAGAGTCTCACTCTGTCACCCAGGCTGGAATGCAGTGGCGCGATCTCAGCTCACTACAAGCTCCGCCTCCTGGGTTCACGCCATTCTCCTGCCTCAGCCTCCTGAGTAGCTGGGACTACAGGCGCCCATCACCACGCCCAGCTAATTTTTTTTTTGTATTTTTAGTAGAGACGGGGTTTCACTGTGTTAGCCAGGATGGTCTCGATCTCCTGACCTCATGATCCGCCCGCCTCGGCCTCCCAAAGTGCTGGGATGACAGGTGTGAGCCACCGCGCCCGGCTATGCTTTTATTTTAAGCATGGTGATCTTCGCAGCTCTCATTCTGGAGCCACACTGGCAGCCACCATGAACTAAAGGAGCGTACATACAACCTCCCAGGCACCCCGAAGCTCCAGGGTTAGAACCCGGTCACTATGCTGACCTCAATGATGAGGCCAACAAGTAATCGATTCCTAATATCACTTAGTGAAGTTAGTAAATGGTCTGTTTTCCAGTGACAAATCGCAGCATATGCATTCACTTTTTTTTTTTTTTTGAGATGGAGTCTCATTGTGTCTCCCAGGCTGGAGTGCAGTGGCACGATCTCAGCTCACAGCAACTTCCATCTCCCGGGTTCAAATGATTCTCCTGCCTCAGCCTCCCGAGTAGCTGGGATTACAGGCACCCGCCACCACGCCCAGCTAATTTTTGTATTTTTAGTAGAGACAGGGTTTCACCATGTTGGCCAGGCTGGTCTTGAACTCCTGACCTCAGATGATCCACCCGCCTCGGCCTCCCAAAGTGCTGGGTACAGGCGTGAGCCACCACGCCCAGCTGCATTTGCTTTTGATAAGTATCCCTGAATGGAAAATGTTGATGTTACACTAGCTAATTGGGAATGACATGTTTTATCCAGCCCTGATCCAGCTATGCTATGTTACTGATGAACACTTAATAGTTACTCCCAAGCTTGTAAAATGCTTTTATGAACCACATATCACAAAGCATCTGTGGTGCTATTTGCTTTATTTCCTGGGAAACTTGGGGGTGAGGGATTGGGGGAGGAATTATCAAAATTTGGACAAACCCAGAGAAGTATGTTATGTGTGGAATTTCAGACACCATGTGCACTGTGGCAAAAATAAAAATAAACAATGAAAAAGTTGAGGACTGTGGTTCTAAAACAGGATGAGGGAGAAGGGCCTGAAGCCATAAATGGAAGAACCAGGGATGACAGAGAGTTCCTGCACTGAGTCCCGGCCTTTCTGCCAAGCTGCTGAATGCTCAGGGGCCAGGATGCTGAACCCGTGAATCAAAGACAAGCGGAGAGGGAGGGAGGGAGAGAGAGACGGAGGGAGGGAGGGAGGAACACATCAAAGACAAGGAGAGACAGGAACACGTCAATCAAAGACAAGGAGAGACAGAGAGAAACATCAAAGACAAGGAGAGAGACAGAGGAACACGTCAATCAAAGACGAGAGAGAAATCATTCGAAGACAAGGGAAGAGAGAGAGAGAGAGAAACACATCAACGACAAGGAGACAGAGGAACATGTCAATCAAAGACAAGGAGAGAAAGAGAGAAACACATCAATCAAAAGCAAAGAGAGAGAGTGTGTTTGAGGAAACACCAGCCTGTGGGGTTTAATCTTTAGTGCCAACATGAGTGAGCTAGAGGGTACCCTGATATTTGATTAAACATGATCCTGAGTGTGTCTGTGACTATGTTTCTGGGTGAGATCAGCTTTTTTTTTTTTTTTTTTTTTGAGACGGAGTTTCCCTGTTGTTGCCCCGACTGGAGTGTGATGGTGCAATCTCAGCTCACTGCAACCTCTGCCTCCTGGCCTCAAGTGAGTCTCCTGCCTCAACCTCCCAAGTAGCTGGGATTACAGGCGCCTGCCACCACGTCCAGCTAATTTTTGTATTTTTAGTAGAGATGGGTTTTTGCCATGTTGGCCAGGCTGGTCTTGAACTCCTGACCTCAGGTGATCCACCCACCTTGGCCTCCCAGTGTTGGGATGACAGGTGTGCACACCCAGCTGAGATCAACATTTGAATCAGCAGACTCGGAATATAAAGCAGACTGCTCTCCCCAGTGTGGGCAGGCCTCATCCAACCCACTGAAGTCTAAAGAGAAAAAACTAAACAGAAAAAACTGCTGACAGGGAGAATTCTCTCTGACTGTCTTCCAGCTGGGACACCCGTCTTCCTCTGCCTTCAGACTTGGCGGGAACTTACACCATCAGTTCTCCTGGGTCTCCAGCTTGCCAACTGCAGCTCTTGCAGCTTCTCAGCTTCTATAACCATGTGTGCTAATCCTTTATAAGAAATCTCTTTCAACCAGCTGGGTGGCTCACGCCTGTAATCCCAGAACTCTGGGAGGCCGAGGAGGGTGGATCACTTGAGATCAGGAGTTCAAGACCAGCCTGGCCAAAATGATGAAACCCAATGAAACCCCATCTCTACTAAAACTACAAAAATTAGCCAGGTGTGGTGGGGGGTACCTGTAATCCCAGCTACCTGGGAGGCTGAGACAAGAGAATTGCTTGAACCCAGGAGACGGAGGTTGCAGTGAGCTGAGATCGTACCACTGCACTTCAACCTGGGAGACAGAGAGAGACACTGTCTCAAAAAAAAAAAAAAAAAAAAAAAAAAAGGAGTCTACATCTCCTTCTGTACTTACATTTTGCTAGTCACAGAGAGACCTTTGGGAATATACAACGTGAATATCAACCTCTTACTGGAAGCTTCTTTTAGCATCTGCTTGAGACCTCCTTAGCTAGAAAGTCTGGGGAAGTGAAGTTCTGGAAGCTTTGTGCATATAAATAATGATAATATCAATGGGTTGGTAGGAAACGGCCTCTCAGACCTATGAAAAAAATATATCCTCCTACAGTTTATTAAGGAAAAATGTTTATGCCTTAATTTAACCCATTTCCCTGGGGGGAAAGAGGAGCAGTTCATTGATTATGTAGGACAGTGAGTGAGGGAGTGGGGGAAACACACGGGTTCTGGTGAGGATGAACACGTCTCAGCTTCCTCCATTTCTCCAACACCGGCTGCTCAAGACAGAATCATGTTCTTTTTCCAGCATCTGAGTCGTCCACTCCTGACATGGTTTGGCTGTGTCCCCACCCAAATCTCATCTTGAATTCTAGTCCCCAGAATCCCACATGTAGTGGGAGGGACCCGGTGGATGGTCATCGAATCACGGGAGCAGTAACCCTCCTGCTGTTCTCATGATGGTGAGCGAGTTCTCACAAGGCCTGACGGTTTTATAAGGGACTCGTCCCCCTTCTGCTCATCCTTCTCCTTCCTGCCACCTTGTGAAGAAGGATGTGTTTGCTTCCCTTTCCCCCACGATTGTAAGTTTCCCGAGGCCTCCCCAGCCCTGTGGAACTGTGAGTCAGTTAAACCTCTTTCCTTTATAAATTACCCAGTCTCGGCCGGGCACGGTGGCTCACGAGGTCAGGAGTTCGAGACCAGCCTGGCCAAGATGGTGAAACCCCATCTCTGCTAAAAATAAAAAAATTAGCTGGGTGTGGTGGCAGGCGCCTGTAATCCCAGCTACTCAGGAGGCTGATGCAGGAGAATCGCTTGAACCCAAGAGGCAGAGGCTGCAGTGAGCCGAGATCATACCACTGCACTCTAGCCTGGGTGACAGAGCGAGACTCTGTCTCAAATAATAAATAAATAATTACCCGATCTTGTTATGTCCTTATAGCAATGGGAGAACAAACTAATGCAGCTCCCAGGCACAAGCCTGGATCACAAAGGCAGCCAGTCACTACTGCACACTCCTCCATGAGAGAACCAGAATCTGTTATAGGTGAATAAATAAATTACTGGAGCAAAAGACAAAAATGACTACAGAAAAGAACAATTTCAAAGAAACATATCAACACTGCAATTATAGAACGCCATTTACCATTGGTGGAGCACTTTGTGTCAAGCACCATAAAACACTGCTTTATATATACTACCTTTTTTTTTTTTTTTTTTTTTTTTCTGAGACAGAGTCTCACTCTGTCACCCAGGCTGGAGTGCAGTGGCATAATCTCAGCTCACTGCAACCTCCGCCTCCCTGGTTCTAGTGATTCTTGTGCCTCAGCCTCTGGGGTAGCTGGGATTACAGGCGCACGCCACCACGCCTGGCTAACTTTCGTATGTTTAATAGAGACAGGGTTTCACCATGTTGGCCAGGCTGGTCTTGAACTCCTGACCTCAGGTGATCCTCCCACCTCAGGCTCCCAACCTACTGGGATTACAGGCATCAGCCACCATGCCGGGAGCTATACTACCTCTTTTAATCCTCACAACAGAATCTTCTATACTATTATCATCAACCCCATTTAGCAGATCAGCAAACAGACTCATAGAGATAAGCCACTCACTGAAGGCTGCCTGGTTAAATCACTGAATCATAAATGGCAGAGTGAGAATTCGAACCTGGGTCTCTTATCTCAAAAGTCTTAATTTGCCTCACTACACACTTAAGAGCTGAAGATCTAATCAGACTAGTGTGAAATGAAATAGGGTTTTTTTGTTGTTTTGGTTGTGGTTTTTTTGTTTTTGTTTTAAGATTCTGCTCTGTTGCCCAGGCTGGAGTACAGTGGTGCAATCATAGCTCACTGCAGCCTCCAACTCCCTGGGCTCAAGTGATCCTCCCACCTCAGCCTCCCAAGTAGCTGGGATTACAGGCACATGTGACCATGCCTAGTGAATTTAAAAAAAAAAAATTGTAGAGACCGGTCTCATTTTGTTGCTCAGGGGGTCTCAAACTCCTGGCTTCAAGCTATCCTCCTGCCCCGGCCTCCCAAAGTGCTGGGAGTACAGGTGTCGGCTACTTTCAAAAGCTTTTTAGACCAGGAGTGGTGGCTCACGCCTGTGATCCCAGCACTTTGGGAAGCCTAGGTGGGCGGGTCACGAGGTCAGGAGATCAAGACCATCCTGGCTATCAGGGTGAAACCCTGTCTCTACTAAAAATATAAAATTAGCCGGGCGTGGTGGCGTGCACCTGTAATCCCAGGTACCTGGGAGGCTGAGGCTGGAGAATCGCTTGAACCCGGGGGGTGGAGGTTGCAGTGTGCCAAGACCGTGCCACTGCACTCCAGCCTGGGCGACACAGTGAGAATCCATCAGAAAAGAAAGAAAAAAAGAAAAAGAAAGAAAAGAAAAGAAATGCAGGTGCCCAGAAAAAAAGGCAGGCTCCCAAAGTGAATACTAAGACATCAATATCACATGATATCAAAAAAGCTATTGAAATTTCAGGTGACAGAGGGACTTAAGAACAACGGTGCTCAAGGAAGTCAACGCAGGCTACAATACACAGGACTCCCAATCTGGCTCATGATCACATACCCTATTGTGTTTATTTAGAACACGCTAGGCGTCCTTTGCTCGAAGCGTGTTTCATGTACGTCTCCCCATCAACGAAGAAAGCACCTGGAGAGTAGGAAGTAAGAGTTATGTACTCTGAGATTCTCTCTTAAGCCCAGGAATCAATCTCATTGGGCTGGGAACTCAATAGCACTGACTGTTCGTATCATTTGCTGATAATTACTTTCACACCACAATACTATCTTCATTCTTCATTTATACGGGAAACTCCTTGTGGTTCCCTTTGAGGCACCAGGTCCCAGCACATTCTATGTCATCAAAATTAATTCTTGGCCGGGCGCGGAGGCTCACGCCTGGAATCCCAGCACTTTGGGAGGCTGAGGCGGGCGTGGATCACCTGAGGTCGGGAGTTCAAGACCAGCCTGGCCAACACGGTGAAACCCCGTCTCTACTAAAAATACAAAACATTAGCCAGGTGTGGTGGCCGGCGCCTGTAATCCGAGCTACTCAGGAGGCTGAGGCAGGAGAATGGTGTGAACTCGGGAGGCTGAGGCAGGACAATCACTTAAACCCAGTAGGCAGAGGTTGCAGTGAGCTGAGATTGCGCCACTGCACTCCAGCCTGGGTGACAGAGTGAAACTCCGTCTCGAAAACAAACAAAAAAAAACAACTAATTCTTAATATATTAAACAAACGTACTAAACAACTATGGGAACAGCGACTGTTTTTTTTTTTTTTTTTTTGGAGACGGAGTCTCGCTCTGTTGCCCAGGCTGGAGTGCAGTGGCCCGATCTCGGCTCACTGTAAGCTCCGCCTCCCAGGTTGATGCCATTCTCCTGCCTCAGCCTCCTGGTAGCTGGGACTACAGGCACCCGCCACCAAGCCCGGCTAATTTTTTGTATTTTTAGTATAGACGAGGTTTCACCACGTTGGCCAGGATGGTCTCGATCTCCTGACCTCGTGATCCACCCGCCTCGGCCTCCCAAAGTGCTGGTATTACAGGTGTAAGCCACTGTGCCCGGCCACGACTGTGTTTTTCAAACAGCTGCATTTACCAGCCACTGCTGGATTCCTTCTACATGTGAAGCCCTGTGCTAAAGGCTGGGAACAGAAAAACAATGGATACATGAGCCTTTCTTTCCTTTATGGAAGCCCCAGCCCCATACGGAAGACAGACACGTACATAAACTGTTAGGATACAGGAAAAGCGCGATACTACTGGCACACAGAGGAAATCGGTGAAGATGCTTAGAACAATGTCTGGGGCACACGCTCAGTGCTTTATAAAGTACTCGCTATTTTTACCATCTAACCTTGTGAGTTAGAGCGACTGAAGAGGAAAGGCCGTAGCGTCTGAGCTGCTCCGTGAAGAATGAACCGGATTTCACCAGGCAGGCCAGGAGTGGGATAGGGCGAGGCATCCAAGAACAGCAAGAGGCAGGCAGAGCTCAGTACACGTTTTTCCAGACTGTAAACTATGAAGCTCTGAAGGCTGCTAAGAGGGCATGGGAGCTGTGGGAGAGGGTGAGGCTGGAGCCCTGTGGGCTAACAAACAGGGCTCTAATTCGTGACATCGTGGCAACAAACTATTAGAAATGAGGCCAGACCTGGAAGCCCTCTGGGGGCACAGTCTGGAGGGGGAAACAGAAACAGACAAGAGCTAAGTAGAATGTAGGCAATGGCGTCATAACAGAGATCTGCACAGTGACCATTGCACAGTGCGGGGGAAGGCTTCTTAGAGGAGGTAACATTTTGAAAAGACAACATGTACAGCTTACATTAGTACACAACCTCATCGGAGAGAGAAGAAAGGAAGGGAATCCCAGGAGCAGGGGCCATCATGCTCAAAGGTTCCAAGGTATAGCAATGGGCGATGTGTCTGGGGACCTTGGGAGTCGACCAGTGCGGCTGAGCAGAGTGTGCAAAGGTGAGGATGCTAGAAGGCCAGGTGGGGTTTGGGGGCGGGGCAGGGGGTGCCCTTGAAGATGTGGGGTTTGGGGGTGGGGGAGGGGGTGCCCTTGAAGGTGGGGTTTGGGGGTGGGGGAGGGGGTGCCCTTGAAGGTGGGGTTTGGGGGCGGGGGAGGGGGTGCCCTTGAAGGTGGGGTTTGGGGGTGGGGGAGGGGGGTGCCCTTGAAGGTGGGGTTTGGGGGCGGGGGAGGGGGAGCCCTTGAAGTCCATGCCAGGGAGTTTGGGTTGGATCCACCGATAATGACGGCTGGCCCACAGGGCAGTGACGTGAACAACTGGTCCTGTAGATAGGTTGTTCTGGGAGCTCTGTAGACAGGGTGAGACTGGAAGTTGGTGGCCTCATTAAGGGACTAGTGAAACAATAGTGCCCCGACCTGATTAAATCCAGTGAATGGGGGGGAAATGAGAAAGTCACGGCCTGTAGCTTGGGTAGATGCGTCAGTGAGACTCTATTCATAACCAGAGCCCCAAAAAACACATAGAGCCTGTTAAAAGCTCTAATATGTGTTTAAAGAACAAATTAATGAAAGAATGGGTAGACAGGCTGGGTGCAGTGGCTCACACCTGTAATCCCAGTACTTTGGGAGGCTGAGGTGGGTGGATCACCTGAGGTCAGGAGTTCAAGACCAGCCTGGCCAACATGGCGAAACCCTCTCTCTACTAAAAATACAAAAATTAGCCAGGTGTGGTGGTGGGCGCCTGTAATCCCAGCTACTCGGGAGGCTGAGGCAGGAGAATCACTTGAACCTGGGAGGCAGAGGTTTTAGTGAGCCAAGATCGCACCATTGCACCCCAGCCTGGGCGACAAGAGAGAAACTCTGTCTCAAAAAAAAAACAATGAGTAGACAGAGAGGGAAGGAGAAGGAGAGAACAAAGCGGAAGACAAACTGGTGAAGAGTAGGGAAAGGAATCTGGGTTTTTGTTTTGTTTTGTTTTGGTTTTTGGTTTTTTGTTTTGTTTTTTTTTTTTGAGACAGAGTCTCACTCTGTCACCCAGCCTGGAGTGCAGTGGCACGATCTCGGCTCACTATAGCCTCCGTCTCCCAGGTTCAAGCGATTCTCCTGCCTCAGCCTCCCAAGTAGCTCAGATTACAGGCGCCCACCATGCCAGGCTAATTTTTGAATTTTTAGTAGAGACAGGGTCTCACCATGTTGGCCAGGCTGGTCTTGAACTCCTGACCTCAAATGATCCACCCGCCTCGGCCTCCCAAAGTGCTGGGATTACAGGCGTGAGCCACTGCGCCCGGCCACGAGTCTGGTTTTAAACACGTGGAGCTAAAGGTCTCTGGCAAGCAGGGAAAGGACACGACTCATTGACCGATGAGCAGGTGTCCAACACGAAGGCCTCTTGGGAACCCGCTGGGGTTTGGTGGGCGTCACCTTTCTGCATCTTGGGAGAGCTGGTGGGAGGAGCTTTTCCGCAGGTGTCTCTTTCTAGTCTCCGGCAGGGGGCAGCAACAGAAGACGGTTCAGAAGAAAGAACGTGGCTAAGTATGTGCATTTCAAGCCAAAGGATTCTAGAAACTTCTCTCACAGGTATGGAATCCAACCACAGTGCCCACAGGTACGGAATCCAACCACAGTGCCCACTGTGGTGAAGCCACTGCGCTGGTCCAAGAAGAAAGTGACAAACAAAATGACATTGAGCCCAATTCATCCTGAAAGCAGAACCTCGGAGCCGTGTGGTTAAGTTGGAAATTCCACTTTTGGTCCAAGCAAATCTTCTGATGTATCAAGTTTGAGGGTGAGGTTTCATTAAAGGAATTTAAAATAAAAAAGTGAGATCCAGCAAATTTTTTTAAATGATTGTTTTAGTGAAGGGAAAAAAGTTCTTTATCCTTATTCAGGGCGTAATTCCTGCTCCTGGTCCCTGGAGACAACACCCACCCTTGGGCGAATCATTCCTGGGGACGGAGGAGTGAGGGAGGCGTCTCTTTATTTCCTTGTATATAAAATACAAGAATTAAATACCTTGGATTAATAACCAGGGCTGGGGTTTATGATAAGGCTGTGATTGGGACCACATAAAAGGAGAAAACGTCTTAATAAGAACTTCTTTGTGGCCTGTTAGAGCCTTTCTTAGGAAACTAATAAGTTACACTTTTCCTGGAGAGAAAATCTTGGAAATGACCCATTTCCCCAACAGGACATCATTTCCTGTCCATGTGGTCAAGTTAAGAAAGATCGTTTGAACCTAGCTCAGCCAGGCCAGGGAGAAAATCAAAAATAAGTGTTTATTTTTCTGATTAAAGCCAAACAATGAGACTCAAAACAGGCCACAGAAAACCCACAGACTCTTCCAAGTTCGCCTGAGCTGACGCATCCAAGGACATCCACTCATAGGGGAAGAAGAAGAGGGGCTGGCCTTCTCCTAAGGGGGTAGGGCTGGAGATCTGTCAAATTCCTTATCCATATTTAGGAGAGCTTCTTTTCGGTCAGAAGAGTGAGCTGATGGTGAAGGACAGATACTTCCAAGCAGACACTAAGTAGTGCAGTTGCCTTGATAACAGGACAGATGAAAATGGAAGGCCTCCTCCGAAAATCCTACAGCCTGGGCCAGGGCTCCAAGGGGCTGACTGGCTCCTGTGGTTCAAATCTCTGCAAACGTCTGCTTCCCTCCTGCCCCATCTATGGCAGGTAGCTGAGCCCTGGCCCGGGCTCCGGGAGTGCACACTCTCAACAAGCAGATATGAACAGACATGTCCAGAAAGTAGACAGGTGGACAGCCAGTAAGAATATGCAAAGGTGTCATCAAGGAAATGCAAATTAAAATGATTTCACACTGACTAGAATACCAAAAGTAAAACAGACCCACAGTATCAAACCCGGGTGAGGACGTGGAGCAAGTGCGACTCACACACTCCGCTGCCAGGGACGTAAATGGTGCAAACACTTTGTTGTTGTTGTTGTTGTTTGAGACAGGATCTCACTGTTACCCAGGCTGGAGTGCCGTGGTGCCATCTCGGCTCGCTGCAGCACCCCAGGCTCAAGTGATCCTCCAGCTTCCCGGGTAGCTGGGATTACAGACGGGCACCACCACACTCTAAAATTTTCCGTTGAGACGGGGTTTCGCCATGTTGCTCAGGCTAGTCTCAAACTCCCGGGCTCAAGCAATCTGCCTGCCTTGGCCTCCCAAAGTGCTGGGATTACAGGCGTGAGCCACCATGCCTGGTCAGTACAATCACTTTGAAGAAGTGTTTGGTCCATCTTATGAAGGTAAATGTTCATTTACCCAATAATCGACTCAGTATTCTACCGCTCAGTATTCCTACTCATCAGTATTTTTTTAAGTCCATAAAAATGTTTATAACAGCCTTCCCCCACCCCAAACTGACCACAACTCACACACATCCATCATTGGAAGAATGGATACACTGTGACAAGATGCTCGTCCAAGGGGACACTTCTCAGCAATAAGAAGGAACAAACTGATGTATACAAAAACAAGGATAAACCTCACAATCATGCTGAGCAAATGAAGCCAGACACAAAATAACACTGACTGTATGATTCCATTTCCATGAGGGTCTACAGGCGAAACTAAATTACAGTGACAGAAAACCAAAGCGACGAGTGGGAGGGGAGTCACCAGAGAGGCTCAGCAGGGGACTCTGCAGGGAGATGGAAACGTTCTCGGTCTTGTTTGAATAATTGTTCATGTCAGTATAACACCTGTTCAAACACACTGAGCTGGGTCCTTAAGAACCGTGAATTTTATTGTGTTAAATTAAACCTAAAAAAAAAAACTCATACCAAAAAGAAGGAGAAAAAAAATAATTTGTCTTCATCTCATCTAGAGCCAGGTAACTGAGAATTCCAGCGTGAGCACAGGGTGCTGCCTCCTGAGCACCTTCCCACAAGTGACCACCTCCCCTCCCTCCCTCCCTGCCTTTCTCTGCCATGGTTCCCTGTCTCCATGAATGGAACCAACTACCTTCCACCCAGTGTCCCAAAACCAGAAACCTGGGAGTCCTTCCACATGCTTCTCTCTTCCTCATTTCTGCTCAGTCACTTCCTAGACAGCTTCTGAATGAGGCGGAGCCCTCCCCCGTCTCCGCCCCAACTGCTTCAATTGCAGGGGTTTCTTTTGTTTGTTTTGTTTTGTTTTGAGACGGAGTCTCGCTCTGTCGCCCAGGCTGGAGTGCAGTGGCGCAATCTTGGCTCACTGCAAGCTCCGCCTCCCAGGTTCATGCCATTCTCCTGCCTCAGCCTCCCGAGTAGCTGGGACTACAGGCGCCTGCCACCACACCCGGCTAATTTTTTGTATTTTTTTTCTTAGTAGAGACGGAGTTTCACTGTGTTAGCCAGGACGGTCTCGATCTCCTGACCTCGTGATCTGCCCGCCTCGGCCTCCCAAAAGTGCTAGGATTATAGGCGTGAGCCACCGCATCTGGCCTCTGTTTTGTTTTTGAGACGTTGTCTCGCTCTGTCACCCAGGCTGGAGTGCAGTGGCGCGATCTTGGCTCGCTGCAACCTCTGTCTCCCGGGTTCAAGTGATTCTCTTGCCTCAGCTTCCCTAGTAGCTGGAATTATAGGCGCCCGCCACCACACCTGGCTAATTTTTGTATTTTTAGTAGACATGGGGTTTCACCATGTTGGCCAGGCTGGTTTGGAACTCCTGATCTCAGGTGATCGGTTCACTTTGGCCTCCTAAAGCACTGGGATTACAGGCGTGAGCCCCAGTCTCTACTAAAAGATAAAAATAAAACTTGTAGTGGCGTGCACCTGGAGTCCTAGCTACTTGGGGAAGGCTACACCTGGCCAACTTCCTATTTTTAAATGGAAAGAAAAAAACACACACCAGGGCCTTGTTTCCTCTCTCTCCTGCCCATTCCTTCTCTCTCCACAACTCAGGTAACAACAGTGTCAATCAGGCCAGGAGGGGAAAGGCTGGGGGAAGACGATGCTGACTCTCTCTTACTGAATCTTAGTTTCTGAGACATGGAAACACCCTGTTCACAGAGGCCTCTCTTTTCTCCCCCCGCCACACCCCGAGAACTCCCAGCAGAAGCTGTTCACTGGCTGTTGTCAAAGTAGTCTTTGTTCTTGGAGTTGAACCAGCACAGGCCTCAAATTTCCATCCACAGCTCCAAACCCCGCCTACATCACCTCCATGACCTCAGGCTAAGGAAAGAAAGAAGCTGGCCAAAAACATACCAGGCTAAGAAGCCAAAGCTCCTCCCAAGAGAGATGACTCTGGAGGGGACCCTCTGGTCTCCTCTCCATGAAGCCAGGTTGGTGCTGGGAGAGCAGAAATGCCCAGAAAAAAAAGCCCTGAGGAAGGCTCACAGGGCAAGGATTTCAGGGGTCACGGTCCCATCGTGTACAGAAGCCACAGGGCGGGACTTCAGGGGTCACGGCCCCACATTGTACAGAAGTCGGGGGCAGAGTAAAGCCGCAAGATCTAAAGACAGACTTGCAGGCCCAGGCGTAGTGCTCACGCCTGTAAAATCCCAATCAGTGTGAGAGGCCCAGGCAGGCGGATGACCTGAGGTCAGGAGTTTAAGGCCAGCCTGAGCAACATATGCAGCCCCCGTCTCTACTAAAAGATAAAAATAAAACATTGCTGGGCCGGGCGCAGTGGTTCACGCCTGTAATCCCAGCACTTTGGGAGGCCGAGACCGGCGGATCACGAGGTCAGGAGATCGAGACCATCCTGGCTAACATGGTGAAACCCCGTCTCTACTAAAAGTACAAAAAATTAGCCGGGCATGGTGGCAGGCGCCTGTAGTCCCAGCTACTCGGGAGGCTGAGGGAGGAGAATGGCGTGAACCCGGGAGGCGGAGCTTGCAGTGAGCCGAGATCGCGCCACTGCACTCCAGCCTGGGGGACTGACCAAGACTCCAACTCAAAAAATAAATAAACAAATAATAAAACGAAGCTGTGTGTAGTGGCGTGCACCTGGAGTCCTAGCTACTTGGGGGGCTGAGGTGGGAGGATCCCTTGAACCCAGAAGTTTGAGGTGACAGTGAGCTATGACTGCACCACTGCACTCCAGCCTGGGCAACAGAGCAAGACCCTGTCTCTAAAAAATAATAATCACGTGAAAAAACAGAGAGATTCAGGGAACTGTGGATGATGACTGCAGGGCAAGGTCAAAACGAAGCAGAGAAAACCAGGGCTTGCCAAAGCGAGTCAGGGAGGTGTGTCTGGCACTGTCCAGGGGAAGGACGACACTCCAGACACAGAGATTTGATGGCTACAGGAAAAGGGCAGCTGGGCTGGGGACAGGCTGGGATGGATCCTCCTCCATTCTCTCCCCATCCACTCGTATTTCTAGAACACCTTCTGGGCCCTGGTTTGCTTCTCCAGCCACCTAGCAGGGAAGTGGAATCTTGAACCCAAATGTTCAGATATAGAAGAGGGATGGACGATCCCTCGGGAATTGATAAGTTAACCGGAGCTGAAGACGGATCCCAAGTGTCTCAACAGCTCTGGATGTCCCGATAAAACATGTTTCTAGAATGTGAGCGTTTTGAAACATCTGTATTCCAATCACCAATCCAGAATCTTCGGAGCTAAAGAAAGTGTGGGTTTTTCCCCAAAACAAACACTCAGCTGAGGACACAGGAGAATGACCAAGGTGTGCATGAAAGAAGAATCTGGCCTGGGGCATCCTGTGACGAGCGCCATCCCCCTTAGGGGTAAGAGAGACATCTAAGACCAAGCGGAGCTGAGTCAGGCCTCCTGGGTGGGATGATACAGTATGAGAGAGAGGTCCAGGAAAGGGTCTCATTCAGGCTGACATGTCCCACAGTGATCACTCAAGTTTAGGACAGAGACTAATAAGACTCAACAAATGCGGCCGGTCGCAGTGGCTCACGCCTGTAATCCCAGCACTTTGGGAGGCCGAGACGGGCGGATCACGAGGTCAGAAGTTGAGACCAGCCTGGCCAAGAGACCAGTCTGGCCAACACGACGAAACCCCGTCTCTACTAAAAATACAAAAATTAGCCGGGCGTGGTGCAGGCGCCTGTCATCCCAGCTACTTGGGAGGCTGAGGCAGGAGAATCACTTGAACCCGGGAGGTGGACGTTGCAGTGAGCGGAGATCGCACCACTGCACTCCAGCCTGGGCGACAAGAGCAAGACTCCGTCTCAAAAAAAAAAAAAGAAAAAAAAATAAAGTAAAAAGAGTTCAGGATTTCATAGTCCGTCTCCTACGTCTAGTCTTTCATTTCTCATAATCGTTTCTCAGCCAGGAATCATCTCTGGAAGTAAATGGCTGCTTCCTTCTCTTTGCGCACACGCCCCCCTCTGCTTCCTTCTCTTTGCGCACACGCCCCCCTCTGCTTCCTCTTCTTTGCGCACACGCCCCCCTCTGCTTCCTTTTCTTTGCGCACACGCCCCGCTCTGCTTCCTTCTCTTCGCGCACACGCCCCCCTCTGCTTCCTTCTCTTCGCGCACACGCCCCGCTCTGCTTCCTTCTCTTCGCGCACACGCCCCGCTCTGCTTCCTTCTCTTCGCGCACACGCCCCCCTCTGCTTCCTTCTCTTCGCGCACACGCCCCGCTCTGCTTCCTTCTCTTTGCGCACACGCCCCCCTCTGCTTCCTCTTCTTTGCGCACACGCCCCCCTCTGCTTCCTCTTCTTTGCGCACACGCCCCCCTCTGCTTCCTCTTCTTTGCGCACACTCCCCCCTCTGCTTCCTTCTCTTTGCGCACACGCCCCGCTCTGCTTCCTTCTCTTTGCGCACACGCCCCCCTCTGCTTCCTCTTCTTTGCGCACACGCCCCCCTCTGCTTCCTCTTCTTTGCGCACACGCCCCCCTCTGCTTCCTCTTCTTTGCGCACACGCCCCCCTCTGCTTCCTTTTCTTTGCGCACACGCCCCCTCTGCTTTTCTTTGCGCACACGCCCCGCTCTGCTTCCTTCTCTTTGCGCACACGCCCCCCTCTGCTTCCTTCTCTTTGCGCACACGCCCCCCTCTGCTTCCTCTTCTTTGCGCACACGCCCCCCTCTGCTTCCTCTTCTTTGCGCACACGCCCCCCTCTGCTTCCTCTTCTTTGCGCACACGCCCCCCTCTGCTTCCTCTTCTTTGCGCACACGCCCCCCTCTGCTTCCTCTTCTTTGCGCACACGCCCCCCTCTGCTTCCTTTTCTTTGCGCACACGCCCCCTCTGCTTTTCTTTGCGCACACGCCCCGCTCTGCTTCCTTCTCTTTGCGCACACGCCCCCCTCTGCTTCCTTCTCTTTGCGCACACGCCCCCCTCTGCTTCCTCTTCTTTGCGCACACGCCCCCCTCTGCTTCCTTTTCTTTGCGCACACGCTCCCCTCTGAAGAAAGGCTCCGTGTCCACCTGGGGGCTGTGGTACTCGCTTTTAATGCTCCTCAGAAAATTCTAACCAAAGGCTCCAAACGCAGCTCAAAACCCTGGCATGGAACCACACAAAAGGCACAAAGAGGCTGGGGCGAGGAGGCCATCAGAAATTGAAGGCTCTATGTCAGGGTCCACCCCGTTCTGACCACGGGGCCGGGTTCCTCCACCGAAGCAGCTCCCGGGTCCCCAGTGTTAGGCAGAGTGGATTTCAGTCAGGAAAACTACGCAAGAGCATGTTCTTAGAATCTCTCCAACATTATTCTTGGCTCTGCTGACATTGCTTTGGCTTTAAAAAATCAATAAATTAAGCAAGCAGAAGGTTCTCTAACATCCAGGCTGGACTAAAGGGTTTTGCTCTTACTGAGCCAAAGGGAATATTTATTCCAAGAGACGTAACATAGATTCTGCTGGACACCTGACACTTGCTCATGATTCTTCCCTGGGAGGCCAGCAGCGCCCGGAGAGGCTTCGCTCCATCGGAACCAACACTGTTGGCTGGCACGGTGGCTCACCCCAGGAATCCCAGCACTTAGGGAGGCTGAGGCGGGCGGATCACCTGACATCAGGAGTTCCAGACCAGCCTGGCCAACATGGTGAAACCCCATCTCTACTAAAAGTACAAAAATTAGCCAGGTTTGGTGGCACACACCTGTAATCCCAGCTACTAGGGAGGCTGAGGCAGGAGAATCACTTGAGTCCAGGACTTCAAGACCAGTCTGGGCAACATAGCAAGAACCTGACTCTATAAAATAAAATTTAAAAGGCCAGGCAGGGTGGCTCACACCCGTAATCCCAGCACTTTGGAAGGCCAATGCGGGTGGATCACCTGAGGTCAGGAGTTCGAGACCAGCCTGGCCAATGTGGTGAAACCCCGTCTCTACTAAAAATACAAAAATTAGCTGGGCGTGGTGGCAAACACCTGCAATCCCAGCTACTTGGGTGGCTGAGGCGGGAGAATTGCTGGAACCCAGGAGTCGGACGCTGTAGTGAGCTGAGATCACGCCACTACACTCTAGCCTGGGCAACAAGAGGAAAACTCCATCTCAAAAGAAAAAAAAAAAAAAAAAAAGCCAATGTTGCTACCAGAAGTCACAAGGACAAAGGAACAGCTGGGGACCAGAGGAAAACAACAATAACAACAACAAAACTTGTCAGGAGAAAGGACAGAGGGGCTGGAAATAAAGCTCCAAGCGAACAATGCCTTCCAGGGCCCTGGAGGGAAGCTGCTGGGCTGAATGTTTCATTCTAGAAGGTCGATCAAAAGTCTTTCCAATAATCCTGAAACGATATGACATAAAGAACGCATAGAAATAATATTTCTCGGCCGGGCATGGTGGCACACGCCAGTAATCCCAGCACTTTGGGAGGCCGAGGCGGTGGATTGCCTGAGCTCAGGAGTTTAAGACCAGCCTGGCCAACATGGTAAAACCCCATCTCTACTAAAAATACAAAAAATTAGCCAGGCGTGGTGGCACACAGCTGTAGTCCCAGCTACTCGGGAGACTGAGGCAGGAGAATCACTTCAATCCGGGAGGCGGAGCTTGCAGTGAGCCGAGATCGCACCATTGCACTCCAACCTGGGCGACAGAGTGAGACTGTGTCTCAAAAAAAAAAAAGAAAAGAAAGAAAGAAATAATACCTCTCACTACACTGGATGGTTTGAATTCCAACATAAAGCAAAAAGAGGAAGGCTTTGATCTCATTCTGTTGTTTATCCTAACATTTTTGCCTGACAATCTGGATAAAACAAACAAACTTTTATTTTATTTTTTATTTATTTTTTTCAGACCCAGGCTGGAGTGCAGTGGAGCGATCGTGGCTGCAGCTTCAACCTCCTGGGCTCAAGCAACCCTCCCACCTCTGCCTCCCAAGTAGCTGGGACTACAAGACATGCACCACCACCCTTGGCTAATTTTTATATATTTTTTTTCTGTAGAGATGGGGACTCGCCATGTTGTCCAGGCTGGTCTCGAACTCCTGGCCTCAAGCAATCCACCCGCCTCAACCTTCCAAAGTGCTGGGATTACAGGCGTGAGCCACCGCGCCCGGCCTCAGTCTTTTATCTAGCAGGAGCTCCATAAATCCATGCTAGCTGACCGGCCAGTCCTCTCCCAGGCAAGTGGCCACAGCGACGAAGGTTTGGCGGAGGTGCAGTGGGAAGAGGTGTGGACAACGTACAGTCACAAGGCAGCGTCCGATTCAGTGAGCGTGACTGGGGAAGCTGCCGTTCATATGCTCATCACCAAAGTCAAGAATACCTTCTTCTGCACCACATTCTCGGAGATTTTCCAAATCCCGGGCATTTTCAGGCCTTCACTCCCTCCACTAAAACCCCACAGCTTACTCCTCCCGAGTGAAGAGGCCAAGAAAAGAATCCATTTTATTTGTCAGAACTAGCCATAAGGTAAACAAATACAAAGAAAGCGTGTGCTCGCCAATTAAACAGGAATGCAGGCTTCTGGCGGAGACATGACCCCATTTTTCCATTCACTCCATGTCAGTGAACCACCTTCACTGAGCTGGCCCCTATGGCTTGAGGGGGAAAAAAGAGAAAGGCTTTCTACGTGTTTCTACATGCCTTTTCCACCTCCTTTTTCCTAAGAAAAAGGCAGAATTTCATTTGACCCAATTCCCGTTCGATGGAAAAGAAGAACAGAGCGGCAAGGAAGTGGGCTTCAGCGTCACAGAGGCCTGAGTTTAAACCCTTGGATCTATGACAACCCACTAGCCGTGAGGTTCAAAGTAAGTCCACTGGACCTCTCCAAGCCTCAGCTCCCTCATGTGTAAAACAGAGAGGTCTGTAACTGCCACACAGGTACAGCACATGCTCAAGAGTGTTCCTGTCTCCTCAACTTGGGTTCATATGACATGGATGAGGTGCAGGTACCGTACGGGGTAGAGAGAGGGACAGAAGGCAGGATTCAAGGGACTTCTAATGCAATAAAAAGGAAAATCTGTATCTTACAGCAGGACTAAGTTCCACAAGATTAGTTTTAATGTATAATGTTTACTTCTTTGAGGCAGGGCCTCGTGCTGTTAGTCAGGCTGGAGTGCACTGGTGCAAGCACAGCTCACTGCAGCCTTGACCTCCTGGGCTCAAGCGATCCTCCCACCTCAGCCTCCTGAGTAGCTGGGACCACAGGCATGCATCACCACTCCTGGCTAATTTTTAAAATCGTTCTGTAGAGATGGGGTCTCGCTGTGTTGTCCAGTCTGGCAAAGAAATCCTGGGCTCAAAGGATCTGGCCACCTTGGCCCCCCAGAGTCCTGAGATGACAGGCATGAGCCACCATACCTGATCTCAGCAAGGTTTTTTGACTTCAAGAAAACGAGAGTGCTCTTAGGTCTTCAGACAACTGCTATTATCAATCACAGCAAAAAATAAAAAATAAAAATAAATACAGCTGGGATGTGAGAGGACTTTCTAGATGCATTGGAACTTACATAAAGATTGACAGAGGCCAGGCACAGTGGCTCGCACCTTTAATTCCAGCACTTTGGGAGGCCAGGGTAGGTGGATCACCTGAGGTCAGGAGTTCGAGACCAGCCTGACCAACATGGAGAAACCCCGTCTCTACTAAAAATACAAAAATTAGCTGGACATGGTGGCAGGCGCCTGTAATCCCAGCTACCCTGGAGGCTGAGGCAGGAGAATCGCTTGAACCTAGGAGGTAGAGGTTGCTGTGAGCTGAGATCGCTCCACTACACTCCAGCCTGGGGGCAACAAGAGCAAAACTCCGTCTCAAAAAAAAAAGATTGACGGAGCCACTTGAAACATCTGACTCAGAAGAAACAGGAACCAGCAGAACGCTGGGGGTTCTAAGCCTTATAGCACAAAGAGAAAGACACTAAGGTTTGTGGTTAACAGATGGATTGTGGTCAGGAAACAGGTTCAAATCTCATCTCTACCACCTGCCAGCTATGTGACACTTGCCTTCTCAGGAGGATTAAGTGAGAAGATAGAGCAGAAAGCCCAGCGCCTGCACATGCCATGTGCTTCAGTGATGAAGTTACTGTTGTTGCAACATACTGAAAAGCTCTAAGCCCCGATACCTGTAGTGATTCTGCATCGGAGGCAAAAAGACCACAGGAAGGTAGAAATGAATGAGAAATGCAGAGAGATTGGCCAGGTGCGGAGGCTCACGCCTTTCATCCCAGCACTTTGAGAGGCCAAAGCGGGTGGATCGCCTGAGGTCAGGAGTTCAAGACCAGCCCGGCCAACATGGCAAAACCCTGTCTCCACTAAAATACAAAAATTAGCCTGGTGGTGGTGTGTGCCTGTAATCCCAGCTAGGAGAATCGCTTGAACCTGGGAGGCGGAGGTTGCAGTGAGCCGAGACTGCACCACTGCACTGCAGCCTAAGCAACAGAGCAAGACTGTGAAAGAAAAAGAAAAGAAAAAAAGAAAGGAAGAAAGAAAGAAGAAAGAAAGAAAGAAAGAAAGAAAGAAAGAAAGAAAGAAAGAAAGAAAGAAAGAAAGAAAGAAAGAAAGAAAGAAAGAAGGAAGGAAGGAAGGAAGGAAGGAAGGAAGGAAGGAAGGAGGAAAGAAAGAGAAAGAAGAGAAAAGAAATGCAGACAGATTAATTCTTGGCTGTTGCAGAATGCAAAATGAGGAATGACACCTGGGTTTCAAGTCTAAGGCTGTGGGTATTTCGGAGCCTGGTGAAAAGCAAAGCACTGCCACATTTTCCCTTCACTCCCTGACCTGCAGTAGATCACGTACCCCCACTCACAAAGAGCACACGCCCAGTGCCCCATCCCTCTCACTAGGATAAGAAAGACACCCAAAACCCAAGGTCCAAACTTAGGAAGAAACTGAATTCAACACAACAAAAGTCAACACCTCATGTGTAAAGGATGTCAATTAAACAGTGTCAAGCATGCCAGCGTGAACTCAGTGTCCGGACCTACTCGTTATGAAATAAACTTAAGAACAAATCCCATCTAAGAACAGGAAAAAAACCAGCAGCTCTCATGCACATCAAATGCTGTTCTCAATGATCCTTTTCCCTCTGAATGTCACAAAGCACCAGCAGGTGGGAGATAATTAAAGTTTGAATAAAATTTGTTTTATATGCCTCAGTTGGAACACTTTTGTTCTGCAAAGCTTTTCCTGCTCCAGCTCAAAGATGTACCCACAAAGAAAGATATTTTTCTTTTCTTTTTTTTTTTTTTGAGACGGACTCTCGCTCTGTCACCCAGGCTGGAGTGCAGTGGCACGATCCCGATTCACTGCAAGCTCCGCCTCCCGGGTTCACGCCATTCTCCTGCCTCAGCCTCCCAAGTAGCTGGAACTACAGGCGCCCACCACCACACCTGGCTAATTTTTTTGTATTTTTTTTTTTTTTTAGTAGAGATGGGGTTTCACTGTGTTAGCCAAGATGGTCCCGATCTCCTGACCTTGTGATCCACCCGCCTCGGCCTCTCAAAGTGCTGGGATTACAGGTGTGAGCCACTGCGCCCGGCCAGAAAGAGTTTTTTCTTTTTTTTTTGAGACAGAGTCTCGCTCGTCTCCCAGGCTGGAGTGCAGTGGCGTGATCTCGGCTCACTGCAAGCTCCGCCTCCCGGGTTCACACCATTCTCCTGCCTCAGCCTCCCGAGTAGCTGGGACTACAGGCG
Source organism: Pongo abelii (assembly GCF_028885655.2). NCBI lineage: Eukaryota > Metazoa > Chordata > Mammalia > Primates > Hominidae > Pongo > Pongo abelii. The sequence continues at coordinate 686,310 of NC_072004.2, forward strand.
CCCACCACCACGCCCCGCTAATTTTTTTGTGTTTTTAGTAGAGACGGGGTTTCACCGTGTTAGCCAGGATGGTCTCGATCTCCTGACCTTGTGATCCACCCGCCTCGGCCTCTCAAAGTGCTGGGATTAAAGGCATGAGCCACCGCACCTAGCCAAGAGTTTTTTCAAAATAATATTTTTCTGCATTTTTCTGGTTACATCTGGGGTTTTATGACTTCAGACAGATAAGGGTGGAGGAGGTAATTTATGAAAAGAAACATCTCCCTTGATCCATATTTACATTCCATAAGGGAGTGAGTTTGGCTTTTGGATTCCCCTCCCAGGCCTATCAGGGGAATAGAATCCTTGCTCCTATTTGATGAGATTTATGGGGCAATGAGGTCTGTGGGGCTGATGCTACACCACCTGCTTCACGAATACGGCCCCTCCATTTGCAAAGTGCTGACTTGGAACATTTGTATTTTTCCCTTACAAATCTGTCTGTCTGTCTGTCTGTCCGTCCGTCCATCCGTCCGTCCGTCCATCCATCTCACTCTGTTGCCCAGGCTGTCACGCAGTGGCACGATCACAGCTCACTGCAGCCTTGACATCCTGAGCTCAGGCGATCCTCCTCAGCCTCCCGAATGGCTGGGACCACAGCTGTGTGCCACCATGCCCAGCTAATTTTTTGTAGAAATGAGGTCTCATCATATTGCTGAGGCTGGTCTCAAACTCCTGAGCTCAAGCGATCCTCCCACCTTGGCCTCCCAAAGTGCTGGGATTATTACAGGCAGTGAGCCACTGCGCCCAGCCTAAATCTCTCATGTTTATAAGCAGTCATCTGATGGCTTTCCATCCCATTCACACACATTTAGCATCCATATCTGCCTTTAATAAAAGGTCATAATACAGCCCTAGCATCACAAAAGCTAACCAGAGAACACTGAGGATATCAGCTCATGAAGATACTCTGTCTACAATGAGACTAGGACAACTGTCTTCCTTTTCAGAAAAGGAAACTGAGGCAGTGAGAGGCTACGATGCTTCAACACGGGGGACCTCAACCCAAGACTTGCGATTTTAGTTCCATCACAGATGCATCAGAGACTGCATTTAGTTGGGGAGTAACCTCAGCTAACCTCACCATGCACAGCCCAACAGGGAACCTAAGTTAACCCCACCATGCACAACCCAACAGGGAACCTAAGCTAACCCCACCATGCACAGCCCAACAGGGAACCTACGCTAACCCCACCATGCACAATCCAACAGGGAACCTAAGCTAACCCCACCATGCACAGCCCAACAGGGAACCTAAGCTAACCTCACCATGCACAGCCCAACAGGGAACCTAAGCTAACCCCACCATGCACAGCCTAACAAGGAACTAAGCTAACCCCACCATGCACAACCCAACAGGGAACCTAAGCTAACCCCACCATGCACAGCCCAACAGGGAACCTACACTAACCCCACCATGCACAACCCAACAGGGAACCTAAGCTAACCCCACCATGCACAGCCCAACAGGGAACCTACACTAACCCCACCATGCACAACCCAACAGGGAACCTAAGCTAACCCCACCATGCACAGCCCAACAGGGAACCTAAGCTAACCCCACCATGCACAACCCAACAGGGAACCTAAGCTAACCTCACCATGCACAACCCAACAGGGAACCTAAGCTAACCTCACCATGTACAACCCAACAGGGAACCTAAGCTAACCTCACCATGTACAACCCAACAGGGAACCTAAGCTAACCCCACTATGCACAACCCAACAGGGAACCTAAGCTAACCTCACCATGCACAACCCAACAGGGAACCTAAGCTAACCTCACCATGTACAACCCAACAGGGAACCTAAGCTAACCTCACCATGCACAACCCAACAGGGAACCTAAGCTAACCTCACCATGCACAACCCAACAGGGAACCTAAGCTAACCCCACCATGCACAACCCAACAGGGAACCTAAGCTAACCCCACCATGTACAACCCAACAGGGAACCTAAGCTAACCTCACCATGTACAACCCAACAGGGAACCTAAGCTAACCTCACCATGCACAACCCAACAGGGAACCTAAGCTAACCCCACCATGCACAACCCAACAGGGAACCTAAGCTAACCCCACCATGTACAACCCAACAGGGAACCTAAGCTAACCTCACCATGCACAACCCAACAGGGAACCTAAGCTAACCCCACCATGCACAACCCAACAAGGAACTAAGCTAACCCCACCATGCACAGCCTAACAAGGAACCTAAGCTAACCTCACCATGCACAGCCCAACAGGGAACCTAAGCTAACCCCACCATGCACAGCCTAACAAGGAACCTAAGCTAACCTCACCATGCACAACTCAAGAGGGAACCTAAGCTAACCCCACCATGCACAGCCTAACAAGGAACCTAAGCTAACCCCACCATGCACAGCCCAACAGGGAACCTACACTAACCCCACCATGCACAACCCAACAGGGAACCTACGCTAACTCCACCATGCACAACCCAACAGGGAACCTACGCTAACCCCACCATGCACAGCCTAACAAGGAACTAAGCTAACCCCACCATGAACAACCCAACAGGGAACCTAAGCTAACCCCACCATGCACAACCCAACAGGGAACCTAAGCTAACCCCACTATGCACAACCCAACAGGGAACCTAAGCTAACCCCACCATGTACAACCCAACAGGGAACCTAAGCTAACCCCACCATGCACAACCCAACAGGGAACCTAAGCTAACCCCACCATGCACAGCCTAACAAGGAACTAAGCTAACCCCACCATGCACAACCCAACAGGGAACCTACACTAACCCCACCATGCACAGCCCAACAGGGAACCTACACTAACCCCACCATGCACAACCCAACAGGGAACCTAAGCTAACCCCACCATGCACAGCCCAACAGGGAACCTACACTAACCCCACCATGCACAACCCAACAGGGAACCTAAGCTAACCCCACCATGCACAGCCCAACAGGGAACCTAAGCTAACCCCACCATGCACAACCCAACAGGGAACCTAAGCTAACCTCACCATGCACAACCCAACAAGGAACTAAGCTAACCCCACCATGCACAACCCAACAGGGAACCTAACCCTAACCCCACCATGCACAACCCAACAAGGAACTAAGCTAACCCCACCATGCACAACCCAACAGGGAACCTAAGCTAACCCCACCATGCACAGCCCAACAGGGAACCTACGCTAACCCCACCATGCACAACCCAACAGGGAACCTAAGCTAACCCCATCATGCACAGCCCAACAGGGAACCTAAGCTAACCCCACCATGCACAACCCAACAGGGAACCTAAGCTAACCTCACCATGCACAGCCCAACAGGGAACCTAAGCTAACCCCACCATGTACAACCCAACAGGGAACCTAAGCTAACCCCACCATGCACAACCCAACAGGGAACCTAAGCTAACCCCATCATGCACAGCCCAACAGGGAACCTAAGCTAACCCCACCATGCACAACCCAACAGGGAACCTAAGCTAACCTCACCATGCACAGCCCAACAGGGAACCTAAGCTAACCCCACCATGTACAACCCAACAGGGAACCTAAGCTAACCCCACCATGCACAACCCAACAGGGAACCTAAGCTAACCTCACCATGCACAGCCCAACAGGGAACCTACACTAACCCCCCCATGCACAACCCAACAGGGAACCTAAGCTAACCCCACCATGCACAGCCCAACAGGGAACCTAAGCTAACCCCACCATGCACAACCCAACAGGGAACCTAAGCTAACCTCACCATGCACAACCCAACAAGGAACTAAGCTAACCCCACCATGCACAACCCAACAGGGAACCTAAGCTAACCTCACCATGCACAGCCCAACAGGGAACCTAAGCTAACCCCACCATGTACAACCCAACAGGGAACCTAAGCTAACCCCACTATGTACAACCCAACAGGGAACCTAAGCTAACCCCACCATGTACAACCCAACAGGGAACCTAAGCTAACCCCACCATGCACAACCCAACAGGGAACCTAAGCTAACCTCACCATGCACAGCCCAACAGGGAACCTAAGCTAACCCCATCATGTACAACCCAACAGGGAACCTAAGCTAACCCCACCATGCACAGCCTAACAAGGAACTAAGCTAACTCCACTATGCACAACCAAACAGGGAACCTAAGCTAACCCCACCATGCACAGCCTAACAAGGAACTAAGCTAACTCCACTATGCACAACCAAACAGGGAACCTAAGCTAACCCCACCATGCACAGCCTAACAAGGAACTAAGCTAACCCCACCATGTACAACCCAACAGGGAACCTAAGCTAACCCCACCATGCACAGCCTAACAAGGAACTAAGCTAACCCCACTATGCACAACCCAACAGCGAACCTAAGCTAACCCCACCATGTACAGCCCAACAATTAGAACTTAGGGCATTTTAATTGGACTCAAACCTCAGGGTTTGAATTTAAGAAGGTAAGAGTTACAGGAATGTGTGTAGGGATTATGGCTGGAATGCTGCCTCTCACTTACAGTTGACCCTCTTCTCAGGACTCTCCAAATCCACCTGGTGCCTCTCTTCTGCCCCTGCACAGCCAGGCCACCCCTCATCCAAACACCAGGTTTCCAACACTGGAGCCTCACAAGCTCATCCCCACCCACAAAACACTCACAAATGCACCTGGCAAGTCAGTGTCTGTATAGCAGGTCTCACAGTCTCAGCACTGCTGACACTTTGCTGGGAAGGGGCGGGGCGGGGGGGGCTGTTCCGCACATTGCAGAATGTTCATCGGTGTCCCAGGAAATGCCAGTAATGCCCGCTTAGTGACAATCGAAAATGGTGCCAGAAGCCCAGGAGACTTTGAGAGCAGTGAAACGATTCTATCTGATCTCATCCTGGTGGATGCATGTCATTCATTATGCATTCTCAAAACCAACAGTGTCCAACACAAACAATAAATCCTAAGGTAAGCTGTGAACTTCAGTTAGTAACAATGTATCCACACCAGCCCCTCAGTTGTAACAAATGTAGCACACCAATGCAAGATGGTAACAACAGCAGGAATACCTGCAGGGCAAGGGAGGGGTAGTTGTGAACTCTGTACTTTCTGCTCAGTTTTTCTGAAAACCTAAAACTGTTCTATGAAACAGTCTACCAATTAAAAATTTAAAGTCTCCACACATTTGCCTATGTCCCTAAAGGGCAAAGATGTTCCACTTGGCCGCTGCGGACGGGAGAACACGCCTACGCAGGCCAAGTCTCCAGCAGGGCAATGCTCTCGTTACTTTCACGAGTCAATCAGTGCAGTTGTATCAGGCCACGTTCCTGGATGGAGACTGGAAAAGGTGAGCTTTCTGAGTGTGCGTGGGTTGTGGAGACTCCTCTGGGGGATTATCTTTTTAGGGGAGAAAGCATGGAGCCCAGTCTCAGGAAACCCTAGGCAGAGGCTGGAGAGAGGGGCCTAATTCTCTGGTCCCAGCTTCAAAGACAGCACCTTGGTTGCTATATTCAGTCTAGTGAGAATGCCCTCCTTGGTTTTCCCTTTTTCAAAAATTATCTCCATCGCTCAGTAGCCTGAGATAAGAAATGGAAAGAAGACTTGGCCTTCAAAAAAGCCAGAAGAAGCATCTCAACGCCCGGGGAGCCAGAGGAAGCATCTCAACCCCCGGAAGCCAGAGGAAGCATCTCAACACCCCGGAAGCCAGAGGAAGCATCTCAACCCCTGGAAGCCAGAGGAAGCATCTCAACGCCCTGGAGCCAGAGGAAGCATCTCAACACCCCGGAAGCCAGAGGAAGCATCTCAACGCCCGGGAGGCAGAGGAAGCATCTCAACACCCCGGAAGCCAGAGGAAGCATCTCAACCCCCGCGAAGCCAGAGGAAGCATCTCAACACCCCGGAAGCCAGAGGAAGCATCTCAACACCCCAGAAGCCAGAGGAAGCATCTCAACCCCTGGAAGCCAGAGGAAGCATCTCAACACCCCGGAAGCCAGAGGAAGCATCTCAACCCCCGCGAAGCCAGAGGAAGCATCTCAACGCCCTGGAGCCAGAGGAAGCATCTCAACCCCCAGAAGCCAGAGGAAGCATCTCAACCCCCAGAAGCCAGAGGAAGCATCTCAACGCCCCAGAAGTCAGAGGAAGCATCTCAACCCCTAGAAGCCAGAGGAAGCATCTCAACCCCTAGAAGCCAGAGGAAGCATCTCAACCCCCGGAAGCCAGAGGAAGCATCTCAACACCTGGAAGCCAGAGGAAGCATCTCAACACCCCGGAAGCCAGAGGAAGCATCTCAACCCCCTCGAAGCCAGAGGAAGCATCTCAACCCCTGGAGCCAGAGGAAGCATCTCAATGCCCCAGAAGCCAGAGAAAGCATCTCAACGCCCCGGAAGCCAGAGGAAGCATCTCAACAACCGGAACCTTGGGGTCCTGCCGGGGGCAGCTTCTGCAGCTCTGCCGCTGGTGTCTGTAGGGATGGGCAGAGACATGACGGAGGGGCCCCAAGAAGACGGTCCCCAGCTTTGCTAAACTGGCTGCTAAAATACCCCCTTCCATCTGAATACATAATTGAGATGTGACTGCATCAACTTTAAATCCACTTGGCTTCAGCCATTTGCACGGCTGAAACGTGGGCACACCCAGGTCCCCGCTGGCTGCCTTCAGGATTTCCCTGGAATCCTGGCTCTCCCTGATTGCCTTTCTCTCTCATCCTTTCCTTTCAGGTGATCTGCCTGCCCCGGACTCCCAAAGTGCTGGGATGACAGGCGTGAGCCACCACGCCCGGCCCACCCCTTCCCTTGATAGTTCATCTTCTCTAATGGAGAGATAAAGAAAAGAGGGTACCCAAAGAAGCAAAAAAATGAGAGATGGTCAAACATAAACCACCACGGGGACTGCTGCCACGACACAGCTAGGTACGGGGACAAACAGAATTCGGCAACCTTCTAAAGCTGCTACAATAATACTTTCCGGTTTAAAAAGACCTAACGTGGCCGGGCATGGTGGCTCACGCCTGTAACCCCAGCACTTTGGGAGGCCAAGGTGGGCAGATCACAAGGTCAGGAGATCGAGACTGGCTAACACGGTGAAACCCCGTCTCTACTAAAAATACAAAAAAACAATTAGCCGGGCGTGGTGGCGGGCACCTGTAGTCTCAGCTACTAGGGAGGCTGAGGCAGGAGAATGGCATGAACCTGGGAGGCCGAGGTTGCAGTGAGCCGAGATCGCACCACTGCACTATAGCCTGGGTGACAGAGCGAGACTCCGTCTCAAAAAAAAAAAAAAAAAAAAACCTAATCTTTCCCAACATCATTAATTCTTCTCAACAATGTAATATCTTCCAAGGTGAATCTTTCAGTAAAATGGGCTTTACAAACTGTTGATGGGCTGGGGGCAGTGGCTCACACCTGTAATCCCAATGCTTTGGGAGGCTGAGGTGGGGAGGATTGTTTGAGGCCAAGAGTTCAAGACCAGCCTGGGCAACAGAGCAAGACTATCTCTACAAAAAAATAGGCTGGGCACGGTGGCTTATGCCTGTAATCCCAGTACTTTGGGAGGCTGAGGCAGGCGGATCACGTGAGGTTGGGAGTTCGAGACCAGCCTGACCAACATGGAGAAACCCCGTCCCTACTAAAAATACAAAAAATTAGCCGGGCGTGGTGGCGCATACCTGTAATCCCAGCTACTCTGGGAGGCTGAGGCAGGAGAATCACTTGAACCCAGGAGGCAGAGGTTGCGGTGAGCCGAGATTGTGCCATTGCACTCCAGCCTGGGCAACAAAAGCAAAACTCCATCTCAAAAAAAAAAAAAAAAAAAATTAAATAAGCAAGGCATGGTGGTGTGTGCCTGTAGTCCTAACTACTTGGGAGGCTGAGGTGGATTATTTGAGCACAGGAGTTTGAGGTTACAGTGAGCTGTGATCATGCCACAGCACTCCAGCCTGGGCAACACAGCAGACCCTATGTCTAAAACACAAGAATAAAAAAAAAAAGAAGTAGAACTATTCCCATACCTCTCCGTGTTCATGGGAGGATTAAGCTGGCTCATGCATATATAGCACTTAACATGTTGCCTCAAACACCGTACAAACTTACCAGACGTTTTTAACTATTGTCTTTGTGTTTCAACTTTGCTTTAAACTAAAATATAAACATTTATTAAACTATCCAGTTCTCCCACTTCTCATCTTACTAACCCCAGCCCAGGGAAGTTTTTGTGGAATTGACAAGATGACATCTGTTTTTACAGAGAGTTGTTTCTGCTAATAGAACCTTCTCCTCGACTTCAAAGCTTCCCTAGATTCTCTACAATAGACATTTGAACCTCTGCAGATCTCGAAGATGCTAAAATGGGCCACGCAGTCCCGACCACCCGCCTCTGGCCACTCAACAAACTCACCCTATTTCTCAGTTCCTGCATATCACACACAATATTCTTCTTCTTTTTTTCCCAAGCCAGTCCCCTCCTAGGCCTGTTGCAATGACGCCTCTCCTAGGAAACCTGTGGCAGACACAGGGACTCTGTAATGGAAACTCCGGCGTGCCTAACAATAGCGCCACTGTCACACACGCGTGAGCTTTCACGACAGCCAGGGACTGGCAACCCACAGCTGCCGCGCCCAAGAAAATTATTTCCCGTGGGAGAAAGAAAACTACGTTCAGCTCCTGGCAGGTCCCAGGCAAGTCCCAGACAGGTTCGCAGGGAGGCAAATGCTCTGTCCTGGGAAAGGGAGGCAGAGGTAAGGGCTGTTCCCGCCCTCCAGTGACCCCGATGGGAAAGGCAGCTGCGTGGGCATCAAAATGACAGCAGAGACGCGTGGCTTTTTCCCAGCGTCACTGAAACGAAGCAAGCGTGGGCTGCCCCACATTGTTTACAGCACAATCAATTAGCAAGATGGATCTCATGATTAATAGAAAACTCAATTTCTTCTTGAAAGCACATTCTAGGGTGGGGTGCATCCTTATCACATCAGTCAGATGTCAAAAGGCAATCACGTAAATTGAATAAGGGAAGGAAAATGCCGGGCGGCCTCATTCACGTCCGGCATGTTCCGCTATTATTGAAAGGAAATTGAGAAATTACAGACAGTGCTGCCTATTAGCTTCACAATGCCCCGTCCTAGGGCAATCCGCAAAGATTTCCTCACTGTGCTGTCAACTCTGTGTTAAATGAATTCTCGGTCCAGCATTTTTTTTTCTTTTTTGAAATGGAGTCTCGCTCTGCTGCCCAGGCTGGAGTGCAGTGGCATGATCTCGGCTCATTGCAACCTCTGCCTCCCAGGTTCAAGCAATTCTCCTGCCTCAGCCTCCCAAGTAGCTGGGACTACAGGTGCCCGCCACCACGCGTGGCTACTTTTTCTATTTTTTTCTTAGTAGAGATGGGGTTTCACTATGTTGGCCAGGCTGGTCTCGAACTCCTCACCTCAGGTGATCCGCCCACCTCAGCCTCCCAAAGTGCTGGGATGACAGGTGTGAACCCCTGCTCCCGGCCAGTTCTGATTATTTAAGGATAACTTGATATTGTGCACTTCAAAGTTCTCCATGGATTGAGCTGGTCAAGCAATGCTTAATTTTCAAGTAACTACCCACCTACCGCTGTGCCTTTCCTCCCCACAGCCATTCATCTTTGTTCCTGTGTTCATTGGGCTCAGGGTTTCTCAACGTCAGCACTAGGCGGCTGGATGGTGTCTCCCTGGTCGAGGGCTGGTCCATGCATTCCAGGATGTCCAGCAGCACTCCTGGTGTCTACCATCCCCCCAAGGCTGGACAAACATCCCTCGGGAAAAACTGCCCCAGTTGAGAACCACTGTCCTAGTTCCGTGCATTCTGCTCTCCTGGGACACAGCCCTCTTCAGCTCCCCTGCCTGGACCACCTTTGATCCCATCTTTACCTACTAACTCCTACTCTGCCGTCAGGAGCTTGTCCGGACACCACCTCCTCTGAGAAACTACTCTGAGGCCAGGCGCAGTGCCTCACCCCTGTGATCCCAGCACTTCGGGAGGCCAAGGTGGGAGGATCACTTGAGGCCAGGAGTTCAAGACCAGGCTGGGGAAGATGGAGAAATTTCATCTTTACAAAAAATACAAAAATTAGCCAGGGCAGTAGGGCACACCTGCAGTTCCAAGCTGAGGTGGGAGGATTGCTTGAAACCGGGAGGTTGAGGCTGCAGCGAGCCACAAGGACACCACTGCACTCCAGCCTGGGTGACAAAACAGACTGTCTCAAAAAAAACAAAAACAAAACAAAATAAGAGTCATTTCTTCCTATCTCCTCCCTGCAAAGAAGGACAGGGCTGGGATTCAGCCTCTGTGCACACTTTTTTTTTTTTTTTTTTTTTTTTTGAGACAGAGTCTTGTTCTGTCGCCCAGGCTGGAGTGCAAGGGCATGATCTCGGCTCACTGCAACCTCTGCCTCCTGGGTTCAAGTGATTCTCCTGCCTCAGCCTCCTGAATAGCTGGGATTACAGGTGCCCACCACCAAGCCCGGCTAATTTTTGTATTTTTAGTAGAGATGGGGTTTCACCATGTTGGTCAGGCTCATCTTGAACTCCTGACCTCAGGTGATCCGCCCACCTCGGCCTCCCAAAGTGCTGGGATTACAGGCGTGAGCCACAGCGCCCGGCCTGTGGATGCTTTTCTTACAGCACCTTTTATATTAATAGTACTATAACTGTCCCCTTACTTTGCTTAATACTCCATCAATCCATCCATTAATTCAACAAACATTGATGTGCTGGGTACAAAAAATAAGACCCTGAGAGAGACACCTGGATGCCTGCTCTCCTGGGCTCATATTCTCATGAGGGAGGACGATCAATAAGCAACAATAAACAAGAAAATGGCAGGTGTTAGTGAGAGCTGCGAAGAAGATACAGCTTGCTTCTCTCTCCTGCAAGGAGGCTTAGCTCCTTGAGGGCAAAGACTGATTCACTCAGGATTATATCTTTAGGAATTAACACTCAGCCTTAAAAACAAAACCACAGATTCCGCACTTTCCTCCTTTCTCTCCTCTCTGTTACGGAGATTTAGGTACAGGGTTTCTTTTCCTGGGAGACAATAAAATAAGCTTCCTGCAGGGAAGGTCTTGCCCAGTTGATAAATTTTACAAGCTGGGGGTGGTGGTGCATGCCTGTAGTCCCAGCTACTAGGGAGGATGAGGCAGGAAGATCGCCTGAGCCCAGGAGTTCGAGGCTGCAGTGAGCTATGATCATGTCATTGCACCCCAGCCTGAGTGACAGAGCGACACCCTGTCTCTAAATTATTTTTACAAAGGAAATCAAAGAGCTTTTGTTAAAGTAAATGATATCCTCAAGCTATAGAGTTTAACACTAAAACTTTTCTGAGGGCCGGGCGCGGTGGCTCCTGCCTGTAATCCCAGCACTTTGGGAGGCTGAGGCGGGCAGATCAACTGAGGTCAGGAGATACCTGAGCAACATGCAGAAACCCCGTCTCTACTAAAAATACAAAATTAGCCAGGTGTGGTGGCGAGCACCTATAATCCCAACTACTCGGGAGGCTGAGGCAGGAGAATCGCTTGAACCCGGGAGGCGGAGGTTGCAGTGAGCTGAGATTGCACCATTGCACTCCAGCCTGGGCAACAAGAGTGAAACTCCGTCTCAAAAAAACAACAACAACAACAAAAAAACCCACAAATTTTCTGAAGATATAGCCAAAAAGCTTATGAAGAGAGACAGCATTTTATAGATGGAGAAATGGAGAGGCCTGGAAATGGTGACCTGCCCAAGGCCACAACACCAGGAACCTGGAGCTGACCATCTGGCTTCAGAGCCCACTCTCTTCCCCACCAGATTCCCAGCTCTTGCAGGAACAGAGAGGCACGAGGCAGGTACAAACGTCAGGAGGAAATCTCTTTCCTCTCAGGAGGCTGTTGGCAAACCATGGCATCAGGATTCTCCCTGGGTGGGAAGGGAGGGTGGTGAGTTTATTCACAAGCAAAATGAATCTGCCGGTTCAAGGATAAGAAACATGAATGATACTAGTTTTTCAAATTCTTACCACTAGGACTGGCCCTAAACTTTAGCACTTTACTAGAAAGCCAAAAACCACTCAAAAGCTAACATCTACAGAGAAGACGGCCAAAAAAAAAGTATCTTTTTTTCTCTTCATGGAAAGAAAGTTTTCTAATATTTAAAAGCTCAGGATTATTCTGCAGAGACGTTAAAAATGACCCAATCTGCAGGGCTGGAAGCATCTTCTGGGAGGCAGGGGAGTTTTGAGAGAAAACTGTGGGCTTTATGAAAAGATAGATCTGCATTCTTTTTTTTTTTTTTTTTTTTTTTTTTTGATGGAGTTTAGCTCTTTCTGCCCAGCCTGGAGTGCAATGGCACGATCTTGGTTCACTGCAAACTCCACCTCCCAGGTTCAAGCGATTCTCATGCCTCAGCCTCCCGAGTAGCTGCAATTGCAGGCATCCGCCACCACGCCCGGCTAATTTTTGTATTTTTAGTAGAGATGGGGTTTCACCATGTTGGCCAGGATGGTCTCGATCTCCTGACCTCAGTTGATCTGCCCGCCTTGGCCTCCCAAAGTGCTGGGATTACAGGCGTGAGCCACTGGGCCCGGCCAGATAGATGTGCATTCTCATTTGCATCCGGTAAACCCCTCTGAGCCTCGACGTCACCCTCTACAACATGCAGGGATCTGTGGGGGGAGATGATCTCCACATGAAACAGAGTAACAGTATCTGGCATAAAGGCAGATATTCAATCAACGCTAGCTCCTTTCCTCTCCGCGGTTTATTCCAGGGAAAAACTCTGGCCTGGGAAACAGCAGACCTGGTCCAATTCCCGGCTCTGCCCAGATCCCAAGTGACTCAAATGCTTCAGCTGCCCTGACTCTGCTTCCTCGTTACTAAAATGAAAAGCACGGGATTCAAGGACACCTCCCCTGTGAAAACCAGGGCAATGAATTCAAACAAAGCACATTAACTAAATCTAAATCTAAATCGATGGCATTTTGTCCCATAAACACTCAGCCTGAAAGTCTCCCCCTCAGCTTGCTGTTTTTGTTTTGTTTTTTGGACATGGGCTATTGCTCTGTCGCCCAAGCTGCAGTGCAGTGGCGCAATCTCAGCTCACTGCAACCTCTGCCTACTGGGTTTAAGTGATTCTCCTGCCTCAGCCTCCTGAGTAGTTGGGATTACAGGCACTCACCACCATGCCCAGCTAATTTTTATATTTTCAGTAGAGACGGGGTTTTGCCATGTTGGCCAGGCTGGTCTCGAACTCCTGACCTTAGGTGATCCACCTGCCTCAGCCTCCCGAAGTGCTGGGATTGCAGGTGTGAGCCACTGCACCCGGCCTTAGCTTGCTGTTTAAACATGGTCTCATGCAGAGCCATCTGCCTGTGAGCTGGACAGCGACACGGTCCAGGGTTCCAGCCCTCCAGGGTCATCTCCCAAAAATACCCTCGGGTGTTTGTCCCAGCTGGTGAGTCATGACTGAACCTGATACCAGGGAACAATGTTGCTGCTATCAGGGCATCTCTCATCAGTTTCATTATTCACTGCTCCCGCTCGCACGACGGACCCATGTCCACAGTCCATTCCAGACATAAGCCAACACTCGCTCTGGCGTTCTTAGAAACCATTCAGGTAACAGAAAAAACTTTTTAACTTCCCATGTCAACCTCTGAGATCCATGAGGTTGATACTTCAAGCAGAAGGCACGAAAATGTCCTTCTGAACCTGAAAATCATGGTGAAGGTCCTCGGGACATCTACATCGAGGCTGAAACAGATTTATTAGGGAGAAGGCAGTGGAGAGAAAAACGTGGCACAAGAAAACATGCTGCCTCACTGGGCCGTCCTGCCCCATCCCTCCCCTAAACACAAGAAAAGATGCTGCCTCACTGGGCCGTCCTGCCCTGTCCCCTCCCACAAAGGGTGAGCAGAGAAAGCTTTTTAAAGGCAACTGTCACTCAGTGGCAACGCCACTGGCTTTCTAGGACTTGTTTTCTTCCCTCCAAACCTGTTTACGAAGGAGACGTGAGGAAAAAAGGTAAGAGTCACACAAAACAAGCACCATGACAGCCCCTCCCATCATTCCATCCGCCACCCTGGTACTCACACTATTTTAACACAACACAATGGCATCCGCCCATCATTCTTTTTTTTTTTTTTTTTTTTTTTTTTTTTAAGACTGACTTTCGCTCTTGTCACCCAGGCTGGAGAGCAATGGCACGATCTCAGCTCACTGTAACCTCCGCCTCCCGGGTTCAAGCGATTCTCCTGCCTCAGCTTCCCGAGTAGCTGGGATGCACCATCACGTCTGGCTAACTTTTTATATTTTTAGTAGAGATGGGCTTTCTCCATGTTGGTCAGGCTGGTCTTGAACTCCCGACCTCAGGTGATCCACCCACCTCAGCCTCCCAAAGAGCTGGGATTACAGGCTGAGCCACCGCGCCCGGCCTCCCCTCCCATCATTTCATCGACCAGCCTGGTACCCACAATATTTGAACACAATGTATAACTGTAACAACAACAACAATAAAAGCAGCTAACAGTTATGAGGTGCTCACCTCTTCAATTCTGCTACAAGTATTTTCGTTTTTTGTTTTTGTTTTGAGACAGAGTCTCGCTCGGTCACCCAGGCTGGAGTGCAGTGGTGCTGTCTTGGCTCACTGCAACCTCCTCTTCCTGTGTTCAAGCGATTCTCCTGCCTCAGCCTCCCAAGTAGCTGGGATTACAGGCGCCCGCCACCATACCCAGTCTTTGTTTTTTGATCTATGCTTTTTCTTTTTTTGAGACAAGGTCTCGCTCTGTCACCCAGGCTGGAGTGCAGTGGTATGATCACAGCTCACTGCAACCTCTGCCGCCCCGGCTCAAGCAGATTCTCCCACCTCCGCCTCCTGAGTAGCTGGGACTAACAGGCATGCACTACCACACCCAGCTAACTTTAAAATTTTTTTATAAAGACGGTGTTTTGCCTTGTTGCACAGGCTGGTCTCAAACTCCTGGGCTCAAGTGATCCTCCTGCCTCAGCCTCCCAAAGTGCTGGGATTCCAGGCATGAGGCAGCACACCCAGCCTCTGCTACAAGTTCTATACATATTGGCTCACTTAGTACCCATGACGACCCTTTGAGGTATTATTATCCCCATTTTCCAGATAGAACACTGAGGTTCAGAGAGGCTAAGGAGCCTGCAGGAAGTCACACAACCTATTATGACCACAGCCAAAGGGCCTGACGCCTGCCTTCATTCAGGGTAGACCAAATCCCCTCTGGGATGGCCCCCTCCAAAGCCAACCTCACCCCCCATGGGCAGATTCCTAAGAAAATTCATGTTCCTTTGTTTGTGGCAAAGTCACTAGTCTGTGGACAAGGAGGAGTTAAGGCTACATTTGTAGACGTAGAACCAAGTTTTCTGAGTTTTGTGGGCTGAAGTCAGACTTGTAGCATTAACTTTAACGTAAATTTTTTTGGAGGTGATTCATGTAGAATTCCTGCCAAGAATTTTAATAATTAGACTGAATACGGCCAAACTCTGTCTGTACACGCTTCACCACATCAACTGCCCTAAGAGCTACTCTGCAGCCCCAGCAAAGCCTGGGGAAGGGCTGGCTGAGCCGGACTTCCAAAACTCCCAGGTTGTAAGCGGGGCTTGCTGTGAAGAGCGGGACCTGCGGGCTGCCCGGACGTCGGACGTCGGACATCATCTGGCTTCCATCCGACTGACTGGCCCCAGTTTTATGGTGCCCCATGGCCACTAAGGACAAAAGGAAAGGGCGCACACATCAGAAAAAGCTTAATAAAACAAGAGCCTTTCCCAGTGGTCTCCTTTCTGAGGGCTGTAAAGTCTCTCTCTCTGATGTGGTGATTTTCAGCGTTTTTCCCCCCACTTTGACCCAACACATTCCCATCAGTAACAGGAACTCACTCACATGGCACTATTTTTTCGTTTACTTGTTTGTTTTTGAGACACAGCCTCACTCTGTCGCCCGGGCTGGGGTGCAATGGTGTCATCTCAGCTCACTGCAACCTCTGCCTCCCGGGTTCAAGCGATTCTCCTGCCTCAGCCTCCTGAGTAGCTGGGACTACAGGCACATGCAACCACATCCAGCTAATTTTTGTATTTTTAGTAGACATGGGGTTTCACCATCTTGGCCAGGCTGGTCTCGAACTCTTGACCTCAGGTGATCTGCCCACCTCAGCCTCCCGAAGTGCTGGGATTACAGGCATAAGCCACCGTGCCTGGCCCTTGGCAGTATTTTTTACGAGTAAGGGAAGAATACACATCTTTACTCCTCACCCTTAGAGAAGCAGAATCTGTATGGCAGGGGGACATGAAGGGTTTGGCAAAGCCCCCTGGAAGGTGTGTTTCCCGTCTTCCGCTCCTCTTCACACACAAGTGTGTGTGCCATATTCACACTCCTACACCCACAACTACGGATCTAACACACAGTCCCCAAACATACACTCTGCCAATGAATCAAGACTTACCTGGAAGGCTATGTCATTAAAATCACAGGAATTATATTAAAATTCTAAAATAGGCCAGCTGCGGTGGCTCATACCTGTAATCCCAGTATTTTAGAAGGCCGAAGCAGGCAGATTGCTTGAGCCCAAGAGTTCGAGACCACCTGGGCGACACAGCAAGACCCTGTCTGTAAATGTAAAAATATATATATATATGCCGGGCATGGTAATGCACACACATAGTTTCAGCTATTCAGGAGGTGGGAAGATCCCTTGAGCCCAGGAGCTAAGAGGCTGCAGTGAACTAAGAATGTACCACCGCACTCCAGTCAGGGTGACAGAACGAGATCCTGTCGGTTAAAAATAAAAAAAGTAAAATAAAGAACGTATAAGTTTCTTAAAGCAGTCTTCAAAACAGAAAGGGAAGTTTAAAGAAACTTGCTGCCCCAAAATGGAGGGGTGCTCTTACAGGCTAGAATGCAGTAAAATATGAGACATGTTACTGATACAAGACAGAAATCATGCTATTGCAAACCACAGAACATAGTTCTAGGCCACTGCTGTTCAACAGAAATATAATGTGAGCCACATGTATCATCTTAAATTTCTTAACAGTAAAAGGTAAAAAGCTCTGGGCATGGCGGCTCATACTTGTAATCCCAGCACTTTGACAGGCTGAGGCGGGAGGACTGCTTGAGCCCAGGAGTGTGAGACCAGCCTGGGCAACAAAGCGAGACCCTATCTCTACAAAAAATTTAAAAATTAGCTGGGCACGGTGGCATGTGCCTGCGGTCCCAGCTACTCAGGAGGCTGGAGTGGGAGGATCGCTTCAGCCCAGGAGGCGGAGGTTGCAGTGAGCCACGATCGTGCCATTGTACTCCAGCCTGGACTACAGAGTGAGACCTTGTCTCAAAAAAAAAAAAAAAAAAAAATGGTAAAAAGGTAAAAAGGTACAGGTGAAGTTAATCTTAATACATTTTAACCCAATACCTCTGAAATATGGTCATTTTGACATGTAATCAATATAAACGAATAGTAATAGGACATATGACATTCCTTTCATCATATCTGGGTCTCAGGGGCCTGGTGCGCTTTATACCTTCAGAGCATCTCAATGTAGACTTGCCTCGTTCTCAGGCACCTGCTTCGCAGCCGTGAGAAGCTAGTGGCGGCCCCTGGACCACACAGCTCCGGGAAGTGGCACCGTACAGTTAAGAAGCGTCCAGGGTTCTACTTCTAAACTGTGTATTTTTGAATGACTGGCCTGGAATTAATAAATAAATAAATACTACGTTTTTTAAGGTTTTTTTTAAAGAAAAATGTTTGTAGTTCCCACCTGCCCATTTCCTACTTAAACAGCTCTGGGCAAGCCACTTAACCTTCTTGAGCTTGAGCGTCATAAAACTCAAATGAAGGTGAAAAAACGCCAACACAACTTCCTCACAGGGCTGTTTCCAGGCTCATGTATTATAATGCAGAAGGAAGTGTTTGGGGTTTTTTTTGTTTTTTGTTTTTTTGTTGAGACAGAGTCTCACTCTGTCGCCCAGGCTGGAGTGCAGTGGCGCGATCTCGGCTCACTGCAACCTCCACCTCCCAGGTTCAAGTGATTCTCCTGCCTCAGCCTCCCAAGTAGCTGGGACTACAGGCGCCTGCCACCACGCCCGGCCAACTTTTTTTTTTTTTTTTTTAGTGGAAATGAGGTTTCATTATGTTGGCCAGTCTGGTCTCAAACTCCTGACCTCAGGTGATCTGCCCGCCTCAGCCTCCCAAAGTCAGGCTGGGATTACAGGCGTGAGCCACCGCGCCCGGCTGGGAAGTGTTCTGTATAGTCCTATGCAAATGCCAATTATTGCTATTCCAGTTACTTTAAGAGACTAGATCAACCTCAAACAGCAGTAGCATCTTTTCTTTGGTCTATGAACATTTTGCACACACCTGTCCTTCCTTCCCAGAGGTACAAAAACAGTGAGAAACACACATCAACAGTCCCCTAGTACAGTTACCATGTCAGAAGCTGTAAACCCACTTTACAAGAAAAATCCCAGCCCAATTTCCAAGTGATCTTTTTTTTGGCGGGCAGGGGGAGGGTTATCTCCAAGAGAATTAATTAGACTCGTAAACAAAGATGGAGAAAAACATCCCTCCTTGCCCGACCCAACCTATCTTGTTCCCTTTCCTGCAGCTCTTCAGAAAGGTTAGTGAATTACCTGTGAATTTAGGTGATTGCTTCTTGCAATATTTTTGGATTGCAAAGAGAAGTGATGTCTCAATACCTTTTTTTTTTTTTTCACAGAGTCTCACTCAGTCACTCAAGCTGGAGTGCACTGGAGCGACCTCAGCTCACTGCAAGCTCCGTCTCCCGAGTTCAAGTGATTCTCCTGCCTCAGCCTCCCGAGTTGCTGGGATTACAGGTGCCCACCACCACGCCTGGCTAATTTTTCTATTCGTAGTAGAGACGGGGTTTCACCATGTTGGCCAGGCTGGTCTCGAACTCCTGACTTCAGGTGATCGTCCCGCCTCCGCCTCCCAAAGTGCTGGGATTACAGGCGTGAAAACACTGTGCCTGCTCTGTAATACGGTAATGTTTGGTGGGCCTGGCCTGGAATACGGTGATATTTGGTGGGCCCAGCCTGGAATACAGTGATGTTTGGTGGGCCCGGCCTGGAATACGGTGATGTTTAGCGGGTGATTTACCCACGGATTGTTCCTTTTTTCAGATGTCGGGTCTGTAGGATTCTCAGGTTGACACAGGCGTGTCTTCAGACACTGCAACTTCCATAAATGGCCACAACATATAATGGATGGCAGAAAACAAGGGAGGTGGGTTCTGTCCTCTCGAAACCAGTTACATCAATCTTTGTTGGCTTCACGTTTGAACTGCCAAAGTGGACAGTCGGTGGCCCAGGCTCGCTGCCAACTCATGTAACGGGCTCAGCAGTGCTCCATCCCTGAACCTGAGAGCTCTCAGTTCAACCTCCCAGAGTACCCCCAAGTCTCCCTCTCTAGAGACACCTGTGGTCCTATTCAAAGGCATTCCTGCTTTAGGACCTAAAGGTTCCAAGAAAAAAAGGGTCCCAACATTCTGAAACAGAACATAATCATAATAACTTTTCCTTTCTTAACTGAGTGTTCCCCAGAGACGGCTCACAGTAGGGGTGCGCTATAAAGGAAGAACAATTTCCTCAATTCTGACTCCTGATTTTTCTCCTCCAGTCTCTAATTGGGTTACTTCAAAAACCCATGTTCTAGCCGGGTACGGTGGCTCACGCCTGTAATCCCAGCACTTTGGAAGGCCGAGGCGGGCAGATCACGAGGTCAAGAGTTTGAGACCAGCCTGGCCAACAAGGTGAAACCCCGTCTCTACTAAAAATACAAAAATTAGCCCGGCGTGTTGGTGGGAGCCTGTAATCTCAGCTACTTGGGAGGCTGAGGCAAGAGAATCCCTTGAACCTGGGAGGTGGATGTTGCAGTGAACTGAGATTGTACCACTGCACTCCAGCCTGGGTGACAGAACGAGACTCCGTCTCAAAGGAAACAAAACAAACAAAAAACCCAGGTTCTACTTTTTTGGACCAAAGCCATTATGGTTAAACCAAATAGTCCATGGCAGTGGATCCCAAACATGTACCAAAGGCCCCCTGGAGAGCGCTTCAGGGTTATCACAAAGCTCCTTCCACCCCATGAGCACCAACAACTGTCTTCAGACCAAAAACTCAAAACTACAGGTGCCATTAGGTGTAGGATCCATGAAACCTTTGCCTCATGTTTTAAACACTGAAAACCACGACTGGCACTTTTAATAATACACTCCCGGCTGGGTGCAGTGGCTCACACCTGTAATCCCAGCACTTTGGGAGGCTGAGGCAGGCAGATCACGAGGTCAGGAGTTCGAGACCAGCCTGGCCAACATGGTGAAACCCCCGTCTCTACTAAAAATACAAAACAAATTAGCCGGGTGTGGTGGCACTTGTCTGTAGCCTCAGCTACAGGGGGCAGGAGAATTGCTTGAACCTGGGAGGCGGAGGTTGCAGTGAGTCGAGATCACGCCACCATACTCCAGCCTGGGTGACAGAGTGAGACTTCGTCTCAAAAAAAAAAAATACACTCCCTGCCAGCAGTCTGTCCTAGTCAAACAAGAAGAACACATCTCAAAATCTTCTTTTAAGTGACAGAATAATGAAGATTAAACAAGAAACATCTTGGGTTTTGTTTTTCACTTTTAATCTCATAAGACATTGCAAAATCTGAAATTACAAACACTTATAAATTTAAACATTACACAACCAGTGCTCGGCATGAAACAGAGAGATTTTATATTTATTCTTCAGTGGTACCAAATAGAGGAACAGCGTTCCCTTAGAATAAAGTCTCACTGTAACATTTGGACAGACCTGCACTGTTGAGAAAAACAATCAAGCCACTGAAAACCTGTTCTGACATGAGACTGTACAGCACTTCTCGACTTCTGCTGATAAGCTTGTGTTCCAAAGGAAATGAATTTTTTTTTTTTTGAGACGGAGTCTCGCTCTGTGGCCCAGGCTGGAGTGCAGCGGCACGATCTCGGCTCACTGCAAGCTCCGCCTCCCGTGTTCACGCCATTCTCCTGCCTCAGCCTCCTGAGTAGCTGGGACTACAGGCACCCGCCACCACGCCTGGCTAATTTTTTGTATTTTTAGTAGAGACGGGGTTTCACCGTGTCAGCCAGGATGGTCTCGATCTCCTGACTTCGTGATCTGCCTGCCTTGGCCTCCCAGAGAGCTGGGGTTACAGGCGTGAGCCACCGCGCCCGGCCTAATTTTTTATATTTTTAGTAGAGACGGGTTTCACCATGTTAGCCGGGATGGTCTGGATCTCCTGACCTCGTGATCCACCCACCTCGGCCTCCCACAGTGCTGGGATGATGGGCGTGAGCCACCGTGCTCGGCCGGAAATGAGTCTTAAGCAACTGCTGTGAGTGATGCTTCTGAAGCGGACTAACGGGAAACAGCGTGTGACAGAGGACAATGTCTTAAAAAATGCTGGCGGGTGATATGCCCTTTAATATCTGTATGTATCCACTATGGATCTTACGAAAGAATCATGAAATACTCCTAACATAAAGGCAGTTTATTTGCCAAGAGAACAATCTTAAATCTCCTAAAAGCTCCATCCAGTTCTAGGTTGAAGCAACATGCTACACCTCCTAAATCAAACAACGTATGACTCAAATTCTAATCTTGGCCGGGCCTGGCAGCTCATGCCTGTAATCCCAGCAGTTTGGGAGGCCGAGGCAGGCGGATCACCTGAGGCCAGGGGACGGAGACCAGCCTGGCCAACAGGGCGAAACCCTGTCTCTACCAAAAATACAAAAATGAGCCAGGCCTGGTGGCGGGCACTTGTAATCCCAGCTACTCAGAAGGCTGAGGCAGGAGAATCACTTGAACCCGGGAGGCGGAGGTTGTGGTGAGCCGAGATCGCGCCACTGCACTCCAGCCTGGGCGACGAGAGCGAAACTCCATTTAAAAAAAAAAAAAAAAAGTTCTAATCTTTATAAGTGGCATAGACAGATAAAATGTTTTCCAAATGCTGTAGGATATATATTTTTTAAAGCTCTCAATGCATAATATTATCTGGAGGCATTTTTATTTGTTTTTTAAAAGAATTTATCATCCGTTCCAAGTTAGAGTTCACTTGCTACAAATGCTCAGAACTGATGATTTTTTTAATAAAACAACATACTTTCTATATACAGCATTATTGCTCCAATGAATTAATGCCAACAAATGTGCTCAGTATTGTTTCCAGATTCTTCAAGTAACTGTACTCCTTGGAATGGTCAACCCAGTCCCATCTGTCCTTGATTACTTAATTTGCAGTCACCGGCGAGTTCAAAATGACTTTTCCACAGTGAAGATGGAAGCACACCTGGGCGGCTGAACGAGTGATGTGGGCTCAGCTCACAGACCTTCTCACACAGGGATCTAACAGGCGGCAGAAAGAAGGAATTCCCTCCCCGCGAGAAGGCTTGGGAAGGACAGTCTCCATGTTCCGGGAGACTCTGGACTTTAAGGAAGATTCTTTCCTGCTCTAGCTTATCTTTTTTAGCTTTTTTCTTTGTTTTTAAGTATTTTTTTGCTGATTAACTCCACTCTGCCAACAGTGTGTCCTCTCAAAGGACTCCAAGTTCCCACAGTGCATATGTATCCAATTTTATTGCTTTGCACTTGATATATGGCTTTGTCACTGCTCAAGGCATATTTTTGTGAACATTATGTTTCTGTCTCCCATACTCTACTCTAAGCTTCTTAACAATAAAAATCATGCCCTGCTCCCCCTTGGGATTTTTAACTATGACTGCATTAAATCTATAAATTAATTTTAAAGAAATGACATCTTTACAATATTTTGTATTTCTAGCGAGGAACAGTCTGTTTCTCCATTAATGCAAGTCTTTTTTTTGTTGTTGTTGAGACGGAGTCTCGCTCTTTCGCCCAGGCTGGAGTGCAGTGGTGCGATCTCAGCTCACTGCAAGCTCCGCCTCCCAGGTTCATGCCATTCTCCTGCCTCAGCCTCCTGAGTAGCTGGGACTACAGACGCCTGGCTAATTTTTTTTGTATTTTTAGTAGAGATGGGGTTTTACCATGTTAGCCAGGATGGTCTCGATCTCCTGACCTTGTGATCCGCCTGCCTTGGCCTCCCAAAGTGTTGGGATTACAGCCGCCCACTACCACACCCGGCTAATTTTTGTATTTTTAGTAGAGATGGGGTTTTGCCATGTTGGCCAGGCTGGTCTTGAACTCCTAACATAAGTGATCCACCCTCCTCAGCCTCCCCAAGTGCTGGGATTACAAGCGTGAGCCACCACACCCGGCCAAATACTCTATTTTTTAATCCACATTTGGTTGAAAAAAATCTGCGTATAAATGGACCGGTGTAGTTCAACCAATGTTGTTTGAGAGTCAACTGAATTTGTTGAGAAATTCCTAGAAATTGGACTGACAGGTCAAAGAGCCCACACATTTTTAACTCTGAGTGACACTGCCAAAGACACCACATCAGATTACACTCCCCCAACCACACGGGAGAGCCCCCATCCACATCCTTGCCAACACTGTACGTTATCAAATGTTCCTTTTGCCAGTTGAATAATCACATATTTCAAAAGTTGTACTTCTTTAATTGCAACTGGAACCAGGCATCTTTTCATGTTTATGTTTCTTTCTCTGTTCAAATTCTTTACCCAAATTGATTTTAAAAGCTCTTTATGCATTAAGAAAAAAAACAGGCCAGTGCGTGGTGGCTCACACCTGTAATCCCAGCATTAAGATTACATTTGGGAGGCCGATGCGGGCGGATCACCTGAGGTCAGGAGTTCGAGACCAGCCTGGCCAACATGGTGAAATCCCATCTCTACTAAAAATACAAAAAATTAGCCGGGCGTGGAGGCACATGTCTGTAATCCCATTTCCTCGGGAGGCTGAGGCAGCAGAATCGCTTGAACCCGGGAGATGGAGCTTGCAGTGAGCCGAGATTGCACCACTGCACTCCAGCCTGGGCGACAGAGCGAAACAAGGAAAGGAGAAAATAGAAAGGAAAGGACAGAAAAAAGAAAGAAAAGAAAAATAGCCCTTTTCTCAGTCATATACGTTGGAAATATCTTTTCTCACCCTAGGGTTTATCATTTGATCTGGTTTCTGGTATTTTGGACCATATAGAAGTTTTATATTACAGTCATCTCTTTTATAGTCACCAATAAAATTTAGATTAATTCTCTGAACATAAATAGAGGCTAACTTCCTATTAGGAGAAGTAAAATTGAACAGAAAAATTCATGAGTCACCAAAAATCCTTCCCCTGATTTTGTAAAATCTGGAAAAGCCAACAGTTGATCACCAAACCACTGCCAGCTCCCAAAAGACGGAACTCATCCACAGGGCACCCCCACAGCCCGGGATGGCCCATTTTCTCCTTGAGTCTGAAAAGTCCATTCGCTTGTCAGTTTTCCAGAGTCTGGTAACCCTTTTTGCCTCTAGCGCTGGCTTAGCTGTTTCAACACAGAAGTGATCACAGATGAAGATGTCGGCCCCTGCCCACGGCAGAGACTCCTCAACACAACAGCCAGTGCAACAGGCTGAGACAGGAGAGTCGGTCAGGTTTCCCGAGACATCATGGCACAACAGAGACCAAAGGAAAAGACGCTAAGGAGGCAGGTTCTCCACCTACCCCCACGTCCCCAGGCAACGCAGAGACCAGGAACGTTCTCAGATGACCTTTCTCTCCTGGCACCTGCTCTTTCTTGTGTTGCAGTAAAAGACCAGACAAAAATGAAGCAGAAAAAAAAAATGTTTAAACAATTGCCCTTTCCACCTACACTGGCATAAAGTCACTTACTCAAGTGCAAGGACATTCCTTATAAAGGCGTGTCCTCCCAAACTTGGGGAAGATTTTTATTTTATTATTTTTAGTTTTAGCTTAATTTTGAGACAGAGTCTCGCCCTGTCGCCCAGACTGGAGTGCAGTGGCACAATCTTGGCTCACTGCAACCTCCGCCTCCCGGGTTCAAGCGAATCTCCAGCCTCAGCCTCCCAAGTAGCTGGGACTACAGACACCCACCACCACACCCAGCTAATTTTTGTATTTTTAATAGAGACGTGGTTTTACCATGTTGGCCAGGCTGGTCTCGCACTCCCAACCTCAGGTGACTCGCCTGCCTCAGCCTCCCAAAGTGCTGGGATTACAGGCGCCCGTCACCATGCCCGGCTAATTTTTGTATTTTTAATAGAGACAGGGTTTCGCCACGTTGGCCAGGCTGGTCTCGAACTCCCGACCTCAGGTGATCGGCCTGCCTCAGCCTCCCAAAGTGCTGGGATTACAGGTGCCTGCCACCACGTCTAGCTAATTTTTGTATTTTTAGTACAAACAGGGTTTTACTATGTTAGCCAGGCTAGTCTCGAACTCCCTACCTCAGGTGATCGGCCTGCCT
Source organism: Pongo abelii (assembly GCF_028885655.2). NCBI lineage: Eukaryota > Metazoa > Chordata > Mammalia > Primates > Hominidae > Pongo > Pongo abelii. The sequence continues at coordinate 711,700 of NC_072004.2, forward strand.
CAGCCTCCCAAAGTGCTGGGATTACAGGTGCCCGCCACCACGCCTGGCTAATTTTTGTATTTTTAGTAGAAACAGGGTTTTACTATGTTGGCTAGGCTGGTCTCGAACTCCTGATCTCAGGTGATCCACCCGCCACAGCCTCCGAAAGTGCTGGTATTACAGGCACAAGCTACCACGCCCGGCCAGAAGGAAGATTCTTTTTAAGGCGAGAAGTATGCAACGAGACAGTAGAGGCAAGGTCAAAGGCAAACACCGAGGTCTGCAATTGGTAGCGCAAGCAAGGTTCCTAGAGGAGACAGGAATATACACAATTCAACAAACATGTATGAAATGCTACCTTGTGCTGAGCATCGAACCAGGCGGAGACAAAGATGAGTAGCAGAGACTTCCTTCCGACCTTCAAGGAGTCCGCAGTCCATTGAGTGAGGTCATTAACTCAGCAAGCGAGTTAACAGAGGACCATGATGTGAGAAGCAAGACTGTTGGGTGCAAGGGAGGCACAGCCAGATTTGGGGAACCAGGGCTTGCCGGAGGATCTCATGAGTGCACGCAACCAACAGCACAGGCAGAAAAAAGAAAGCAAGTGAGATGAGTTTTCCTAAAATATCAAAGGGGGTGAAATCACAGAAAGAAACTTGTACTGGAAAAATGTCAGAGTTGATTTTTTTTTTTTAGACAAAGTCTCGCTCAGTCGCCAGGCTGGAGTGCAGTGGTGCGATCTCGGCTCACTGCAACTTCTGCCTCCCGGGTTCAAGAGATTCTCCTGCCTCAGCCTCCCAGGTAGCTGGGAATACAGGTGCCTGCCACTACACCTGGCTCATTTTTTGTATTTTTAGTAGAGATGGGGTTTCACCATGTTGGCCAGGCTGGCCTTGAACTTCTGACCTTGTGATTTGCCCGCCTCAGCCTCCCAAAGTGCTGGGATTACAGGCATAAGCCACCACACCTGGACTCTAGGAAATTATTTCTAAGAAAGGAGTAAAAGTGAGAATGAATGAGTACATAGTGTAGCGCTTCCTAGCTTTGGTGCGGGAGGAAAGTAAATAACAAGGATACCCCAGGGCTGGAAACTTGGCAATAAACCAACAAGGCAGAGACCAGTTAGTGCAACACTAAAATGCCCTACCATTTATGGGGCCAGAGCTGGAGCTTCCAGGTGAAGCTTCTCCTAAAACAGGCGGCCACTTATGGGGTCAGAGCTGGAAATTCCGCTGCTCCCCCTCTCCCAGTTCTTTTGTCCTTGTCCCTAGAGTTTTGGTCTCCAAGCAATCAGTTCTGTGTTTTTATTTGTAGGCTCAGCTTTAAACCACATTTTGAAAAGGCACTTCTCGAAAGGCAAAGATAAAGAGAAAAACACTGAAGCTCTTAAGAGCGCCTGTCTGGCTGCCAAGCCATTGTTCTAGTCAAATGTCGAATGAAAAGGGAGAAACAGAATGATGATTGTATTTGAATTGTTTCCAAGGAAAAGTAACCTCCAGCAAAACTCTAGGCCCACTTTGCTAGAAATCCTGGCACATCGGCAACAGAAATGGAGGCAGAAAATTGCATCTTTCGGAAAGCAGAGTATCAAACAGCAAAAGCCACAAGGAGTGAGGTGCTGTGAGGTAGGTTCCCGTGGTGCAGGATCCATTTTATCCTTTCTACTTCTTTCTGCTGAAAATGAAATTATTTAAAACAATTTAAAAGACAATTTTCCCTTGCAAGGGGCCTTTTGGAAAGGAGTCAAGGTCAAATCCCTTGTTTTACATAAAATTAATATACGACATTTCAAAATTACCGAACTAAAAAAAAGGAAAATAAATATAAACACATTCCAAAACTTTAAAATGAAGGAGATTTCAGACAGTCCCTCCTGGTAAAATGTGAAATTGCACCTCAGCTTCAGTAGCTACTGTAAATATCCGAGGAATCAAAGTTTTAAGTGTTTGGGGATCCCAGGGATCCCTGCAAAATACTCAGGATTTTAACATTAAGCTCACAAATTACAGCAGCTGGCCGGGCGCAGTGGCTCACGCCCGTAATCCCAGCACTTTTGGAGGCCGAGGCGGGTGGGTCACCTGAGATCGCTACTAAAAATACAAAAAACTAGCCAGGTGTGGTGGCGGGCATCTGTAATCCCAGCTACTTGAGGGGCTGAGGCAGGAGAATCACTTGAACCCGGGAGGTGGAGGTTGCAGTGAGCTGAGGTCATGCCATTGCACTCCAGCCTGGGCAACGGAGCGAAACTTCATCTCTAAAAAAAATTATAGCAGCCAACAGGCCTCTAGGTTAGTTACCACCCTAACCTCTTCCTTGTAAATTTTCAAACCACGTTGAAGGTGGGTATTTTTGGTGGGTCTTTATCTTCATTCATTAATCACATTATCAGACATTCCCTGTGTGTCCTGTTCTGTTATACATGCTAGAGCTACAAATCAAACGTCCGCTTTGCCTCCAACAAGATTCCCTTTCCTAACTGAACCAAGGAATGAGGTGTTCCACGCCTGGGCTCACATCTTTTTTTTTTTTTTCTGTAGCTCAGGCTGGAGTGCAGTGACGCGATCCTGGCTCACTGCAAGCTCCGCCTCCCTGGTTCGAGCGATTCTCCTGCCTCAGCCTCCAGAGTAGCTGGGACGACAGGCGTGCGCCACCACGCCCGGCTAATTTTTTGTATTTTTAGTAGAGACGGGGTTTCACCATGTTGGCCAGGCTGGTCTCGATCTCTTGACCTCGTGATCCGCCTGCCTTGGCCTCTGAAAGTGCTGGGCCTCTGAAAGAACAGGCGTGAGCCGCCGCTCACATCTTTACTCGTGAACCTAAACTCACACCGCAACGCCACACTGTCGTCTGTGGCAACCGCACCAGCTCCTCCTCTTCCTTCTGGACCTGCTGTCCCACCCTACGCCCATTTTTTATCCCCCCCCACCCACTCTTTGAACTTAGCACTGGTGTCTACAGGCTCGACTCCCAGCTCTCCCACAACGGTGCCTCAGACGCACGTCACCATCTCAACCCACTGCAGGCGAGCTTCCCTACCCAATCCAACCTCCTAGACGGACACCCCAGGTTCCAGCCCTACAAGGGGCGCACACAAGCACATCACTGGCGCAACAGGCGGGCGTGGCTCCCGCTCCCCAGAAGGCCTCGCAGAGGTGGGGACAAGGGCGGACGGGAGAGGGGATAAGCGACAGGAGAGGGGGGACTCCCGTTCCAAACAAAGGGGACTGCGTGCTGGTGAAGAAGAATGTGGTCTGTATTCGGTTTTGTTGACAAGAACCCCTAATGGATAATAATAAAATGTTTACTGAGCCCCTACTTTATGGAAGACAAATGGCGCAGGGCAGGGCCTGGCACATCACAAAAACTCGCTCTGTATTTGCAGCATAAAGGAAATCTCAGTTTCATTTTTAAAAGTTGTGTGTCTAAACCAGAAAATAACTCATAACATGATCCTACTAAGAAGATGGGCCAAAAACAGACAAAAGAAACACCAGAACACTCAACATCACCTTCCCCAAAACAGAGCATTTTCCTCCTGTAATCAATCACAAACAAGGCTGTGCCGGGCCCGGCCGTCATGCCAGAAACAGCCCCAGAACCCTGGGCCCAAAGGGGTCTGGTCTTGATTAAGGTTATTTTCCTTTGTAACGTTCGGTTTGGAGGAAAAGGAGGGAGGGTCAGAAGGAAAAGGGAGGAGCGCATGATCCACCAGCGAGTTTCATCGCAGCGTTTCATCTCCTTCGTGAACTGGACTCAGGGACCCGTGACTCCCATTTCCATTCGGCTCCTGAGTCAATAACTCACTTCCATTCCAGCTACTTTTTGTCTTAATTTCTTGACTTAAAAAGGGTTTGGTTGAGGCCGCGCACAGTGGCTCATGCCTGTAATCCCAGAAAGTGAGGCCGAGGCGGGCAGATCACCTGAGGTCAAGAGTTCAAGGCCAGCCTGGCCAACATGATGAAACCCTGTCTCCACTAAAAATACAAAAATTATCTGGGCGCCGTGGCGGGCGGCTATAATCCCAGCTACTCATGAGGCTGAGGCACGAGAATCGCTTGCACCCAGGAGGCAGAGGCTGCAGTGAGCTGAGATCACACCACTGCACTCCAGCCTGGGAGACAGAGACTCAGTCTCAAAAAAAAAAAGGCGGGGTGGGGGGTGGGTGTTTGTTGAATCCTTGGTGAATTTAAGGACTCAGAAAACAAAATAAGTTAAACTACGTTTCCACAGCCTCTTTCGTCATTAAAAACGTTTCTGCAGACAGGCAAGGTGGCGTGCGCCTGTAGTCTCAGCTACTCGGGAGGCTGAGGCAGGAGGATCACTTGAGGCCAGGAGTTTGAGGCTGCTGTGAGCTATGACTGCACCACTGCACTCCAGCCTGGGCAACAGAGTAAGACCCTATCGCTTAAAAAAAAAAAAATGTTTCAGCCAGGCGCGGTGGCTCACACCTGTAATCCCAGCACTTTGGGAGGCCGAGGCGGGCGGATCATGAGGTCAAGAGATCAAGACTATCCTGGCTAACACGGTGAAACCCCGTCTCTATTAAAAATACAAAAATTAGCCAGGCGTGGTGGCGGGTGCCTGTAGTCCCAGTTCCTTGGGAGGCTGAAGCAGGAGAATCGCTTGAACTAGGGAGGCAGAGGTTGCAGTGAGCCAAGGTTTGCCACTGTACTCCAGCCTGGTGACAGAGTGAGACTCTGTCTCAAAAAAGCAAAAAAAAAAAAAAAAGGTTCTGGAATGATTATTCCAATTAAACAGCTTTTATCACACCGCTCTGTCAATGCAGGGCAATCATTCCTTAAGATGCTAGAAAACGTGTTACTGTAACACGAGGAAAAAGGCCTGTCATCTCAGCACAACCAGAAATTAAAGTGTCAATTTTGGGAGGACGCAGTCCAACGGCCTTCTACAGCGCCTCCTCGTATCGTGGGTTACAGAACCTACGTCGTCCTTGGAATCCCTGCATCCATCCCATGTGGCCCTCAGACACTGGCTGTAGTTCAAGGTGGGAGACAGAGACAACACCAATCAGCACTTACCAGGCAGGGCGTGGCTCTGGAGCAACAATTGAAAATAATATTGGAACGCAGTCCAGGAAATACAACTGGGGCAGAGCAGTCTGGTACAAAACACCTGGAAACGCTCTCCCTTCCATCATTCAATCTTGGCCGACCACACTGGTATGTGACCTCATCTAGCTACACCTCCCTCTTGTCACTTTGCAGACTGGTATTCACTTACCCCCAGGCCATGGCAGAAAAGGTACCTTCCATCTCTCTCCGCCTCAGCCCCCACCAGCACCCTCGGTGCCTTCATCACCCATCCAGAGCAACTACCCATTTCCACGGCCTCCTCCACCTGAGGACCTCCACCTCCAACTCTCTTCGAGCCACCACGCCTCGCAAATGTTTGTATTTTTGGTAGAGACAAGGTTTCGCCATGTTGCCCGGGCTGGTCTTGAACTCCTGGGCTCAAGCAGTCAGCCCATCTCAGCCGCCCAAAGTGCTGGGATGACAAGCATGAGCCATCACGCCCAGCCAACACCCCGAAATCCAACATTACAAACTTATCAATGCTGCCTCCTGTCATCTCCCCCGGCCCCCGGCTCCCGCTTTGACCTGGAGGAATCTGGCAACGTCAACATCGTGTGATTGTTCAAATTCAGCCAAGGGGGCCGAAGAGGTGCCCATTTGGCTCTCCTCCCAGCCCCGAGCACCTGGGGATACCTAGGCCCTCCTGTCACCCCCACAAGGCTACGCTGGCCTTGGGGATGCTGAGCCTGCCTGATCCCAATTCCTCCAGCGTTCTCTTCCCAGGGTTCCGCTCCCTCCCCGAGTGACCAGCCCTCACCAGCTCACTCCAGCTCTGCAGCGTTCTCCTAGGCTCTCAACCCTCATCCAGGTTCATTCGCCATCCGTATGCCCTAGCCCAGGGTCGGTCTCATCAGCTGTACCCTCACTGGCAGCACCCAGGACGTTCTCAATGAGGTCTTCATTCATACCGCCTTGCCAATCGCCCTCAAAAGCACCTGGAAGATTCCACCATTCAGGAAGCCTTTTTTTTTTTCCTTTGAGACAGAGTCTCGCCCTGTCGCCCAGGCTGGAGTGCAGTGGTGGGATCTCGGCTCGCTGCAACTTCCGCCTCCCAGGTTCAAGCGATTCTCTTGCCTCAGCCTCCCGAGTAGTTGAGATTACAGGCGCCCGCCACCAGGTCCGGCTAATTTTTGTAATTTTAGTAGAGATGGGGTTTTGCCATGTTAGCCAGGCTGGTCTCGAACTCCTGACCTCAAGTGATCCACCCACCTTGGCCAAAAGTGCTGGATGACAGGTGTGAGCCACCGTGCCCAGCCTCTATGTGACCGTTATGTTTCTTAACCTCTTTGTTTTCTCATTTGTAAAATAAAGAGAAGAGCATCTATACCACACCTTTGTAGTGAGAGTTAGACCGGACGGCGTTCAGCCGCCCTCAGAGCAGCGGCTGGCACACACAGGGGAGCCCTTTCCTTTGCTCACTCCTTCCTCTTCCTCTTCCTCCACCTACAGGGTCAAGTCTTTACCACTCAAAAGGTAACTGTTTATCCCCAGGCAACCTCTATGTTCCTCTGGCTCAGCCCCAAGCTCCCTGACTCACCACAGCCTCCTCCTACCCCAGCTCCCTCTCCACACTCACAAGCCGGCTCTCAGCGGGGCCACCGACGACACCCAGCGGAACCCACCATCTTGTTCCGGTCCGCGGCGCCCCCTGAAACTGCTGCTTTCCGTCTCTTCCTCGAAAAGCTTCCCGCACCTCTCCCGGCCCCTCTGCATCTGTAGCTTGTCCTTGGTCTCCTACGCCAGCCCCTCTGCCTGTCCCTAAATGCTGGGGGTGCTGGTTTCACCCTTGGCTTTCTCCTCCTCTCCCAAAAATGAATCCACCTGCTCCGGCACGCTGGACAACGCCTGGCAGGCCCAGGTTCTCTCCCTCACTGCCCACTGGCATCTCTTCTGGGCTCCATCTCCCCACGGTCTCACCTGTATCCCAAGGGAACCTCAAACTCAACATTTCTAAAATTGAGGTTACCGCCTTCCTCCAACCTGCTTCTCCCTCTGTATTTCTTATATAGACTGAAGACATTGCTGTCAACCCAGCTCCCCACATCAACTCTTTGGTAGTACACTGGGCAAAGGGCCTCATTCTAAGAAACCCTTTTCAGCGGGTATCTGTGACTTTGTTGGCCAACAGAAATGGGTTAGCCCTGTATTCAGGGATATGACTTAAAACTGTAAGAATCGGCCGGGCACAGTGGCTCACGTCTCTAATCCTAACACTTTGGGAGGCTGAGGCAGGTGGATCATTTGAGGTCAGGAGTTTGAGACCAGCTTGGCCAACATGGTGAAACCTCATCTCTAAAAATATAAAAATTAGCTGGGTGTGGTGGCGGGCACCTGTAGTCCCAGCTACTCTACTCGGGAGACTGAGGCAGGAGAATCGCTTGAACCCGGGAGGTAGAGGTTGTGATGAGCCGAGATCGTGCCACTGCACTCCAGCCTGGGCAACAAGAGCAAAACTCCATCTCAAAAAAAGAAAAAAAGAAAAGTGTAAGAACCATTAGTTGGAAATAGGATGGGGCCACAAATAAAATCTAAGTGTACGTTCCAAAATCAAGAGCTTAACAAAAGACCCAGTTAGCTTGAGGTACAGAACCAGGAGGTGCTCAAATCTGGGGCTGAAAGCCAGAGAGGTATCAGAAGCCGAGAGAAGTGCCCAGCCAGGACTCCACTCTGCGTTCTTTGTTTTGTTTTTTGAGATGGAGCCTTGCTCAGTTGCCCAGGCTGGAGTGCAGTGGCGTGATCTCGGCTCACTGCAAGCTCCGCCTCCCAGGTTCACACCATTCTCCTGCCTCAGCCTCCCAAGTAGCTGAGACTACAGGTGCCCAGCTAATTTTTTTTGTATTTTTAGTAGAGACGGGGTTTCACCGTATTAGCCAGGATGGTCTCGATCTCCTGACCTCATGATCCACCTGCCTCAGCCTCCCAAAGTGCTGGGATTACAGACGTGAGCCACCACGCCTGGCCTACTCTGCATTCTTACAAGGTACCGTGTGTGGCTCCCAGGGCCTGAGCTGGGAGCCCAGAGTCTTCATCTCCTGCCTACTTCTCACTTCAACTCGACTTACTCACCTCCCCAGTTCTCCCAGACTCTGTCTCCTGTTTTACCTTCCTTGACAGCATTATCCATGAGTTCAGGACTTCTCTCTGCCTCAGGAACCACAACCTGGATGGCGTGGTGGCTCACACCTGGAATCCTGACACTTTGGGAGGCCGAGGCAGGTGGTTTTTACTACAACACCTCCAGGCAGGGCCCTTGTCTTATTCACTCTGTTTACATCCGCCTGGGTGCTACTCCAGTGTTTCGCACAGAAAAATAACCACGTAGTGAGTGCTGAGCATTCCCAGGCACCATCTCATTTAACCACAGGAACTCTGAGATAGGTGCCAATGATCTCCCTTTGACCATCTCATTATTTTATTTATTTATTGAGATGGAGTTGTGCTCTTATCGCTCAGGCTGGAGTGCAGTGGCGCAATCTCGGCTCACTGCAACCTCCGCCTCCGGGGTTCAAGCGATTCTCCTGGCTCAGCTTCCCAAGTCGCTGGGATTACAGGCGCCCGCCACCACGCCCAGCTAACTTTTTTGTATTTTTAGTAGAGACGGAGTTTCACCATGTTGGTCAGGCTGGTCTCGAACTGCTGACCTCGTGATCCGCCCGCCTCAGCCTCCCCAAGTGCTGGGATGACAGGCGTGAGCCACCGTGCCTGGCGACCATCTCATTTAACCACAAGAATTCCGAGATAGGTGCCAATGATCTCCACCTGACAGCTGGCTGAGTGAGTCTGGCTAGTTGCTCAATACAAATTTCTGGTTTGTTTTGTTTTTGAAGGAGTCTCACTCTGTCACCCAGGCCGGAGTGCAGTGGCTCAATCTCAGCTCCTAGGTTTTAGCAATTCTCATGCCTCAGCCTCCCGAGTAGCTGGGATTACAGGCACACGACATCACGCCCAGCTGATTTTTGTATTTTTAGTAGAGACGGGCTTTCACCATGTTGGCCAGGCTGGTCTCGAACTCCTGACCCTTAGATGATCCACCCGCCTTGGCTCCCCAAAGTGCTGGGATGACAGGCGTGAGCCACCGCACCCGGCCTCAATATATATTTCTGAATACATTGGCTTTCCTTCGTGAATGGTTGTAGCTCTTCAGCCTTTTCAGAGACCCTCAAAATGGCCAGGGCTGTTAAAGAGACAAGAAAGCCTGGTCATTCACAAACATAAACCCTTGAAATACCTCGGAAACTCCTCACAAGAGATTCTCGGGTCTCTGTATGGAGAAGCTTAATACATCCCAAGCCTCTGCTGCCACCACCCAGAAGGCAGGTTTCTTCATCACCGGAGGCCTGTTGGCCTGGTGCCTACAATGCTAATGAATCCTTCATAGTCTGGTTAAGGCAGAGAATTCTGCTCACAAAATCTCTCAGAATTCCACCAATTAAAAGCTCATTTGGGGCCGGGCATGGAGGCGCACACCTGTAATCTCAGCACTTTGGGAGGCTGACGTGGGTGGATCACTTGAGGTCAGGATTTGAGATCAGCCTGGCCAACATGGTGAAACCCCGTCTCTACTAAAAATACAAAAATTAGCTGGGTGTGGTGGCGCACACCTGTAGTCCCAGCTACTCAGGAGGCTGAGGCAGGGGAATAGCTTGAACCCAGGAGGCTGAGATCGCACCACTGCACTCCAGCCTGGGTGGCAGAGTGAGACTCTGTCTCAAGAAAAAAAAAAAGAAAAAAAAAATGGCAAAAGCCGCAATTACTTGCGCACCAACTTAAAGCAAGACCCCACTCTACGCAAAAAAAATTTTATATTAGTCAGGTGTGTTGGCACATACCTGTAGTCCTAGCTACCCTGGAGGCTGAGACGGGAGGATCGCTTGAGCAAGTCTAGGCTGCAGTGAGCCGTGATCACACCACTGCACTCCAGCCTGGGCAACACAGCGAGACCGTGTCTCAAAAACAAAAAATTTTTTAAATTAATTTTTAAAATAAAGGCCATCCCATCCGAGCAAAAATTGGAAAATGTAATGTTCAACAACATATCCATGTAGTCACTGTTTGCAGACCTGCAATGTGCTGGACACTGCGTCCAGCACTGGGGACAGGTCCTCACGGAGCTCACGCTCTTGTAAGAAAATAGACATGAAATATCCCCAAAACATAACTAGAAACTTTGATAAGCAGCATAAAAGAAACAGACAGGACACAAGGAGAGTGCGTTTGATACCAGAAGGACAACCTCATTGGGGGTCAGGAACGATGAAACATCAAGTAACAGTGAAGATGAAACACTCGGTAATATTTGATGAGGGAGGAGAATATTCGTGAGATAGTTAAGTGGAAACGACAAAACGACAGGTACATAGTTAAACCCCACTTTTGTATTTTTTAAGTATATTTTACAGAAAAAAGGAAAGATATACAAATAAAGTGCAAAATGTTAGCAATGGGGAGGTTTATGATTCCTATATTCTAGTCCTTTTCTACATTTTTCAAATTCTCAAAAAGTTGTTGTTGTTGTTTTTTTTTTTTTTTTTTTTTTTTGAGACAGGGTCTCACTCTGTTGCCCAGGCTGCCGTGCAGTGGCACCATGCTGGGCTCAAGGGTCTTCCCACCTCTGCCTCCTGAGTATCTGGGACCACAGGTGTGTATCACCAAACCCGACTAATTTTTTATTTTATTTTATTTATTTGGGACAGCTATTTATTTATTTATTTATTTATTTATTTATTTATTTAAGACAGAGTCTCACTCTGTCACCCAGGCTGGAGTGCGATGGCACAATCCCGGCTCACTGCAACCTCCACCTCCCATGTTCAACCGATTCTCCTGTCTCAGCCTCCCAAGTAGCTGGGATTACAGGCACCCACCACCACCACACCCAGCTAATTTTTTGTATTTTTTAGTAGAGACAGGGTTTCTCTGTGTTAGCCAGGTTGGTCTCGAACTCCTGACCTCAGGTGATTCAGTCACCTCGGCCTCCCAAAATGCTGGGATTACAGACGTGAGCCACCTGCCTGGCCTTATTTTTGCTTTTTTGTAGAGACGAGGTCTCACTTTGTTACCCAGGCTGGTCTCTAACTCCTAGGCTCAAGTGATCCTCTGGCCTCAGCCTCCCAAAATGCTGGGATTCCAGGGGTGAGCCACTGTGCCAAGGCTGTCTAAAACACCTTATGTTACTGTGTAATATTCTTTGTGTTGGTGAAAGCCTCACTTGATTTTTTTTTTTGAGATGGAGTTTCACTCTTATTGCCCAGGCTGGAGTGCAATGGCGTGATCTTGGCTCACCGCAACCTCCGCCTCCTGGGTTCAAGCGATTCTCCTGCCTCAGCCTCCCGAGTAGCTGGGATTGCAAGGCGTGAGCCACTACGTCTGGTTAATTTTGTATTTTTTGTAGAGATGGGGTTTCACCATGTTGGCCAGGCTGCTCTCCTATTCCTGACCTCAGGTGATCCGCCCACCTCGGCCTCCCAAAGTGCTGGGATTACAGGCATGAGCCACTGCGCCCGGCCGATTTTTGTTATTGTGATAGAATATACATAACAGAAAATGTACGATTTCAAGTGTGTTCCGGTGGACCGTCCTGCAGCTTTAGGCGCATCCACTGTTCTACAACCATCGCCACCATCTGTCTCCAGAACTTTTCATCTTCCCAAACTGTAATTCCGTCCTCATTAAGGACTAACTCCGTTCGTTCCGTTCCCCTGCTCCCCACCCCCAGCCCTTGGCAGCACCAAGCCTCACTTGATTTTAAAATGCAAACATTCAAAGACCAAGACTCATTCACACCTTCGGTGTAAATTACTTTCATCTGCGAAACTCCCATCACTCAGAAAGGAATGCCCAGGTAAAGGCAGGAAGTACAGTTATACAGAGCTGGAGACAGGCCTGGGTGGCAATTTGGGATGGGGGTTGGGGAGAAGAGATTTTACAAGCCAGATGGGAAGGAAAAGTAACTATTTGCTTTGAGGTTTGGCCCAGGGCCTTGGGAGCAGCCAGTGGATTTGGGTTTAAGAACTAGCCACCAAAAGCCTCTGCGTCTCTCGGTTCAAAGCTGTCTCAGGTTTGAGTGTCTCAGGCTTTGGTGTCTCGCAGAAGCACCAAAGGAGGGGACAGGGAGAAAGAAAGAAGGGTGGTAAGGAGGAGATACAGAGACCTAAACATGAGGTGGGAGGGAGGAAGAAGGAAGGGTGGTAAGGAAGAGATACAGAGACTTAAGTCAAGAATGAGGCCTCCAGCCTCCCGGAAAGCAAACCTAGGAATACTGTTGACGGCTGGTCACACTGCACCTGCCCGAACAAGTCCAGTGACGGGTACAAGGAAGCCCCAACATTCCAGAGAAGCACATCCAGGCAGCTTCAGAAACCCCAAACCCAGGAACACAGAGGAGGCTGGAGAGGCTTCTGGCTTTTTCCTGATTGACTGATTGAGACAGAGTTTTACTCTTATCGCCCAGGCTGCAGTGCAATGGCGTGATCTCGGCTCACTGCAACCTCCGCCTCCCAGGTTCAAGCGATTCTCCTGCCTCAGCCTGCTGAGTAGCTGGGATTACAGGCGCCCACCACATCTGGCTAATTTTTGTATTTTTAGTAGACATGGGGTTTCCCCACGTTCGCCAGGTTGCTCTCAAACTCCTGACCTCAGGTGATCTGCCTGCCTCAGTCTCCCAAAGTGCTGGGATTACAGGAGTGAGCCACTGTGCCCAGCTCTTGATTTTTTTTTGTTGCTGTTGTTAATGTCTCACCTCCCACTACAACCCCCCATTCAACTTTCTCTAAAACCACCTCACTCATACAAACGTTGCCTTAGCTCAAGAAGTACACAGTGGGCTTACTCCCAGCACAGAAAAAAGTCATCATTCTAGTCTTTAGTTTATCCAAAACTCCCTTTCTCTGGCTAAGAGCTATCACTTCTTCAGATAATCTTTCCTTTTTCTTCCCTGATATCATGAATAGTAGCAGCTGATTCTCTTTGCAAAAGAGCCATTTCTCACAAAGAAAGCTTTAATGACTTAAGAGTTAGCAACTGGGCTGCAGTTCAAATCCATGTCTTAGCAGAATTATGACCTGTCAGGAACCTTTGGGATGGATGAAAGCTCTCAAGAATCAAGACAATGTTAGATCTGCACATTCTCAGTATCTACCGTCTCTGTCTCTATTTTTCTCCTCCTTCTCTCTTTCAAGAGATGGATCTCGCTCTGTCACCCAGGCTGTAGTGCAGTGGCACCATCAATGGCTCACTGCAGCCTCAACCTCCCAGGCTCAAGCAATCCTCCCACTGCAGCCCTCCAAGTAGCTAGGACTACAGGCGTGCACCACTACACCAGGCTAACTTTTTAATTTTTTATAAAGACGGGGTCTCGTCATGTTGCCCAGGCTGGTCTCGAACTCCTGGGCTCAAGCGATCCTCCTGCCTCTGCCTCCCAACGCTAGGATTACAGGCATGAACCAATGGGCCCGGCTCTCCTTCCCTCTCTTTTCTCTTTATTAACAGGAGTATCCCATATGTTTGTTTGTTTGTTTGTTTTTTGAGACAAGGTCTGGCTCTATCGCCCAGGCTGGAGTGCAGTGGTGCAATCTCGGCTCACCACAGCCTCTGCTTCCCGGGCTAAAACCATCCTCCCACTTCAGCCTTCCGAGTGGCTGAGACCACAGGCGTGCACCACCACGTCGGCTCATTTTTGTATTTTTTGTAGAGATGGGGTTTCGTCATGTTGTCCAGGCTGCTCGAACTCCTGAGCTCAAGCAATCTGCCCGCCTTGGCCTCCCCAAAGAGCTGGGATTCCAGGCGTGAGCCAACGTGCCTGGCCATCCCACACATCCCTGGGATTTGTAGAACAAGGCTCTGGGTAATGAAAGAGTCTGGGGATAAACACTTTTGCCCATCTCCCAACCAACGCGGCCAAGAAAACTGTTCGTAACAACCCTGTGAGGTGAGTCAGTGATCCAATGGGAGGCTGGAAGGAGTACAGAAAAGGGAGGTAAGAGAAGCAAAAGTAAGGCCAGGCACGGTGGCTCACGCCTGTAATCCCAGCACTTTGGGAGGCCGAGGCGGGCAGATCACAAGGTCAGGAGATCGAGACCATCCTGGCTATCATGGTGAAACCCCGTCTCTACTAAAAACACAAAAAATTAGCCAGGTGTGGTGGCGGGCGCCTGCAGACCCAGCTACTCGGGAAGCGGAGGTTGCAGTGAGCCGAGATTGTGCCACTACACTCCGGCCTGGGCGACAGAGACTCCGTCTCCAAAAAGAAAAGGGAGGTAAAAGAAGCAAAATTAGGACCGGGTGCCGTGGCTCACACCTGGAATCCCAGCAGTTTGGGAGGCCAGGGCAGGCAGATCACTTGAGCTCACGAGTTCCAGACCAGCCTGGACAACAAGGCGAAACCCCGTCTCCACAAAAAATAAAATAATCAGGCGTGGTGCCGCACACCTGTGGTCCCAGCTACTTAGGAGGCTGAGGCAGGAGGTTGCAGTGAGCCGAGATTACGCCATTGCACTCCAGCCTGGGTGATGGAAGTAAAACCTTGTCTCAAAAAAAAAAAGGCAAAAGTAGCCAGGATGGTTTGCAGAAGGAGGCGGGCTCAGTGGGAGACGGCCCACGTAACCAGCCAGACAGCGATGGTTTGCGGGAGAAGCAGGAGGCATACTCGGTGGGAGACGGCCCACATAACCAGTCAGACAGCGATGGTTTGCGGGAGGAACAGGAGGAGGCATACTCCGTGGGTGACGGCGTAACCAGCCAGACAGCACTGGCTCTCAGAGGCAGAGAACAAAAGGGACGGGCTTAGAGGGAGAAGTGAAGCCCATTTCAAAAGAACTCCTAGAGACAGCCGTGCCCACTCGCCCCCTCACCAGCTTTTCTTTAATTACCGAGTCTGCACATGATGTTCCTTATACCACCTGGACTCTCACCAACCCCAGCTGCTTGTGTTAACAAAGTCAACCTCTCTGAGAATCTGGGCTGGTGGTCATTAGCAAAGAGAGGAGAGGATAAACATCCTAGATAAAGGGAAACCACAGATTGTAAACTTGAAGAGGACTCTGGCCAAGAATCTGGAGGAGTTACTTAATTCACAGGGTTGTGGTAAGGGACTAATGAGAATGCAGACGAAGGCGTTTTGCAAAGAAAGTGCCATAAACGTGCGTCACTAGGAAAGCTGAAGTATGAGCAGTCTGCAAAGTGGGGGTCTCAAGAGCACAGAGTCCAGGCAGCGGGGGTCTCAGCCACAGTGCCACCTCTTTAAAAAGCGACATCCAGCTAACTTCACATCTCATTCCAAAGAGTGGCACTTTGGGAAACATGCTCTGCCAAGCACATGTGACTTCATCAGAAAAGCATTCAGTGAGATTTCCTATGGAATCCTTGTGGGCAACACAGATCCACAGGCTGGATAATGTGAACTGGTAACTGGCCAACCACCACACCCCTGAAGCTTGGATTATTGGATGAATACTATTAACCTAGAGGGAAGTTTCTCACTGTGTTCTAAAAAGATCCATTCTGGCTATGTTCATCTCAACATCATCCTTAATTCCCTTGAAAAAGTACTGGAAGGCTGGGCGCGGTGGCTCACGCCTGTAATCCCAATACTTTGGGAAGCGGAGACAAGTGGATCACCTGAGGTCAGGAGTTCGAGACCAGCCTAGACAACATGGTGAAACCCCGTCTCTACTAAAAATACAAAAATTAGCCGGGCGTGGTGGCGGGCACCTATAGTCCCAGCTACTCGGGAGGCTGAGGAGGGAGAATCGCTTGAACCCGGGAGGCGGAGTTTGCAGTGAGCCGAGATCGCGCCACTGCGCTCCAGCCTGGGTGACAGAGTGAGACTGTCTCAAAAAATAATTAAGTAAATAAAAGATATTGGAGACTATCACTCACATGTGCAGATATCAAGAAGACTAGCAGATGAGCAAATGGCCTAAATGCTGTAATCAGCTGTATAAATGCAATACTCATCCTAACTTTTAGGAACTGTTTGCAATTCACACTTAATTCCCACAGAGTAAAGCTGAGGCCTTAAATTAGTGCACGGCGTATGTGCTTTGTTTGGCTTTGCCCAATGTTAAGAAACATTTTAACTGGCTAACAGCATGTAAAACTTAACTAGCTTCACATAAAAACCCAGATTGTTAGCTTGAAAAATCAGAAGAGCTGGCAACGTCGGCCCTCATGACTGCAACAAGCAGCTGGAGGTGAGTGCCGGCTTTCCCCGAGGGCTGGCTGCCACCCTCCATTCGGTCCCCCACCACCAGCTGGCCCGGGGCCACTCACTTCACCTGCCTGGCCCTCTACTGGCATTTGAGTTGGTGACTCCTGCAGGAAAACACTGGTTCACGTTATTAAATGTGTCCAACTGGCTACACGTTTTGACTGTGCACGAAACTCCAGCTCGGTCTTCACTTACAGCTTTTGCAGGTTTAGCTCCGGTAGCAAGATCCAACATCTGATCCCAGCTTCACAATGACAACCTGTCCGTAAGGAACACCCCAGTTTTCCAGTGTGCCCTGCTACCACTCTGGTTTATTCAATCTTCCCAATATTCCAGGAAGGCCGGGCTCATTGCTCATCACAGAAGGGAGATCAACCAGCTAACGGGAACTAAAACCAGGATTTCAACTCCGGACTTGGGTTCAACCTTAGCTTAGCGTTTCCCACCATACCTACCACACATCCCTCAATCCCTGGAGGCGGCTCTGATTCCAGAATGACCCAACCAGAGGAGGTTCAAGTCCACACTGCAAAGCAGCTGGGCTGCTCTGGAAAGAGCGTTTGGAATCCTTGTTTCACTTCCGTTTTTAATCTTCTTAAAAAAAACTGTGTAGGAGTGTTTAATCCAAAGACAGCTGATTCCCATTTACACATAACCTGTTGAACTCACATACTAAATTTTAAGGCTCTGCTCTCGAAAATGCAGTTTACTCTTTAAGATCTCCTTGGTAACACATCTAACTGGTATCTGAGCTACAGAAAAAAGAAAAAAAACTTTGGAATCAATCAGTGACGGGGGTTAGAATAAAATCCAACTCAGGAAAGTACCGAAGGAAAGTTCCAGGATGACAGCTGTGTAGCCAACCCAGAGAACCACCTGTCTGGAATGGAGGAGGACTGGTAAGTCCCAGGAAAGGGGACTCTCCAAGTTAAAAAGGGGACTCAGGGTGGGTGCAGTGGCTCATACATGTAATCCCAGCACTATGGGAGACTGAGGCAGGCAGATCACCATGAGGTCAAGAGTTCAAAACCAGCCTGGCCACGATGGTGAAACCCCGTCTTTACTAAAAATACAAAAATTAGCCGGTGTGATGGCGGATACCTGTAATCTCAGCTACTCAGCAGGCTGAGGCAGAAGAATCACTTGAAGCCGGGAGGCGGAGGTTGCCAGTGAGTTGAGATTGTGCCATTGCATTCCAGCCTGGGTGACAGAGCAAAAAAAACTTTCGATCTCAAAAAAAAAAAAAAAAGGCGGGGGTACTCAATAAACTACCTGATTGGATTGAGACTTCTGGGGACTGAGATAACACAAGGAGGAAAAAGGGAGTTAGAAACTTCAGGAAAAAATGAAAAGCTGTACAAAAAATGTAATCATAATATACCACTTGAACTTGCCACAAACAATATTTACAGACACAACAATGCCCCTATTGATTGACTGGCTGATTTTCAACTACACGCAAAGCATGAATCACAGTTACACAACACAATGTAAATACGAACAACCTTGACAAAGCAAAAGGTACAAAAAATAGGAAGGAGGTGCAGGAGACCTGATGAGCAGGATAGAGAGACACCAATGTTCCCAAAGTCGTACTGAAGGATAAGGATTAAAGGCATAAACATGTTATCAAATGCTAAAAGTGTAACCAGGGAAACCGTAAATGGTGATCTATCAAGAGGACAAAGAAAGTTGAAGTTGCTTTTTTTTTTTTTTTTTTGAGACAGAATCTCGCTCTTGTTGCCCAGGCTGGAGTGCAGTGGCATGATCTCAGCTCACTGCAACCTCCACCTCCCGGGTTTAAGCGATTCTCCTGCCTCAGCCTCCTGAGTAGCTGGGACTACAGGTGCCCGCCACCATGCCCAGCTAATTTTATATTTTTAGTAGAGATGGGGTTTCAACATGTTGGTCAGGCTGGTCTCGAACTCCTGACCTCGTGATCCGCCCGATTCGGCCTCCCAAAGTGCTGGGATTACAGGTGTGGGCCACCGCACCCGGCTGGTGAGTTTGCTCTTAAGGAAGCTACATCGATCTCTAGCCTAGCAGAAATGCAACACATAATGTTGAAGTTCGGTGGGTGTGGTGTTGGGCGCCTGTAGTCCCAACGACACAGGAGGCTGAGGTGGGAGAATTGCCTGAGCCTAGTAAGTCGAGGCTGCGGTGAGCCGAGATTGCGCCACTGCACTCCAGCCTGGGCAACAGAGCGAGACTCCATCTAAAAAAAAAAAAAAAAAAAAAAAAACTAGCCAGGTGTGGTGGTGTGTGCCTGTAATCTCAGCTGCTGGAGAGGCTGAGGCAGGAGAAATGCTTAAACCTGGGAGACGGAGGTTGTCGTGAGTGGAGATCGCACCACTGCACTCCAGCCTGGTGACAGAGCAAGGCCCTGTCTCAAAAAAAAAAGAAAGATAACGTCATACAGTAAGCCCATGTATACTACTCGATTTTGTTTTCACCATAAGCATATGTTATTTATTTAAAAAAATATTTTTGGCCAGGTGCAGTGGCTCACGCCTGTAATCCCAGCACTTTGGGAGGCCGAGGCGGGCGCGTCATGAGGTCAGGAGATCGAGACCATTCTGGCTAACACGGTGAAACCCCGTCTCTACTAAAAATACAAAAATTAGCCGGGCGTGGTGGCAGGCACTTGTAGTCCCAGCTACTCGGGAGGCTGAGGCAGGAGAATAGCATAAACCCGGAAGGCGGAGCTTGCAGTGAGCCGAGATCGTACCACTGCACTCCAGCCTGGGCGACAGAGTGAGACTCCGTCTCAAAAAAAAAAAAAAAAATTTTTGGCCAGGCACGGTGGCTCATGCCTGTAATCCCAGCACTTTAGGAGGCCGAGGCGGGTGGATCACTCGAGGCCAGGAGATCAAGACCAGCCTGGCCAACATGGTGAAACCCCATCTCTATTAAGAATACAAAAACTAGCCAGGTGTGGTGGTGGGCGCCTATAATCCCAGCTAATGGGGAGGCTGAGGCAGGAGAATCGCTTGAACCTAGGAGACGGAGGTTGTAGTGAGCTGAGATTGCACCACTGCACTCTAGCCTGGGCAACAGAGCGAGACCCTATCTCAAAAATGAAATAAAATCAACAATTTTAGAAATGTTTAATTATTTGGAATCCTGATAAAAAAGCTAAGGCAAAGCTGATCTGAAGAGTCTGTCTACCTGCCCAGCTACCAACCCAAACCGGCCTTGTTTTGGTCCTAGGCAGTGGTTCTTAAACTCTGATCCCTGGACATACGGCTTCCGGGTTGCCTGGGAACTGTTGCTATAATTGCAAACTACTGGGCCCCAGCCTGGACCTACCAAGTCAAAAACTCTGGGATGGGGCCCAGGAATCTGCATTTAACAAGCCCTTCCGGTTATTCTTCAGTTTGGAAACCGCAGGTCTTCAGCAAAACAAAACTCTGAGGCAGCTTTGGGTGCAGTCGTCCAGTTGTCCTCTCCTCAGCCAGGTGTTAACTATCCATTAAGGCAGCTTCAGGGGAAGGCCTGAGCCCCTTCTAAGAAAACACGGGCATTTTAAAGGATCTCCAGGGCTAGTTTCCCCAGGTTCTGGGCCCCTGCCCTGTGTGAGCTCTAGTGGGGTCAGCAGCAAGGACCCATCACAGAAGAGGCTTCTGAGAGGCACCGACTTTTGCCATCAGTGGGCAACGAGTGGGCTGTGTGGTCCCCAGACAAGCAGCTGAGTGGGTGGGGAGTGCCTTGTCGTGGCTGGCTTTGCATAAGTCATCTGCGTCCACCACCACACCAGGCTAATTTTTGTATTTTTAGTAGAGATGAGGTTTCTCCACGTTGGCCAGGCTGGTCTCGAACTCCTGACCTCAGGTGATCCGCCCGCCTCGGCCTCCCACAGCGCTGGGATTCCAGGCGTGAGCCACCGCGCCCAGCCCAGCCCAGCCCAGCCCGTCCTCTTGAACCTGCTCAGTTTCAGTCATCATGACCACTTGTAATATCCCTTCCCACTAACATCAAAGGTTGCGGCCTGAGGCTCCCAAGCGGGCGAAAAAGTCCCGAGAGGTTCCAGAAGGCAAGATCATTCTGGGGCCACGAGGACCGAGAGATGACACAACAAACCCCAGAACAGAAAACCCTCGTGGATCTGACGTGATTCTGTACTCCAGATTCGCAGTTACCACTTACAGAAGCCAGCGTCCGCCTCTGAAACACAGAACCACCTAACCGGTGCGAGGCAGCTGAAGACGAAGGTGAGGCCTTTGGGAGAAGAGCTCGGCCAAAGGAGGAAATCTGAGTACTAGAAAGATAGGCAGCCAAGAAGTAAATTAAATGAATGCTCACAGAGAAAGCACTCGAGACGGGAGCGGGAGAGACTCTGGGCACACATCGCGACAGGGACAGAAAAGCTTTCAGGATGGGGGTGGGGGAAGGGGAAGAACTGGTTTTCTAATATTAGACTCACCACATGCTCACTTCCCAAATCCCAGCCAAAACGAGGGCCCCTTGACTCCAACAAGCCCAGGCCACCTTCTGCTTGGATACACACTTTCTGCACCAGGACTCTGCGTGAATGCCAAAGGCAAATCCCGTCCCTCTCAACTCCCCACCGCAACACCAAATGACTCACACCGCTTATCTTGAAATTCCCCCTTTCATCTTGGCCTCCCACTAACTTAAAACAATGCATTAAGAACACATTCAAGACACCTCCAGTAAATCCATATCCGTATTATTCACGAAGCACTAACTAGAAAGCTGTTTATCCTGAAACCTACGTGGTCAGCTTTAGAAATGTGCCTTCGGGTAAGCTGGTTTTTATAAAATAAATAAAAAGCCTCCACAAATACCAGAACACTTATCAATTTGGACTGAATTCACGGATTCCAATACAAGCAGCCAAGGTCCTCAAGCCTCAAGCACAAACATCCCTTGCCTTTTATTAATTGAAAAATAAACAGGAGGGGAAACGGGTGGCATGCCTCCCTATGTGATTTAAAACAAATGACGCGATGTTCTCGAACTTCAATTAATTTTTAAAAAGGCATTTTATTTTTCATTTTATGATTATAAAAGTCATACATTCAGACTATGGGGAAATTTAAAAAGTACAATAAGAAGACCGGGCACGGTGGGTCACGCCTGTAATCCCAGCACTTTGGGAGGCCAAGGCGGGCAGATCACGAGGTCAGGATATTGAGACCATCCTGGCTAACACAGTGAAACGCCATCTCTACTAACAATACAAAAAAATTAGCCGGGCATGGTGGCAGGAGCCTGTAGTCCCAGCTACTGGGGAGGCTGAGGCAGGAGAATTGCGTGAACCCGGGAGATGCAGCTTGCAGTGAGTCGAGATCGCGCCACTGCACTCCAGCCTGGGCGACAGAATGAGACTCCGTCTCAAAAAAAAAAAAAGTACAATAAGAAGAAAACTTACTTCTGGAAATAAGAAAAGTATAGAAAGTCACTTCTGGAAAAGACGCTGAATTGGTGACTTACAGTCAAGAAAATTCCAAGTCTGGCCAAATTCCATCCCAAATTCTCGGCCGGGCACAGTGGCTCATGCCTGTAATCCCAGCACTTTGGGAGGCCAAGGTGGGCAGATCACCTGAGGTCAGGAGTTCGGGACCAGCCTGCCCAACACAGTGAAAACCCATCTCTACTAAAAATACAGAAATTAGCCGGGCGTGGTGGCAGGCACCTGTAATCACAGCTACTTGGGAGGCTGAGGCAGGAGAATCGCTTGAACCCAGGAGGCGGAGGTTACAGTGAGCCGAGATCGTGCCATTTCACTACAGCCTGGGTGACAGAGCAAGACGCTATCTCAAAAAAAAACCCCAAAAAAAAACATTCTTTTAGCCCAGTCCCAAGTGGACTGTCTGGACAGAGTCTTCACTTGCTGCCACTCATCACTACATCATTTTGCTGTGCTATTTTTTTTTTTTTTTTTTATTGTTTTTTGAGATGGGGTCTCTCACCCTGTCTCCCAGGCTGGAGTGCAGTGTTGTGATCTCGGCTCACTGCAGCCTCCACTACCCAGGTTCAAGTGATTCTCCTGCCTCAGCCTCCTGAGTAGCTGGGATCACAGGTGCGTGCACCACCATGCCCAGACCATTTTTGTACTTTTAGTAGAGACAGGGTTTTACCATGTTGGCCAGGCTGGTCTCGAACTCCTGGCCTCAGGTGATCTGCCCACCTCGGCCTCCCAAAGTGCTGGAATCACAAGCGTGAGCCACCACGCCCGGCCTTGCTATGCTCTTTAAACAGCCGCAGGACTCTGCTCGAATTCCTTCATATCTGGGAATCCTCTGGCACAAAACCCCCACTCCTATATCATGTGGTCTGGTCTGTGTGAGGGCCAGAAACCCCCCAGCTGAAGAACACTGAGAAGTGGGAGGCTTCCGCTGGGTCACGGCCGGCGGGACAAGGAGATGCTTAAAGGTCTGGTAAGGTTGTAGGAAAAGACCAAGACACTTAGGATCCAGCTCTAGGATGTGTTGGCGGCTGCAACAAACACGCGCTCTGATCAATGAGCTCTGCACTCATTCATTCCACATGTGTTTACTGAGCGCCTACTGTGTCTAAGACCCTGAACTCTGCAGAACACGCCCAGGAATCACAGAAGGAGCTTGCTCTGAGAGCTGGGAGAGCCTGCTATTCAGCGGGTATTGACTGTTTCTGTCCTGCAGAACAAAGCCAGCTTTCATAACACGCCACTAGATACCATGCCAACCACATCCTTGCCTGGAATAAAACCTGCAGCCTAGGCCGGGTGTGGTGGCTCACGCCTATAATCCTGGCACTTTGGGAGGCTCAGGCAGGTGGATCACCTGAGGTTGGGAGTTTAAGACCAGCCTGACCAACATGGAGAAACCCCATCTCTACTGAAAATACAAAATTAGCTGGGTGTGGTGGTGCATGCTTGTAATCCCAGCTACTCAGGAGGCTGAGGCAGGAGAATCGCTTGAACCCGGGAGGCGGAGGTTGCGGTGAGCCAAGATCGTGCCATTGCACTCCAGCCTGGGCAACAGAGCGAGACTCCATCTCAAAAACAAAACAAAACAAAACAAAACAAAACAAAACCTGCAGCTCTTGCCTGTGCTTCCATTGATTGTCCTCCAAAGGATGGCTGGAGTGTGTCCCTTTCACCAACAGGCCACTCGATTCAACCTATGGACTCAAGACACGCCATCGGGCTCAACGCTGTGAGGCCTGGAGGAAGCAACCTCCTGTTGTCAGACCAGAAATGTCCCCTGCGACAAAGCCTTTGGTTTTGCTTTGTGTTCTTCTCCCGTGGGGTGGAAGGGCTGCCCTCCCTCTGAGACACTGCAGTGACAGGTGCCCTGGTGAGTGTCCAGGGTGAGGTGGTGAGTGTGCACCACACACAACCCGGCCAGCATCTGCCCAGGTCAAGCCCGTCCTGTCGGTGCACACGCCGCGTGCTGCCACCACCCGGCTCGACGATTCCCTCCTTCCACACCTTCCGGTCCCCAAAAGTGACCTGAAAGCAGGATTCTGCTGCGGAAAAACTGGACTTGGAAGAAGAGCAGGACAGAAGGGTGAGGTGTGTCGGCCTGCCTCAGGTCTGGGGTGCCCAATTCTGGCTGTGCAAACAGAGAGGGAAAAAAAGGATGCTACGATGTCTGGCTAAAACGGGGCATCAGAGCTGTCGGCAGTACCAGTTTTCAGAACCCATGGATTTATAATGGATTTTTTTTCTAACTTGCAAATGCATATGAGATACTTTACAAAGGCATCACAGTTAAGTCACACTTCCCCATAGAAACTCGCCTTTACTGAAAAAGTTAAAATGACATAAAACTGGGAGTGTCCCAGAAAAGGTAGGGCTGTGTTCACCATCACAACACCTACAGATAGAAAAGAGACAGAAAGGCTGGGTACGGTGGCTCCCGCCTGTAATCTCAGCACTTTGGGAGGCTGAGGTGGGAGGATCAGCTTGACCCCAGGAGGTGGAGGTTGCAGTGGGCCGAGATTGCACAACCTCATTCCAGCCTGGGCAACACAGTGAGACTCTGCAGCCTTTACTGCAGCCTTCGCCTCCTGGGCTCAAGCGATCCTCCCACCTCAGTGTCCTGAGTGGCTGGGATTACAGGTGCCTGCCACCACGCCCGGCTGATTTTTTCTATTTTTAGTAGAGATGAGGTTTCATCATGTTGGGCAGGCTGGTCTCGAACTCCTGACCTCAGGTGATCCGCCCGCCTCAGCCTCCCAAAGTGCTGGGATTACAGGTGCCTGCCACCACGCCCGGCTGATTTTTTGTATTTTTAGTAGAGATGGGGTTTCATCATGTTGGCCAGGCTGGTCTCGAACTCCTGACCTCAGGTGATCCGCCCGCCTCGGCCTCCCAAAGTGCAGGTGCATTTTTTCTTAAGGAAGAAAAAGGAGGGCAGGGGGCAAGGTGCAGGGCAAAAAAGAAGAGCCCAGGAGTCCAAGAGGGAAGCGGCCAGAGGAAATGGAAGGAATCAGCTTCCAACAGGGACCCATAAGGCTGCTTGAGAACTCAGAACACAAGGAACACAACTGGAGAAGAGGGCTCTGCGGTGACCATACACAGTGAGAACCAAAGGGGCAGCTTCAGGGAAAACAGGTGGGGAGGGAGAAAAGGAGGGAAAAGCCGCAACTCTCCGTCATCGAGAGGAACGCACACTTCTCCGAGGCTATTGCCGGTTCAAGCTCGTTTCCTTCAGAACACACCCCCAAAGTTCCTGGGGTCCCCCCACCACCCTCCCCATCACACACACTCACTCCAATTTCACTCTTTTCTGCACAGATTCCAGGGAAGTATCCTGGAGACAGACATCAAAGGCATCCGAGCTGGCAGCCCACAACAGGTCACGCTGTCAGGGGGACGCCGGGAACCACATGAAAAGCAGAGAACTCACGGGGCGTTCCTTGATGATGATTATTTTTTAAGGAGCTCAGAAATGTCTTTCGTTTCAGTTTTAGTTTAAGGACAGCTACCTCTGGGAGAATGGCTTTGAAGTCACACAGCCCAGAGCAGCGCTCAGCAGCCACGAGGGAAAAAAACGCTGCGCCCAGCAGAAAGGCTACAGGAGCCCACAGCGCAGGGGCCGTCGCTAAAGAAGAACCCAGAAGGTTTCTGCTTTTGGCACAAGGACAGGAAGGAAGACGAATGGCTGCAGCTGGGACCGACCACATTTGAAAACCCACCAAGACCAACCTTGCAATGGCCTTCTGCGTAGCAGCAGCAAATACACAGAGGTTAAGGGACAGAGGCCCCGGAAGAACCCCGTGAACGCCTATTTGGAGGGGTCAGAGTCAGAGGACAAAAGAGGTCGGAGAGGAACAAGCCCTCCACTTGGGCTGTTTTACTGCTCCAGAAAGCAGTTTTTGAAAAGCATGGGATGATGGGAAGGCCCAGGGCGGCGGTTAGATCTAGAGCAGGCGGCAAGAGCTTGCCCTGATATGACAGCAGGTGAGCTGGCCACAAACACAGCTCACAGCTAGTGCGAAGGCCGAGCCAAAGAAAAGGTCCTGAGCCTGGCCGGGCGCGGCAGCTCACGCCTGTAATCCCAACACTTTGGGAGGCTGAGGCGGGTGGATCACAAGGTCAGGAGTTCGAGACCAGCCTGGCCAGCATGGCGAAACCCCCATCTCTACTTAAAAAATACAAAAATTAGCTGGGCTTAGTGGCGAGCACCTGTAGTCCCAGCTACTTGGGAGGCGGAGGCTAGAGAATCACTTGAACCTGGGAGGCGGAGGTTGCAGTGAGCCGAGATCGCACCACTGCACTCCAGCCTGGGCGACGGAGTGAGACACTGTCTCAAAATACAAAACAAAAACAAAAAGAAAGAAAACAGACAAAATCAAAAGAAAAATGATGAAAAAGAAGATAAAATTAAGAACAGAACAGGCTGGGCGCGGTGGCTCACACCTGTAATCCCAGCACTTTGGGAAGGTGAGGCGGGCGGATCACTTGAGGTCAAGGGTTCAAGACCAGCCTGGCCAACATGGCAAAACTCCGTCTCTACTAAAAATTAGCCAGGTGTGGTGGCGGGCGCCTATAATCCCAGCTACACGGGAGGCTGAGGCAGGAGAATTGCTTGAGCCTGGGGGGCAGAGACTGCAGTGAGCCAAGATCTCACCACTGCACTCACAGCCTGGGCAACAAGGGCGAGACTCCGTCTCAAAAAAAGAAAGAAAGAAAGAAAGAAAAGAACAAATGAAAGGAAAATGAGAGCTAAAAATATAACAGAATCTTTGACCTAGCAATTCTTCTTCTAGGAATTTATCCTAAGAGAACCACCAAAGATGTGCACAGAGAAGAATATAAAAACAAGTTTATAACAGCACTGGTTATTCCAGCAAAATTTGGAACTGGCCTACATTTCCTATCATAGGAAACTGGAAACTGTTAAATTAAGTGTGGTACATATACACACATAGACAGACAGATAGATACAGCAAAATACTACATAGCTATTAGTAATCAGCTTTTTTTTTTTTTTTTGAGACGGAGTTTCACTCTTGTCACCCAGGCTGGAGTGCAGTGGCGCAGTCTTGGCTCACTGCAATCTCTGCCTCGCAGGTTCAAGTGATTCTCCTGCCTCATCCTCCCGAGTAGCTGGGATTACAGGCACCCGCCACCATGCCTGATTAATTTTTATATTTTTAGTAGAGATGGGGTTTCACCATAATACCCAGGCTGGTCTCAAACTCCTGACTTCAGGTGATCCTCCCGCCTTGGCGTCCCAAAGTGCTGGGATTACCGGCGTGAGCCACTGTGCCTGGCCAGAGATCATCTTTTTAAAGAATACGTTCTTACATGAAAATACACTCAAAATACATCCTAATTGTGTAAGACACACATGTACGTGCCTACACAGGAAAAGATAAAGCTGCTTTGTGATGTCAGAACATCGACGCTTTTAGCTGGGGGTCTGCAGGAGACTGATCCCCCACATGCTTTTTTTGTATTCAATGATCCAATATTACTTTTAAAAAATATAATTTGTAGGCATGAGCACCACTGTGACGGGCCCTGCAGTTGGGGAGGGAGAGTGCAGTCAACTCCCGCTTCCAGTATTACCGTTTTTTTCTTACTTTTTTTGCTGTCGTCCAGGCTGGCGTGCAGTGGCGTGATCATAGCTCACTGTAGCCTGAAACTCCTGGGATCGAGTGATCCTCCCACCTCAGCCTCCTGAGTAGCCGGGACCACAGGCAAAGGCCACCACACCCAGCTAATTTTTGTATTTTTCTGGTAGAGTTGGGGGTGGCGGGGGGCGGGTGGGGGGGGTCTCAGTATGTTCCCCAGGCTGGTCTCGAACTCCTGGCCTCAAGTGATCCTCCCACTTCTGCCTCCCAAAGTGCTGGGATTACAGGCGTGAGCCACTGTGCCTGGCCTCAATATTACTTATTTTTATTTTTTTTTTGGTCTCTTTTTCCCCCTTTTTGTGGATTATAGGGTTTCGCTATGTTGCCTAGGTAGGTCTCAAACTCCTGGGCTCAAGCTATCTTCCCATCTCTGTCTCCTTAAGCGCTGGGATTATAGGCGTGAGCCATTGCACCTGGCCTCAATATTGCTTTTAAAAGCGGAAACTATCCCAACAGATGTTTTGGTAAAAAGAATGAAAAAGTGCCATGGGCAACTTCAAAACGCAACGTCTCTGTTAAAAATCAATTCCACTGAGGTCAAAAGCCCCTAACGAAGACATCACCCAGACCCTTTCACCACTCAGAACCAGGTACCGACAGCTTGCCTCATTTCACAACAGCCCAGCGGGCTTTGCAGGACCCTTAAAAACAAGATTCCAGGGCGCACCCATGAATTCACCGCACACCTCCCTGGATTTCCAGTGAACAAGATTCCAGGGTGCATCCATGAATTCACCGCACACCTCCCTGGATTTACAGCGAACAAGATTCCAGGGCGCACCCATGAATTCACCGCACACCTCCCTGGATTTCCAGTGAACAAGATTCCAGGGTGCATCCATGAATTCACCGCACACCTCCCTGGATTTACAGTGAACAAGATTCCAGGGCGCAGCCATGAATTCACATCACACCTCCCTGGATTTACAGTGAACAAGATTCCAGGGCGCACCCATGAATTCACTGCACACCTCCCTGGATTTACAGCGAACAAGATTCCAGGGTGCACCCATGAACTCACATCACACCTCCCTGGATTTCCAGTGAACAAGATTCCAGGGTGCACCCATGAATTCACCGCACACCTCCCTGGATTTACAGCGAACAAGATTCCAGGGCGCACCCATGAACTCACAGCACACCTCCCTGGATTTACAGTGAACAAGATTCCAGGGCGCAGCCATGAACTCACGTCACACCTCCCTGGATTTACAGCGAACAAGATTCCAGGGCGCAGCCATGAACTCACATCACACCTCCCTGGATTTACAGTGAACAAGATTCCAGGGTGCACCCATGAATTCACAGCACACCTCCCTGGATTTACAGTGAACAAGATTCCAGGGCGCAGCCATGAACTCACAGCACACCTCCCTGGATTTACAGCGAACAAGATTCCAGGGCGCACCCATGAATTCACCGCACACCTCCCTGGATTTCCAGCGAACAAGATTCCAGGGTGCACCCATGAATTCACATCACACCTCCCTGGATTTACAGTGAACAAGATTCCAGGGCGCACCCATGAACTCACATCACACCTCCCTGGATTTCCAGCAAACAAGATTCCAGGGTGCACCCATGAATTCACTGCACACCTCCCTGGATTTACAGCAAACAAGATTCCAGGGCGCAGCCATGAATTCACCGCACACCTCCCTGGATTTACAGTGAACAAGATTCCAGGGCGCACCCATGAATTCACCGCACACCTCCCTGGATTTACAGTGAACAAGATTCCAGGGCGCACCCATGAATTCACCGCACACCTCCCTGGATTTACAGTGGGGTGGCCAGGCACTAGACCCTCCTCCCTTCCCTGCACCAACATACTTCATCATTTTAAAATAACCGTCAGTTTTTTAAGGTAAATATTAAGGTTAGCTCCTGCGCAGGCATCACCATTTTCTCTCTCTCGACTCAAATGTTTGTGAACTTTAAATCTGTCAACTGAGGTGCTTGTCCCGCATGAAGTTACCCAGTTAGCAACCGACTCCCAGCTCTGTATGAACTACCCAGGTTCGAGGACCTCCAGAGAAAGGTCACCAACAGGGAAAGGAGGCTCCACGGAGGTCGACTGGCCAGAGGGTTCTAAGGTCACAGAGGGAAGGCCCAGAGAGGCCCCGAGTGATGACCTCAAGCACGTCTGTTCCCCACATGCTGTAACTTTCTAAGTTACTCTGCCCAGCCTTGAGATACCGAAAATAAGTAGCAGCTGGTCGTTAAATCATATCTTTCTTCAAAAGAATATTACTGGGCCGGGCACAGTGGCTCACGCCTGTAATCCCAGCACTTCGGGAGGCTGAGGCAGGTGGATCACCTGAGGAGTGATCCACACAGGAGTTCAAAATCATCCTGGCCAACATGGTGAAACCCCGTCTGTACTAAAAATATAAAAATTAACCGGGCATGGTGGTGCACGCCTATAATCACAGCTACGACTCAGGAGGCTGAGACAGGAGAATTGCTTGAACCCAGGAGGCGGAGGTTGCAGTGAGCCGAGGTCACGCCACTGAACTCCAGCCTGAGTGACAGAGGATGACTCCATCTCTAAAAAAGAAAAAAAAAATGGTGAAGAGAGTAAATTATGTTATGTATATTCTACCACAATTCTTAAAATAATGTTTTTTAAAAGTTGTTTAACTCCACAATCCTTCTCCTAAAAAAAAAATAACAATATTTGGCTGGGCATGGTGGCTCATGCCTGTCATCCCAGCACTTTGGAAGGCGGAGGAGGGTGGATCACCTGAGGTCAGGACTTTGAGATCAGCCTGGCCAACATGATGAAACCCCATCTCTACTAAAAATACAAAAAATTAGCCGGGCACGGTGGTGCACACCTGTAATCCCAGCTACTCGGGAGGCTGAGACAGGAGAATCGCTTGAACCCGGGAGGCGGAGGTTGCAGTGAGCCAAGATGGCACCATTGCACTCCAGCCTGGGCAAAAAGAGCAAAACTCCGTCTCAGAGAAAAAAAATAAAATAAAAAATACCAGCTATGTAGCCTGTTTATTAAGCTTCCATAACGAGAGCTTCCAATCCAGGTGATTCGTGTTCCTGTCTCGTCCATATCAGCCCCAAACTCCAAGATCAAATACGCTTCTCCGATTTCAAAGCTGAAGGTTTCTGCCGGTCCGTACCCCCGTCCTAGGACTGCCTCCAACTGGAGCTGTTTTCCCAGTCGGCTGCAAAGGCCCTGCGCTGTGTTCACCAAGAGTGAGGCTCCCTCTCACCTGCTCACTTTTGGGTTTGGAGCCCCAGGAGGGCTCTCTCAGCTGAGCAGATGGCAAAGGGGCAAATGTACGGTAGATTCTGTTTGTTTATTTGTGGCAAATAGCTCTGAAGGACCAGCCTTTTTTTTCCTCTCATCTCCAGCAAATCATTCAGTTCTGAAAAAGTTCCTCGGCCAGCAAGCCAGCCGGTAGGAGGAAGGCGGAGAGAACCAGAAAGGGGAGAAAACCCCTTCCTCATCTCCACCTCAGAAACACCAAGCTTTGTTTTGGGATTCCAGTGAGTTTGTAACCCTCACTCTTGGAAATTAAACCGGTAGAAAAATCCAGAAAAACTTGGGCAGAGGTCAAAAATTGTTAAATCGTGGCCAATGGGGTCAGTGTTTTCTTTAAAGCAAGGGCTGCCCTGGGGGAAGATTTAAAAACCAACAATAACAAACCACCTACCAACTGTGAAACACACTGAGAGGAGAAAATTGGGTACATAATGGAAATGAATTTTTCTAAAATGGGGTCACACGCCCAAAGCATTCCGCAGAGAAGAATTCTCACAAGGGTTGCCTCAGTCAACAACGTGCCAGGCAAGTGCATGGAGGTTGGTGGGCAGCAAGGATTTCTCTTTATTTTATTTTTTATTTTTTGAGACACAGTCTCGCTCTGTCACCCAGGCTGGAGGGCAGTGGCACAGTCTCGGCTCACTGTAACCTCCGCCTCCCAGGTTCAAGTAATTCTCCTGCCTCAGCCTCCCGAGTAGCTGGGACTACAGGCGCCCGCCACCACGCCCGACTAATTTTTGTATTTTTGGTAGAGACAAGGTTTCACCATGTTGGCCAGGCTGGTCTCGAACTCCGGACCTCAGGTGATCCACCCACCTCAGCCTCCTAAAGCAGTAGGATTCCAAGTGTGAGCCACTGTGCCCTGCCCCGCAGTGGGTCTTAAAAACAACCCTGGGGAATAGATAAGAGTTTCCCCTATCCTGGCTAACATGGTGAAACCCCGTCTCTACTAAAAATACAAAAAAAATTAGCCGGGCATGGTGGCGGGCGCCTGTAGTCCCAGCTCCTCGGGAGACTGAGGCAGGAGAATGGTGTGAACCCGGGAGGCGGAGCTTGCAGTGAGCCGAGATCGCGCCCCTGCACTCCAGCCTGGCGACAGAGCGAGACTCCGTCTCAAAAAACAAAAGTTTCCCAGATGGCAGAGTTAGAGGTTAAACATCGCAAAGTCGGTGGATATTAAATGTATGATTGTTTTCATATCTTTAGCCCCAAAATAATAAATGTTCAGTGGAGATGCCCAAAGGCAGGCCCAATGCCTGGGTAGGTTCCACTGCTTATCTCTCTCCTGAATCCAGAGTATTCTGCCCTTCACAGAAATGTTGATCATTCACAGATAACTCACCAGTCAGGTGTGCCTTTAGGTTAGGGCCAGCAAACTACAGGCTGCCAAGCAAACCACAGGCAGCCAGCAAACCACAGGCTGGAACCTGGGAATGTCCTCGGGGTCCTGAGACCTTGGCTGTTTTCACCCTTTTGGCCACACAAAGGCTCTTTCTTGGCTGCCAGAGACCCTCCCTGGGGGGGAGGGGGAGGGGGAGAGGGAGAGCTGGGGGAGCTGGGTAACTAAAAGACAAGGAGTTGATGTATTCTAGGCACTTCAAAGTTCAGAAGACTATCTTTTTTTTTTTTGAGATGGGGAGTCTCGCACTATCGCCCAGGCTGGAGTGTAGTGGCGCAATCTCCGCTCACTGCAAGCTCCGCCTCTCAGGTTCAAGCGATTCTCCTGCCTCAGCCTCCTGAGTAGCTGGGATTACAGGCATCCGCTATCACACCCAGCTAATTTTTGCATTTTTAGTAGAGACGGGGTTTCACCATGTTGGCCAGGATGGTCTTGATCTCTTGACCTCGTGATCCGCCCGCCTCGGCCTCCCAAAGTGCTGGGATAACAGGCGTGAGCCACCGCGCCCGGCCGAAGGCTGTCTCTTCTAATTGCTGAGGTTTTAGAACCATTTTCCTAAACTCTCCCTCTTGCAAGAGTCTGTAGTCAGTGTGCTGAAGACCTGAGCTCGAGTTATCATCTCCACTAACGCCCTGGCTGAGAAGTTCCCACCAAAAGACAGCGGTGACATTTGCTTCCCAAACGTCCCAACACCACGCTCCCCGTTAGCCTCGGCGCCTCACAGGGAAAAAGAATCAGCTCTGGAGGGACGACCCCCCGCAGCGGGCGACTGTACCACTGAGGGACTCGGCCGGCACATCTCCGCATCTCTGGGCCTCAGTGTCCTCACCTGGAAAATGGGGGTGATCACGCCAACGTCATAGCGTCCTTGGGAGAATGAAATGAGGCAATGCCTAGAAGGTGTCTCCACTGCGGTCCCTGCCACGGGGAGGTTGCAGCCTTCTGTGGCAGCCTTGGCTGGTTACCACGCAGTTCACAGCTCCAGGGCCAGAGCGCAGATCCTGCTTCAGCCACGTATCAGCAGCACAACCGGGAAAGCCAGTCGGCCCCACAGTGCATCCTCCAGGGGCCGCGTGAGGAGAGACGACACAGGCCAGCACTCAGGGCCCAGCACGGACCCCCCACTCAGTGAAAACCATCCTCTCCCTCTTAGGCTTGTCACGATCATGCACCGGCAGCGTCCCCCTCGGTTATGAACCCCGTTCTGGATGACAAAGCACTAGTAACCCACATGCAGCAGTGGCTGAAAAATCGTCACAGGAATCATCATCAGGGCCTTTGAGGTCACAAGCGTGACGTGATGGGGACGCGCAGGTGCTGATGTGAGATGGACTCTGTATGTGAATAAGGCTAAGAGACTCACCTTCCCAAACGTTATGGGCAGACACAATGGGGCTACACAGGCATTGAGCTGATTTTACACAGTTATGGACAACGAGCCCTCTGTACCCACAGGTTCTACATCCATGGATTCGACTAACTCCAAATCAAAAATATTCAGGGCTGGGCACGGTGGCTCACACCTGTAATCCCAGCAATGCAGGAGGCCGAGGTGGGCAGATCACTTGAGGCCAGGAGTTCGAGACCAGCCTGGCCAACAAGGTGAAATCCCATCTCTACTAAAAATACAAAAATTAGCCAGGAGTGGTGACACGTGCCTGTAATCCACACCACTCGGGAGGCTGAGGCAGGGGAACTGCTTGAACGCAGGAGGCAGAGGTTGTAGTGAGCCGAGATCCTGCCACTGCACTCCAGCCTGGGCAACAGGGTGAGGCTCCCTCTCAAAAAAAAAGGCCGGGCATGGTGGCTCATGCCTGTAATCCTAGCACTTTGGGAGGCCAAGGCGAGCTGACTGAGCTCAGGAGTTTGAGACCAGTCTGGGCAACACGGTGAAACTCCAACTCTACTGAAATACAAAAAAAAAAAAATTAGCTGGGTGTGGTGGTGGGCGCCTGTAGTCCCAGCTACTCGGGAGGCTGAGGCAGGAGAATTGCTTGAACCTGGGAGGCGGAGGTTGCAGTGAGCACAGATGGCGCCACTGCACTCCAGCCTGGGAGACAAAGACTCTGTCTCAAAAAAAAAAAATCAGTAAAAAGAATTTTAAAAAAAATTTTTAAATACAAATAAAAAATAAAATACAACACAGCATAACGACTATTTACATAGCAGTGTATTAGATGTATTAGGCATTACTCATAATACATTGTATTAGGAATTATAAGTAATCTAGAGGTAATTTACAGTACACAGGATTACCCCATTTACCCTGATGTGATGATTACACGTTGTATACCTGTATCAAAATAGCTCATGTCCACCATAAATATGTACACCATAAAAATTAAACAATAAAGTAAAAAAGAAAACAAAGGAAAAAACAGAAAAAAAGAAGAAAATAATAAAGTAAATTGGAGATGTACACGGGTTATATGTAAATGCTATTTTATATCAGCGACTTTAGCATCACGGGATTTGGGTACCGAGGGGTAGGAGCGGCCCTGGGACCACCCGCCCACAGGCACCGAGGGACGGCTGTGTGACTGTACAGGGCCAGGCCCTGTGCTGGGGACCTAGCGGGGAACAAGCAGCCCGGGAAAAGGAATGTTTAAAAGCTCCCGGGCGACCGAAGCTCAGCGAGGGGTGAAAACCACCACTTGGTGCTTCACTTGGAACAAACGCTTGAGGCAAAACCTAAGACAGCCGGGTCCCAACGCGGGCCTCATCTCGGCCTGTCCCGCCCCAGCGCTCAGGGGCTGAGAGCAGCATTCCCTAGATGATATTAAACCCACATCCCAGGACACGAGGAAACAGCAGGGCCAGGGCACGACCTCCTCCTCTCCCCGCAGCCTCCTCTCCCCGCGGGCCTCCTCTGTTAGGACCCACCTCCCTGCCTCAATCTGGAAAGGGGCAGCCACGTGAGGACCTCCGAGACCCTGGAGAGCCACTGGGCTCAGCCTGGAGCAGCGGGGGCTGGGGTGGGAAGATGCCATGCATTGTTCAGCCCCAGCGTCTGCCTGGGCACCTTCTGGTAACAGCCATTTGGCCAGCAGCTTCTGGGGGGCTAACGGTCAATGCCAGAAGCAATTAGCCCCAGGTCCTAGTCCTCCTTGGAGCCAAAACAATTAGTAGGCTGAAGACAGCCTGATGCTTAAGAAATCACTTTTTCAAAAAGGAAAAAAAAGATCGCTTAAAAGAAGCCCCTTAACTCTGAAGGCAGTTCCATCCACCTTACAAATTCAGTGCCCTGTGAATACACATCCATGGGGCACAGCAGGGAATCTTTTAACTAGCGAAAGAGCAGGAGAAGGAATTCAGATCAACATCACGGACAGCAGCAGTAAAGCTGGTGCCTGTTCGCCCCTTTCCCCTCCAGGCAGGAAAGAATCAAGGAAGAATTTCAGAATCTTTTTATACAAGAAAGGGATTCGGTGGGGGAAGGGAGCAGGTACAGAGATGAAGAAGTTCAGGGTTTGCTATTTCAAGCTTAAAATAAATCCTGATGAGAAAGGATCCGAAGGCTTGGTTTTATTTTTAAGATCTTATCCAAGGCAGGGAACTATATCTGGTTTTCACGGGTGGGTGGGGTGCAAACGGCCGGGCTAGCACAGTCATTTCATCCCCCGTCCATTCCCCAAAAGCAAAGCCAGAGCTCAGCATGTGCTTCTAGAACTTTCTATATCTGGTGTTCAGGGGTGGGTGGGGTGCAAACGGCCGGGCTAGCGCAGTCATTTCACCCCCTGTTCGTTCCCCAAAAGCAAAGCCAGAGCTCGGCATGTGCTTCTAGAATTTTACAATCTTGAATTACGGCTTCAAAATAACTCAGATTCCACTATAAGGAGGCTCAGAGGACACCACCGAGTGGACAGACGTGAGCAGGACCACAGAGACAACCAGGGGGACACACAACACTGTTCCCAAGATGTTAGCAGGGGAAAGAGTCGGACGAAATGGCGAAGTGTTTGGCACAAAGAAGACCAACAAATGACACACCAAACCAGTAAAGACAGCTCCGTAAGAAAGACACATTCCTCCCCAAATCTACTGTAGGACCTACTGCTGTCAATTCTGACTTTCTGGAAGTCTAACTGGTACAAGGTCCAATCCTCAATCGCTTATGAAACAAAATCAGACAAAATCGGGTAGAACTCTAGTACTGAGCATTATAAAAACCACTTCCGGCCGGGCGTGGTGGCTCACGCCTGTAATCCAAGCACTTTGGGAGGCCGAGGCGGGCAGATCATTTGAGGTTAGAAGTTCGAAACCAGCCTGGCCTATACGGTGAAACCCCGTCTCTACTAAAAAAAAAAAAAAAAAAGCCGGGCGTGGTGGCAGGCGCCTGTAAGCCCAGCTACTTGGGAGGCTGAGGCACGAGAATTGCTTGAACCCGGGAGATAGAGGTTGCAGTGAGCTGAGATCACACCACTGCACTCCAACCTGGGTGACAGAGTGAGACTCCGTCTTGAAAAAAAAAAAAAGACTGAACAGCTTCTCTTTAGAACTTTCTAACACACCCGCAGTTGGAGGCTGCTGTTGCAACCATTGCACGAGGGACCAGATGGTAATTCTCCAGCCTGTTCTCTCCGTTGAGATGCTCACGCTCTCTTTTTGCAGACATGATGTGGTTAAAGCCAGGGTCTTTTTCAAAATCAATACATTTTAAAAATTCGAGCTGGGGGCGGGGGCGGGGGACGGGAGGGTCTGTCAGCTGTGCAGAGAAACCTCCTGATCCAGGCGCTCTCTCGCAGAGGCGGGCAAGCCCCACTTCCATGTATGGAAATGAATGAAAGCAGTAAAACCTCAGGCATGAGTCTGGGCAGGGCTGGGGGTGGGGGCCGGCATTCCTCCCAGCAGGGCCAGCCCCAGAGGGGCAGAGAGGACAGGAGGCAGGAAAGCAATGGGCTCGGCACACTCAGTAGACAGAGGGCACCCGGGATGGGGAGCTCAGCCTCCCCGAGAATGCACCAGAGCCTGAGTCCTGGAAACCAGGGCCACGCAGCTCCCGCCTGCCCTGACCTCAGTCCCCTGGAATGCAGAATTCTCCACGGTCAGCCATCCATCACCACCGCTCCCTCATGGCCAGCGCTGAAAGAAGGGGCGTTTCCATTTTTTGGGGGGGGTGGTGGTTGTGGTTTTTGTGGTCTCAGAAACTCATGACAGTTACCCACCTCCTGCCAGGACAAGGCCAGGGGCTGCAAAAAATTTAGGTCACACTGTGGGGGGCTGGAGTCAGAAAGACCAAGGTTGGAACCCGGCAGGTACCACAGCAGGTACCACGGACGACAGGTCCCTGCTGCCCTTGTGGCCTTCCCACCGAAATACCCACGGAACCCCAGGGGAAGGTTCCTGCTGCCCGTCCCTCTGGGAGGAATGCCGGCCAGCAGAGCCAGGACCTACTTCTCCTTCATGGAAGACTCAATGAGATAATACATGAAAAGCACGTAACAAGGTGGTCCTAGAGGGGTCCTAGGCTACCCCGTGTTACAGATGTGAATACTGAGGCCAGCGTCATGAAGACCACTTCAAGGTGGTCCCTGGATCCAGTGAGGGGCTCGGTCCACAGAAGCCATGATCATTATCATGGAACCCTCCAGCTCAGGGAATGTCTGAGTAGCTCCCTGAAGTCCAAACAGAAGACTATGACCCTTGGGAGGCCGAGGCGGGTGGAGCACCTGAGGTCAGGAGTTTGAGACCAGCCTGGCCAACATGGTGAAACCCCATCTCTACTAAAAATACAAAAATTAGCCAGGCGTGGTGGCACACGCCTGTAATCCTAGCTACTCGGGAGGCTGAGGCAGGAGAATCGCTTGAACCCAGGAGGCGGAGGTTTCAGTGAGCTGAGATTGCGCCACTGCACTCCAGCCTGGGCGACAGAGTGAGACTCCGTCTCAAAAAAAGAAAAGACTATGACCCTCGTCCCACCAAAAGCAGGACGAGGCACCTCGGATGCCCCACACCCCATGCCCCTGAGGACGAACTCTAAGGAACGGGAGAAACATTTTTATAACTTCCTTGCACCCAGCATAAACCTGTTAGGATTCTCCAGCCAGGCCCAACATTATTAACCTACGTGAAGTTCAAACTATACTCTCAACAGTTGTACTTATCACTCCACAGAGAATTCACACTCCCCTCCTCTAAGGAGTCCAGAGTGAGACAGTGGCTCGTATCTGTCATCCCAGAACTTGGATTGCTCGAGCCCAGGAGTTCAAGACCAGCCTGGGCAACACATAGTAAGACCCCCATATCTAATAAAAATTTAAAAATTAGCTGGGCGTGGTGACACATGCCTGTAGTCCCAGCTACTCAGGAGGCTGGGGTGGGAGGATCACTTGAGCCCAGAGGTTGAGGCTGCAGAGCGCCGTGACTGCGCCAGTGTACCCCAGCCTGGGTGACGGGTGCAGGAGGATGATGGTGTATGCACGTGGTCGTCTGGCTCCGTGCTGCGGCTCCTCTCTGCGTAGCAAACTGCAACTCTCAACTCCAAGGAGACCTGTGCTGGGTTTCACAAAGTACTTGAAAGCACACCAAGATGATTCTTGAATAACTGGCATTAGACATGATTCTCGCTCCTGGCCAGGCGCCGTGGCTCATGCCTGTCATCCAAGCACTTTAGGAGGCCGAGGTGGGCGGATCACCTGAGGTCAGGAGTTTGAGACCAGCCTGGCCAACATGGTGAAATTCTATCTCTACTAAAAATACAAAAAAACAGCCAGGTGTGGTGGTGCACGTCTGTAGTCCCAGCTACTCGAGAGGCTGAAGCAGGAGAATCCCTTGAACCTTGAAGGTGGAGGTTGCAGTGAGCCAAGATCGCACCATTGCACTCTAGCCTTGGTGACAGGGCAAGACTCCATCTCCAAAAAAAAGAAATGCTTCCCACTCCTGAGTTTCGGAATACCTAAATTCTCTCTCGAGTCAGGTGGCAGGTCTGACCCGGCAGCCTCCCTTCCAAATGCTCCAGGCTCAAGCCAAGCATGTGTCCAGGGCTGTCCTGCACAAACTTTTTGTTTTTCTCCCACTCGGGCATATTCGACCTCCCTGCTCAGGTTCCAGCGACTTCCTCAGAGCAACAGGGCTGATTCCCATGACCCCAGGCCCGAGTGCCAGGTGCTCAGGTCACAGCTGTCCCTCAACACCACTCGGGAAGGGGGCTAACTGCCCGGACGGGCCCCAGGATAACAAGCCTCCTCTCCTTCCCTGATGTCCCAACGGGAAAAAACACCGTGGCTGCTAAGTCATCCGGACGGAATGGCTCTTTACCAGTTAGGGGCCGCATCAGCCTAGACTCCCAGATTGAAGCACCTGGCCCTTTGTAAATTCCTTTCTTTACATTGCACATATTTCAGCGCTGGTATTCCCCCTCTTAAGAGCTCTGAGCTGTTGTCCAGTGAGGTAACATGTTTGTTTTTTCAGCCCTGGGTTACAGCCACTTGAGGCTTTCCACATAGGAGGTCTGCCCCGCGTCCCGGGCCTGACCCCAGCCCTTCCACAGGAAAACGGCTCTGCTGTCAGGAACGAGCCCCCGCAACGGGGAGAGTCGTCTTTTCTAGAGGCTGGGATATGTAAACTCACACGGGAAAGATGGGCCTGTGGTATTTCCCTCTTTTCAGCACACTCATCTCTTTTCTTTTTTTCCTGAGACAGAGTCTCACTCTGTTACCCAGGCTGGAGTGCAGTGCTGCGATCTCAGCTCACTGCAACCTCCGCCTCCCGGGTTGAAGCAATTCTCCTGCCTCAGCCTGCCGAGTAGCTGGGATTACAGGCGTGCACCACGCCTGGCTAATTTTTTATTTTTTTTTTAGTAGAGATGGGGTTTCACCATGGTGGCCAGGCTGGTCTCGAACTCCTGACCTCAGGTGATCCGCCCGCCTCGGCCTCCCAAAGTGCTGGGATTACAGGCGTGAGACACTGCGCCTGGCCTCATCTCTTTTCTAAGAGCAAAACTTGGCAATGTCTGACAGACACTGGTTGGACTTCTTTTAAAGGCTACCAGGAAAACTGCCAAGAAATATGACTGGCCCAGCCAGGCGCTGTGGCTCACGCCTGTAATCCCAGCACTTTGGGAGGCCGAGGCGGGTGGATCACAAGGTCAGGAGATCGAGACCATCCCGGCTAACACAGTGAAACCCCATCTCTACTAAAAAAATACAAAAAAAATTAGCCGGGCGTGGTGGCGGGTGCCTGTAGTACCAGCTACTTGGGAGGCTGAGGCAGGAGAATGGTGTGAACCCAGAAGGTGGAGGTTGCAGTGAGCCAAGATGGCGCCATTGTACTCCAGCCCGGGTGACAGAGCGAGACTCTGTCTCAAAAAAAAAAGAAAAAAGATAGAGAAATATGACTGGCCCAGCCACACAGAGGCTGAGAATCTGGAGGCTGGTCCGCCATCTGACCGCCTCCTCCCTGGGCCTCAGTTTCCCTGTCTGTCAAAGAAGACTGTGGCCATATAATCCCCCTGTCCTTTCCAAGGTATCATTCAGTAACCGCGTTGCTCAATATTTTGAAATAAGGGCATTTAAATATGATGACAGCACCGATAAACACTGAGACTCACCTTTCTGCTTGGAATTCCAAACCTCTTCCCACTGGAATCCTGCCAAGCCTTAACTCTCCATCCAGACCATTCATTCTTTCTTTCTTTCAGTAAACACAGTGCCAAGTATTTACTAATAAGAGGTGCCGAATGTGTTAAGTAAGAAGGACACAAGGAGGAAAGACAGTTTCTCTGCCCTCAGGAAACCATCAGGTCTCGTGGAACAGAACAGTGCTCACCATCTTCCGGCCATTTCCTCTGTGCCAAGCACTATGTTCAGGGCTTTTTATTTTTATTTATTTATTTATTTTGACACAGAGATTCTCTCTTGTCGCCCAGGCTGGAGTGTAGTGGCGCAACCTCAGCTCACTGCAAGCTCCACCTCCCAGGTTCACACCATTCTCCTGCCTCAGCCTCCCGAGTAGCTGGGACTACAGGTGCCCACCAACACGTCCGGCTAATTTTTTGTATTTTTAGTAGCAATGGGGTTTCACCGTGTTAGCCAGGATGGTCTTGATCTCCAGACCTCAGGTGATCCGTCCACCTCAGCCTCCCAAAGTGCTGGGATTACAGGCGTGAGCCCAGCCAAGGGCTTTTCTTTTTTTTTTTTTTTTTTTTTTTTTGAGATGGAGTCTCACTCTGTCGCCCAGGCTGGAGTACAGTGACGCGATCTCGGCTCACTGCAAGCTCTGCCTCCTGGGTTCACACCATTCTCCTGCCTCAGCCTCCTGAGTAGCTGGGACTACAGGCACCCGCCACCACGCCTGGCTAATTTTGTTTTTGTATTTTTAGT
Organism: Pongo abelii; assembly: GCF_028885655.2. Taxonomy (NCBI): domain Eukaryota; kingdom Metazoa; phylum Chordata; class Mammalia; order Primates; family Hominidae; genus Pongo; species Pongo abelii. The sequence continues at coordinate 753,077 of NC_072004.2, forward strand.
AGAGACGGGGTTTCACCATGTTAGCCAGGATGGTCACGATCTCCTGACCTCATGATCTGCCCACCTCCGCCTCCCAAAGTGCTGGGATTACAGGCGTGAGCCACCGCGCCTGGCCAAGAGCTTTTTATATAAGTTGTCGTCTTAAACCTCCACTGCAACCTGACAAGGTGGGCACTGCTATCGTTCCCACTTTACAGACGAGGAAGTGGAGGTTAAAGTAACTTGCCCAAGATCTCAAAGCTGGAGAGCAGGAAAGATGGATCAGAACCAGGTCATCCAGGAGAGAGGCTGGCCCCTCGATTCTCAGAGCTCCCGCGGGCAACTCCAGCGCTTTTAGAACCAATACCATGGTCATCACCCAGAAAAAACTCTAAATTTATAGGTATATATATTTCATGCCTTATCTCCCCAGCTTAATTATAAACGTCTTTGAAAGCTGGGACTCAGTCATTTATTTCTCTGCATCCTGACACTGCCTGAGACCAGTGAGATGCTCAGAAAACATGTGACTGGCAAGGGCCTGGCGGAGCTGTGACAAGGCAACGAACGTGCAAAGGTGATTTGTGTAATATGAGCACATACAATGAAAAAATCTAGCTTGAGAGCATCCTCACCCCTGTCACCACCCCCCTCCCCCAACACTACACCGTGTGGAAAACACCTAGAGGAATTTCCTTTCCTCTATTCAACACACAGAAGCCAGGAACCCCCCGGGATCTTCTCTGCACTCTAAGGAAGCTGATAGAAAATGCATTTCTGGGCCAGGCGCAGGGGCTCACTCCGGTCATCCCAGCACTTTGGGAGGCTGAAGCGGGTGGACCATGAGGTCAGGAGTTCAAGACCAGCCTGGCCAAGATGGTGAAACACCGTCTCTACTACAAATACAAAAATTACCTGGGCGTGGTGGCGCACGCCTGTAGTCCCAGCCACTCAGGAGGCTGAGGCAGGAGAACTGCTTGAACACGGGAGGTGGAGGTTGCAGTGAGCCAAGATCAAGCCATTGTACTCCAGCCTGGGCGAGAGAGCAAGACTCCATCTCAAAAAAAAAAAAGCATTTCTGCAATCTGGCCCAGCAGAAGGTTCTTTGATTTGAGTGTAGCCTCCTTGATCAAAAGCACCTGTTTCCCATCCCATCAGGAAGGTAAAACCTCCTGGGTACAAAAAGCACCTGTTTCCTGTCCTGTGGCATGTCTGGAACCCAGACCCTCTTTCTCATTCCAAGCCCAGTCCCGAGAGAGGCAGCTCTCACCTTGCAAACAGACCCCCACATCAGCATCGCCCAGAATGTATGTTCCTGGGGATCTGCCAAGGGAACCTTTGTTTTCCTCACAGAACGTGAAAATGTTTCCACGGAGCACAGGCAGCCTCCATCACTCATCAGTTTCCAAACATGCACCCTCTCGCTCCATCCTATACTTAGGCGCCTCGGCAGGATCAAATGAACCCTCTCTGTCTCAACTTTCCCCTTCCTTCCCACACCGTTATTTATATCTGGAATATCTCTTTCTTAATCCACTGGACTACCCTCCCCCTCCTTTGAAAAGGTCACTTGTACGTTCCTCTTTCCAGAAGGCTTTTCTTGCAGAAGGTGGCTGCCAACTGGTCCTTTCCCCGGTGCCTCTGCCCAACAAGACACGACGGTGAGCAAGGTTACTCATCTTCCGAAAATGCTAACGTGCTGACTGGGCTAACCCTACACTAAAGCAAAGCCTTCAAAAACTCGAAGCAGCCAGGCGCAGTGGCTCGCACCTGTCATCCCAGAGCTTGGGGAGCCTGAAACAGGAGGATCGCTTGAGGCCAGGCGTTCGAAACCAGCCTGGGCAACATAGCAGGACTCCATCTCTACAAAAATTAATCTTAAAAATTAGCTCACTCCTATCATCCCAGCACTTTGGGAGGCCGAAGCGGGTGGATCACAAGGTCAGGAGTTCGAGACCAGCCTGGCCAACATGGTGAAACCCCATCTCTACTAAAAATACAAAAATTAGCCGGGCGTGGGGGCACACGCCTGTAGTCCCAGCTACTCAGGAGACTGAGGCAGGAGAATGGTGTGAACCCGGGAGGTGGAGCTTGCAGTGAGCCAAGATCGCGCCACTGCACTCCAGCCTGGGCGACAGAGTGAGACTCCGTCTCAAAAACAAAAACAAAAAATGCTGGCTCTCTCTTGCAGATGGAAAACAGTGAACACAGAGAAACGTGGCGTATGAAACCACGCTGAGCAGAGGAATATAAATGGCTTTTTAATGTAAACAGTCAGCAGGAAAGCCATAATTTGTGCTGTATATACAGAGACAAATAAATCCCTGTCTCCTCATGAACACATACCGTGTTTTGTTGTAAGGATCTCTATTTGCCTGGTAACCATTGGCTCAGGGGCAGAACAGATTCAGATGATCTCAGAAAAAATGTCACTAATTTCTTCACAGGAAAGAAGGGCTTCAAAAAGCGCTTCAGAACTAGAGTGTTCCACCCCAGTCTCTGCAAATTAATACTTTCCGCAAATCCAAATGAAAGAGAATATGTTCACGTGGTATTAAGTAGCATTTTATTCTTAAGAACATTTGTAAAAAGCTTAAAGCGACGCAGCCAAGGGTTGAAGCCAGGGACTTTCTGCAAATTTAGGAAACTGATTTCCCCCCAGGAAAATGTTTGAAGGCATTTACTTCCAATTCACCCTCACGCCTACATCTGAAATGTCAGAATCCTTAGGTGCCAAATCGCAATGTATATAACAGATTTGTGTGTAACTTTAGGTGGCCAAAGATTCTTGTGTAAGAAAACAAATCTATTTCAAAGGAAGGTAAAATTCACAAAATAAATGGACTGAGTCATCCTAAAATATTAAGACAAACAAATCTATCAGCACAAGGACACTGGGCTGTTTTGCAGCTAGTGACTGTCTATGGATAATTCTGAAACAAAATGCCACACTTAATTAGCCAGCGGGAATCGCATCCTGTGTGTGATGGAGAGAATGGTATTAAGGAAAAGACTCCCTCAGGCTCCATTAATGCCCTAATGAGAGGAGGGGGGAAGAGGGGTGTTGGGTAAAGGGCAGGGCAGTCAGCATCACCACATGGCCCTCAGGAAGTACAAGCTCTGGGCCTTCTGGACAAATGGGGGACTCTCAACCGCACACTGTCTATTGGGCATACCTAGCCAGCTATTCCCACAGGATCCTCTGCAGGAAACAATTGTACCCACACTCCACACATGCCCAGCGGATAGAGCAGTTCTCAGATTACATCCAAGAGGGAGAACGTGGGCCTTAAGCTCACTTAACTGTCGTCCGTGATTTCGTGACCAGGACCCACCGACGGAGGGAGTCTCGATTTTCAAAAAGACAAAAGTGGGAGATTCTGCAGATGGCAGAGAGCTGGACTCCACATCAACCCTTCAACAGACCTGCCGGCTTACTTTAGTTATCACACACACTTAGGAAAAGAAGGGATCTGTTAGAAGCAAGCATGCATTCACCAAACACACGTCATTTCAGACTATCTTTCCTTCAAAACTATCAATAGGAACTATCTAAGTGATAGCAAGCTGTCTGTGAAGTCCTCCTACAATAAACATGCTGATCACACTGAGGAGTGTGGGCTGAATCATAAAACCCAATCAGGGCAAGTTTGGATTCGGCTGGATTTGAAGACGGTTGAGCAACTGACTAACAGACTCCTCCTAGCCTGGAGAAGGTGTCTAGCGGCGTACCCCCCGACTCTATCCCCAGACTCAGGCTAATCAACATTTTTATCAACTGCTTGTATAAATAAGGGTCTAGCAGGGACCACATAACACAAAGCTAGGAAGGGGCTCTGATTACTGTAGGTGACCACGTCAGCCTGTAGTCCCAGCTACTTGGGAGGCTGAGGCAGGAGAATAGTGTGACTTCGACAGGCAGGGCACAGTGACTCACACCTCTAATCCCAGCACTTTGGGAGGCCGAGACGGGCAGATCACGAAGTCAGGAGTTCGAGACTAGCTTGACCAACATGGTGAAACCCTGTCTCTACTAAAAATACAAACAGTTAGCTGGGCGTGGTGGCAGGTACCTGTAGTCCCAGCTACTCGAGAGGCTGAGGCAGGAGAATCACTTGAACCTGGGAGGCAGAGGTTGCAGTGAGCCGAGATTGCACCACTGCACTCCAGCCTGGGCAACAAGAGCAAAACTCTGTCTCAAAAAAAAAAAAAGAAAAATGAATGCAATGAGATCTCGCAGCATGGTAACAGAAGTCTAGATAAGATCTAGAACAAACTTGTCCAACCCACAGCATGCAGACACATGTGGCCCAGGACAGCTTTGAATGCGTCCCAACATAAATTTGTAAACTTTCTTAAAACATTATGAGATTTTTTTGCTATTTGTTTTTTTTTAGCTCATCAGCTATCATTAGTGTTAGCATCTTTTTTTTTGAGATGGAGTTTCACTCTTGTTACCCAGGCCGGAGTGCAATGGCGCGAATTTGGCTCACCGCAACCTCCGCTTCCAGGGTTCAAATGATTCTCCTGCCTCAGCCTCCCGAATAGTTGGGATTACAGGCATGCGCCACCACACCCGGCTAATTTTGTATTTTTAGTAGAGACGGGGTTTCTCCATGTTGGTCAGGCTGGTCTCGAACTCCTGACCTCAGGTGATCCGTCCACTTCAGCCTCCCAAAGTGCTGGGAATACAGGCGTGAGCCACCGCGCCCGGCCGGTGTTCACATATTTTATGTGTGGCCCAAGACAATTCTTCTTCCAACGTGGCCCAGGGAACCCCAAAGACTGGGCAACAAAGGAGGTGGGGCGGCCAGCTGCCCTCTGTGCCTGGGCAGACCACACTGGAGTCTGCATTCAGATGGGGGACGACTGTTGGGGGGGTGGGGCAGACAAACTTGGAGGGCACTTGGATATGAATGGCCTGGGTGCGGGGGAAACGTGAACCCATGTCACAGGAGAAATGCTCCAAGGACCAGGGGACTCTCCCTGGGGAGAGAGAAGAGTTGTCTGCAGTTCTTCACGGCCCAGCGGTCCCCTGGGAGAGGACGGCTGAGGTCAGAACGGACTTCCTCAGGAGATGGTGTGTTGGGGTCACTGGAAACACCCCACACAGAGAGGGTGACCGTGGGTGGCCCACACAGAGAGGGTGACCGTAGGGGCCACACTCCCTCAGTAATACACCCTGATTTTTCTTGACAAGCCCCCCACAGCCTCCGGGCCTGAGGCTCAGTCCACCTGGCTTGGGACCCCAGCCTCCGGCTACACAGGTGTGGACACGACTCAAGCTTGGCCCTTTAGTATTCACACATCCCAGCCATAGTGACCAGTTATGGGATCAAGGGCGACCACACCGGACTCCTGCTGCTGGGAGTCTGGGAGGACAGGAAGCAGACTCAGAACTGCCGATGGTGTTCAGGCCACTAGGAGATGAGGAACAGCCTGCCAGAGGCCAGGGCGCGGAGACAAGCGGGGCGGGGAGATGGGCAAGGACCTGCCCCAGGACGGCGTCTGTGCCACCCGGGCCTAAAGCTGACCTATATCTGGACCTCTCACCCACAGGAAACTCAGACCCTTCTGAACCCGGGAGCTGATATTCTATACACCTAGCTAGATAAGGCAGAAAACAGGGCTCAGAAAAGTTCAGGAATGTGGCAAGGAGGCAGATCCAGGGACAGAACCAAGTTAAATGGATAAGAACAACAAATAAATTGCAAGGAAAAGCAGGGAAGGGAAACTATAGGTTAAAAGAGGCTTAAGGGATACAGCTACCAAATGTAATGAGCAAATTTTATTTGGATTCAAACAAACCAACCGTCATCCCAGCACTTTTGGAGGCTGAGGGGGGCGGATCATGAGGTCAGGAGATCAAGACCATCCCGGCTAATATGGTGAAACCCCATCTCTACTAAAAATACAAAAAATTAGCCGGGCGTGGTGGCGGGCACCTGTAGTACCAGCTACTCGGGAGGCTGAGACAGGAGAATGGCGTGAACCCGGGAGGCGGAGCTTGCAGTGAGCCGAGATCGCGCTGCTGCACTCCAGCCTGGGCGACAGAGCAAGACTCCGTCTCAAAAAAAAAAACAATTAGGAGACAATCAGAAAAATGTGAACACTAACTGGATATGTGCTGAAACTAAAGAAGTGATGGATTTCTTAGGTGTGATATTGTGGTTATGTTTTTTAAGGGTTACTTAATAAAATGCTTATGAAAGAAATGAGATGACGGCTGGGACTATCTTCAAGATCATTGAGGGGTGGGGGGGCAATAGGTGTCCATGAGTTGATGACTGTCGAATGTGGGTGGATATGTGGGGATTCACTGTACTGCTTTCTCTACCTGCATGATATTTAAAGTTTTCCAAAATAAATAATATTAAGAGACATATGCACAGACCAGTATCTCCCCCCGGACTCCCCCAGCTCAAAAGAGGGTGCAGGATCCATTCAGTAAAACTGAGCACCTGATTAGTCAAAGAGATGATCTAGAATTACACCCATATGCAGCCGGGCACGGTGGTGCACACCTGCATTCCCAGCTACTCGGGAGGCTGAGGTGGGAGGACTGCCTGGGCTCAGAAGGTCAAAGCTGCAGTGAGCTGAGATCGTACCACTGCACTCCAGCCTGGAAAACACAGCAAGAGCTCTCTCACACAAACAAGCACACAATCGAAGACATAGATATCATCAAATCAACGACTGACAGATAATTATTGTCCTAGTAGGAAAATGAAGAGAGGCCAGGCATGGTGGCTCACACCTGTAATCCCAGCACTCTGAGAGGCTGAGGCAGGCGGATCACTTGAGGTCAGGAGTTCAAGACCAGCCTGGTCAAGATGGTGAAACCCTGTCTTTATTAAAAATACAAAATGAGCCAGGTGTGGTGGCGGGCACCTGTAATCCCAGCTACTCAGGAGGCTGAGGCAGGAATATCGCTTGAACCTAAGAGGCAGAGGTCGCAGTGAGCTGACTGCACTCCAGCCTGGGCAAGAGGGAGACACGGTCTCAAAAAAAAAGAAAGAAAGAAAAAGAAAAGAAAAAGAAAGAAAAGAAAAAATGAAGAGAAACCAGGTTCTGCGATAGTCTCTAGATGCAAATAAATAACTAGGTGCTTTGGAATGGGGGAGGGGTACAAAGAGGTAAAAAGGCTGAATTCCTCTCTCTTATAATCCAAATAACCATAAAATGTGGAATGAAGTGCCTGGTAAACATTTAAATGGCACGTGCTATGCACCAGGCACAATCCTAAGCACTTGTCAAATATTATGTCATTCAATCCTTAACAACCACCGTAAGAGGCTGGTACCATTATCTCCATTTTACTCACCAGGAAACTAGAGACACAGAAATTCCAAAACTGGCCCCAAAGTCACACTCCCGGAAACAGCCAAGTTGCCAACCCAGGAAACCTGGATGTGGATTTCCAGTCTATATTCTTCGACTACTATGCAACACACTTTAAATATTCACGTATCATAATGGAGTATTCTTGAAGGATCACGGGTGTAGACAATTTTTACAGTTGCAATCAACAACATGCCCAGAGCTGGAAAACGCTGCACTCACAGCTACATTCACGCCTATTCGGGGCTCCGGCGGTCACACTGCAATTTTTCCCTATTGCACGTGGTCCCGCCCAATCTTCAGATTTCACATCAAAACCTGAAAAATGAGTAACAGATGAGGCAGCTGTGCTGTGAGCCACCAAAATCAAAAGAAAACCGTCTTGACCTTATCACGTTTAACGGGAGGAAAAGCAGCGCCTTCTGATTTTAAACAGATTAAATCCATTCAGCTTTTTATCCCAGGGATATTGACCAAAAAAAAGACAAATTAAAAAAACTGTAGAACTCCTGCATCTGGATGAAATTCTCCCAGGAAAACAAAGAGAAAACTCTATCCCTAGGACAGCGGAACTCACCACACCCTGTTTGGTGACTATTCGACAATGATCTGAGATAAAACCGTCATTAACTGTAGACACAGTTCTTGAATTTACCTGTAATTGGTGCCTGTACTGAGAGATCCTGGGGAGCAGGGGGAGAGGCTGACGGACTGGATAGAAGGGAGCGACGAAGTGAAGCTTACGTTGTTTTTTTTAAAAGGATTTTCTGATGTAGTTCATACAAAAATACGATGTGTATCTGGTCCAAGAGTTATGACCGGCAAGCCGCAGAAAATTTACGTTTGCTTTTAATCCCGGAGGCCACAGAACAAAACTTTCCATGACGGGTTTCACTCCCGAGTAACGGCACTGGGCTTCTGCCTCGTCGTGGAGCAGAAAGCACAGGTTTGAGATTTCACTGGAAGCTGGAACGGCAGTTTCTGCAAACCTCATAAAAGGGAGGACTGATTTAGTCCTAGGATCTCGGCAGGATACCTGAAGTTCAATTTTGTCTCTGAACAAAAAGCACTACAGCAGCCTGTAGGCTTTCCATAGGATGAAGGGGGAGTTGGGGGCACTTCACTGGCAGAACTAAAAAAAAGCCAAATCATTAAAAAGGCCCTTAGAAAAAAAAACACCACCATGGAAAAAGGCAGCAAGAGAGAAGAGGTTCTCGCTCTCCTGCCTTCCAAGTAACCAGCGAATGTTTCAAGCCGTTCAACTACCTCTATCTTATCTCAGAGCGATCCCTGCACACCTAGAGGAAGAAAGCAATGTGAAGAGGGCTTGCAGCTCCTCCTCTCCATGCAGAACGTTTGATGTGAATATTTTTTAAGGTACAATTTCATGAACAGAAAGGACCAAGTTGAATTTAAGGGAGTTCAGCCAAGCTCTTTCATCCAACACTGTGACCCTTATCTAATAATCGGTGCTCTTTACTTCAATTCTCCAACTCTAACATACTTGGAAAAGTTAAAACGGTGAATATCTACCGATTACTAGTTGCTGGAAGACGTAATATGCACGCATTTTGAGTTCTTTGGAAGAAAGATGCTAGAAAAATGCAAACGATGAAATACTAAAGCATGGCATGATAGGTCTGCAGATATGAGACTTTTTTTTCTTTTTTGAGACAGAGTTTCGCTCTTGTTCCCCAGGCCGGAGTACAGTGGTGCGATCTCGGCTCAGTGCAACCTCCGCCTCCAGGGTTCAAGCAATTCTCCTGTCTCAGCCTCCTTAGTAGCTCGGATTACAGGCGTGCACCACCACACACGGCTAATTTTGTATTTTCAGTAGAGACAGGGTTTCTCCATATTGGTCAGGCTGGTCTCGAACTCCCAACCTCCGGTGATGCACCCACCTCGGCTTCCCACAGTGCTGGGATTACGGGCGTGAGCCACCGCGCCTGGCTGAAACTCTTTTAATGGGCTCAGATATTTGACATTTCAAAAATGGAGAGTCAAGCTTTTTCCTATTTTTGAGCACAGAATCACAGGGCAATCCAGTTGCACAAGAAGCTGCCGGGACTCACCCAGCTGTAACATCCATTTGCTCATTAAAGTCCTCTTTAAAACACTCATTAAGAAACAAAAACAGACCGGGCGTGATGTCCCATGCCTGTAATCCCAGCACTTTCGGAGGCCGAGGCAGGTGGATCACTTAAGGTCAGAAGCTCGAGACCAGCCTGACCAACACGGTGAAACCTTATCTCTACTAAAAATACAAAAATTAGCCGGGCGTGATGGCACACACCTGTAATCCCAACTACTCGGGAGGCTGAGGCAGGAGAATTGCTTGAACCCGGGAGGCGGAGGTTGCAGTGAGCCGAGATCACGCCACTGCTCTCTAGCCTGGCAGAGCAAGACTCCAACTGAAAACAAAAAAAAAAGAAAAAAAGAAAAGAAAACACATCCTATGCCAAGCCTGTGCTCTCCTGGCCAAAATGAAATCATGCAGGAAGGATCCCACCTAGTTCACAGCGGGACGAGCTGGAGCCCTGGAACCCTGATCCCTGTGAGGAAACAGGAAGATCCCCAAGGGGCTTGTTCACCCCCGACGCCAGCTGTGCACAGAGCCTGTTTTCTCAAATGTGTGCACACATTATAACAAGCCTTCCCAACAAAAGGCAGGAATTTTTTAAAACATAGAATCAGGGCCGGGCGCGGTGGCTCACACCTGTAATCCCAGCACTTTGGGAGGCCGAGGTGGGTGGATCACAAGGTCAGGAGATCGAGACCATCCTGGCTAACACGGTGAAACCCCGTCTCTACTAAAAATACAAAAAATTAGCCAGGCGTGCTGGCGGGCGCCTGTAGTCCCAGCTACTCGGGAGGCTGAGGCAGGAGAATGGCGTGAACCCGGGAGGCAGAGCTTGCAGTGAGCCGAGATCGCGCCACTGCACTCCAGCTTGGGCAACAGAGCGAGACTCCGTCTAAAAAAAAAAAAAAAAGTAGAATCAAATCAGTGACCCTAACTTCCAGGGCTCGCCTCTGTGCTCTGGCTCACATTCCAACCCGTGTCAGAAGACAAATCGATCAGCAAGAGCTGTGGACGGCGACTCAGAGGCAGGCCTCAACTGCTAACTGGGAGATGAGTACCAAACCGGCAATGCCTACATGTCTGAGCAAACCCATCCCGCAGCATTCCAGAGCTGGGACGGGAGGCAGGCCCACGCTAGAGGTGGCATTTCTACGGCTCCAGAGACCGGCACCCTCCATTTCCCACACGAAACAGCAGTCTTTCAACCTCTACGTGGCCCAGAGTTAAGCAAACAGGGTCAGCGGAAGACACACCTAATAGCTTTGGGAAACCACAAAATGATTGCTTTGTGCATAATTTCTCTCAAGAAGAGTGCCTGATCATCCTTAAGTTACAAGTGTGACTTAAAGGGTAACTTAATAGTAACTTAAATCTTTCCCAGGCTTCATTGATCAGCAGCAGTCTGGAGCGTCACTGGCAGATATAAATACAGAGCTCATTAAGTATCAGTAATATCCCAGGACTTTAAGGCACAGTATTTGTTGTTTCATTCTTCTAGGTCTTTCTTCACAGTTATAATCTCTTATGGGGCAATTTTTTTTATTTAATTTTTTTTTTCCAAGACGGAGTCTTGCTCTGTCACCCAGGCTGGAGTGCCATGGCACGATCTCGGCTCACTGCCAACTCCACCTCTCAGGTTCAAGTGATTCTCCTGCCTCAGCCTACCGAGTAGCTGGGAGTACAGGTGTGCACCACCACACCCGGTTAATTTTGTATTTTTAGTAGAGATGGGGTTTCACCATGTTGGCCAGGCTGGTCTCAAACTCCTGACCTCAAGTGACCCACCCACCTCGGCCTCCCAAAGTGCTGGGATGACAGGCATGAGCCACAGTACCAGGCCATTGTAGGCCAATTTTTTGACTCCTTCATCAAATCCCCTTGTATGCTTGTAAAAGTCATTGGTTTGAAAAGTTTAAAAATATACCTCATGCCAGGCGTGGTGGCTCACGCCTGTAATCCCAGCACTTTGGGAGGCCGAGCCGGGCAGATCAGGAGGTCAGGAGATCAAGACCATCCTGGCTAACACAGTGAAACCCCGTCTCTACTAAAAACACAAAAAAAATTAGCCAGGCGTGGTGGCGGGCGCCTGTAGTCCCAGCTACTTGGAAGGCTGAGGCAGGAGAATCACTTGAACCCGGGAGGCGGAGCTTGCACTGAGCCGAGATCGCGCCACTGCACTCCAGCCTTGGCGACAGAGCGAAACTCCATCTCAAAAAAAAAAAAAAAAAAATATATATATATATATATACATATACCTCATAACAGTTTTACAGTTCTGTAATGTGATAGATTCCCAAGGCTCAAGCTATGAAATGAATGACTAAACTTAATGATCATTTATCTAAACACAATAATAGCATTGATTGAGCACTTACCATATGCCAGGCACGTGTATATTATCTCACGTAGCCTTTACAACAATAAGGCAGGTGCTATTATCGCAAATGGAAAAGGAACGTGTGGCACAGAGATGGACAGCGCCTTGCACAAGGACACACAGCTAATAAACGGCAGAGCAGGGGCGTGAACTCAAGCAGAAGGACAAAAGAATCTATATTTTTAGCCATATACTAGACTGCCTTATTATGCAGAGAAAAAAGGAAGAGATTAAAAAATATATTACAAATAATGGAACAAGAAAAAGCCTCTCTTATTACTTTATTTTTATTTATTTATTTATTTAAGACAGGGTCTTGCTCTGTTGTCCAGGCTGGAGTGTAGTGACACAAACATGGCTCACTGCAGCCTCCACCTCCTGGGTTTAAGCAATCCTCCTGCCTCAGCCTCCTGAGTAGCTGGGACCATAGATACCCACGACCGTGACCAGCTAATTGTTATTTTTTGTAGAGACAATGTTTCACCATGTTGGCCAGGCTGGTCTCAAACTCCTAGGCTCAAGTGACCCCCCCCCACCTTGGCCTCCTGAAGTGCTGGATTACAGGTGCGAGCCATCACACCCGGCCTGCTCTTAACTGGACTGTTGTCCTTTATTACTAAAAGATTGACCCAAGTCCTAGAAACACAGTCACCAGTGGGAGCCTGTCCTGGCTGGTCCGGGCTTCTTACGAAGAAGGCAGAAAATTCTAATTTTCAAAACTGCACCTTTTTGCCATCTTTTCCCACCTTGAAAGTGAATGCAAAGAAAAGATACAGTGGTGTCACAGCAACTGTTCTCTTCCTGGCTGCGGTGTTTGGATTCAAGGAAGAGTAGCAGAGCTGGAGTTGTAAGACTGTTGAGGTTGCTACCAAATCTTGTCTCACCCATAGGACCAAAGGGATTCAGGTAAATTCTCAGCCAAGTTTCTCATTTAGTCTCAACTGAAAGAACCACCCCGAGCAGCCAGAGCAAGACTCCACTTCCCCTGGCTGCAGCAGGCTGACCAGGGATACCGGACCAGGGTCCCCCGACTCTGCAGACTTTCTCTTCCCCTTTGTCATGCTGGAAGTCCTGGGGCCACACCAGAGCCTCACAAAACTGTCCAGAGGAAGCCAGTGGTCTGCACCCTTGGATGTCAGTGCACCCACACTCACCATATGTTTTTGATCAGGCATCCAGCCCAGACAAAGGCTGAGCTCTGTGGCTTTAAAACCAAAAGAGTGCTCACTTCTATGAGGCTGAAGTGGATCCCGGAGACAGACCTCTCCAGTCTTGACGAGTGAGTAACATACTAATCCAAAGGGAAGACCAAATCCCCAAAGTCCAAATTTCACCACCTCCCGACTATCGATCACATTCCTTCGCTCTAGAAATCTGAAAATCATCCTCCAACCTACTTATTAAAACAAGTCTAACTGCCTTAACTTCAGGATTATAGATTTGCTGATAAAATTGTTATAAATGCTCTCAAAGTTCTATTACCATCTAATTACAATTTCTGCACATGTTTTGGAAGCTGAAATAATACGTGTTTTGGAAGCCAAAAAAATTAAGCTTCAATTACTTTTGTACCTACCATGACAACAGGCAGAAACAGGACAATTTTGTATAGAGAATGTTTTTTAAATTGTTTTCCTTTTTTTTTTTTTTTTTGGTGTTTTCTCACAGTTCCAGTCAAGGTGAGAGGAACCAGGCAAAATGCAGGCTTAACATATATGGTCATCCCCAGGTTTTTTTACTATATAAAGGAGAAATTAATAAAAGAAAAAAAGAAATACCACACAGCATTTTCTTTCCCCACCATAATTTTTCAATTTTCTTTAGAGAAATGCCAGCCAATAACTAATTAGAACCATACCCTTTGTTATCCCAATGGGAAGAAGTATACGCATGGGCTTAAAGAACAAATGTTAATGAGAACTTAAAAAAAAATTAGCAATCTGGAACTCTGGTTTCCCTTCAGTGTAAAACAAAATTCCCTTCTCTAGAGTTATTTTTATAGTTGGTGAAACGACACGGACAGAGTGCATCAACAAGACGTGTTCACCCATCCAGTGCCCTCAGCTGGGAGAACTCTGGCTCTTCACTTGTTCTGATGGTGAAATTAGCATCATTAGCTCACAGGCTTCTAAGCACCCTAACTTCAAACCAGACAAAAACTCAGTTACAGAAAAGGCATTTGTTCCACATCTCTTTGGTTTCAAGGGGGAAAATAATTCCTTTTTTTTTTTTTTTGAGACAGAGTTTCACTCTTGCTGCCCAGACTGGGGTGCAATGGTGCGATCTCGGCTCCCTGCAACCTCCGCCTCCCAGGTTCAAGCGATTCTCCTGCCTCAGCCTCCCTAGTAGCCGGGATTACAGGCATGCGCCACCAGGTCTGGCTAATCTTGTATTTTTAGTAGAGACAGGGTTTCTCCATGTTGGTCAGGCTGGTCTGGAACTCCCAACCTCAGGTAATCCGCCCACCTCAGCCTTCCAAAGTTCTGGGATAACAGGCTTGAGCCACCACGCCCGGCAATAATTCCTTTTAAAGTCAGCACATAGCTTTTGTAATTTCCAAGAGTATGCTTTCCATAAGAAGGACAGCTGGAGTCTTTTTACCTGGTATATATCCCCAAGAATAAGAATGTTTCTGGGGTCAGATCTTGAGTGGTTGGTTTGTTCACGACGAAGGTCAGAAACTATCTCCTTGAAAACTGGACTAGTTTTAGAGAATAAAGTATAGGATGTGAGTCAGAAAAACTCTGGGCAAAAAAATAAAATGTTTAAGATGCTAACGCACCAGGGTTTGGGCACGTCCAGCACTCTGAACGGTATTTTCAAATGAGTCTGCCCTGTGTCATCCACGTTCTCATCATGGAGGAATCAGCAGGTCCAGGCTAGGGCCGCAAAATACTTTTTGTCATGCAAAGAGCCTGTCCAGGGTATAGAGAGCCAGCCATGGCCCATGGCCTATCAAATATTCTCCTTTTTCGGAAAAAGCTCTAAGCGTTTGCAAAACATCTGTTTGCTCCATATTTTTACTATCCAAAAAAATGTATTTCCTCTTCAGTAAAAAACACAACAATAGGCTGTTAAGCCTGTAACATTTTACCATAATTCTGTGTTTTCAAAAGCTAGAAATCATTTGTATTGCCGGATAAGGACATTATTTTAAGTAGACTTTAGTCTACAACAGAAACTTGCCGTAACAATGAAAATCTTTTTTGGCAAATCACTTTCTGAACATTATTCCTCCACGAACGTATCACAAAAACCACCACCAAGGAAAACAAAGGATTCTCGTATTTTGAATCAAAAAGTACTGGCCATGCATATTCATACTATATCGAGCATGTCAATCAAAATGGGCAAAATAACCTCAAAAGCAGTAAAAATGCCAACTCTTGCCTCTGAGCGGTTAGTGAACCTATGTTTTCCCGATGTTAAATTTACAAACTGCATCGGATCAACTGTATTTCATACTTTAAATCTCAGATCTCCACCTCACACTGCTTCGGGATGGATGATTTACTCAAGACATTTGGGGTCGCAGTATAAGCCTTTTGATCCCAGTAAATCTAAATCATGCTTCTCAACAAGATTCTGCACATATAAAAGGAACACGTGGCACGCCTCGCCATGCTCCCCAGAGGAAACTAAACGCCCCCAGAATAGCCCTTCTGTCCACTCCAGAAACAGGCTTTCCTCAAAAAGGGAAGGGGGCTGGATTCACACGTTGCATCAGATACACTCACGAAGCAACAGCGCTCCAAAACTTTTTCTGACTCCATTCATTACAGAATGTCCTGGATGTACTATATTATCACAGAGACAGACATCCTCACCCAAGGGACACACTCAGAAACCCAAACTCAACTCGGCAGCAAACTGGGAGACACGAGAAGTTGACAGCAAAGTATCCATTTCCCCAAATCCTCCTTCTTCCAGTCAATGTGCATCGATGGGGTCAGCTCAGCCCTTAACTCGAAGACCCCGGGACCACGGGGGCCACCACGCAGCCGAGCTCTGCACGGCCCGGGCTGTTCCCGCGCCCGGGAGGCGTCTGGGGAGGAGGCTGGACGGCCAGACAATGCAAAGCTCCCCGCTGGCCGCGAACTCAGCCTGGGGCGGGGGAGGCGGGGGCGGGAGACGGAGCCGTGAGCGCCCTTCTCGGCCACAGCCACGGCCACGGTCACCGGCCGCCTCTCCTGACCTCGGCCTCGGCCCCCAGGTCCCCGGTCCCCGGGGAAGGGGCTCCGGGAAGGCAGGTTTCTCCCGGAAAGAAAGGAAACGCGCTGGTTTGGGCACCACGGGCGGGGGGCGCGCGCCCTCCCTCCCCTCCCCTCCCCTCCCCTCCCCACTGTGGGGATCCGCGGGGGGCGGCGGCGGAGGCAGGAAGGGCCTGGCGCCTCTGCTCGCGGGTGAAGGGGTCGCGGAACCGGGATCCCCGAGCGCAGCCGCCCCCACCCGAGGCTCCCAGCGTGTGCGGACGGAGGGGCTCCAGCCGGGGTCCCGGGGGCCGAGGGGGGTCCAACTTTCCAGGGCGGGCGCAGCGCAGCACTCGAACCAAAGAGGGGTCCTGGGATGAGGGTGCGGGCACAGCGCGGAGCGGGGGGGGCAGAGGCGGGGACGGCGGGGTGGGGGCGGGGAGAGGACAGTGGGGCGGGGGGCGGGGGACTGGGGGCAGGGGTCGGGGGTGGGGGGCGGGCAGGGGGACAACGGGGTCGCGGGAGGGCAGGGGTAACGGGGGTGGGGGGCGGGCAGGGGCCGGCGAGGCCCGCGCCTCTCACCTTCCTGTGCTTCTCCTTGTAGGGCAGCGCCAGCCACGGCATGTCCCGCACGAAGTCCTGCCACTGCCGCTGGTCCTGGTCCGAGGACACGAAGACGATCTCCAGGCGCCGCCGCGGCTCGGGCTCCGCCGCCGCCCCGGCCCCCGCTCCCGGCCCCGGCCCGGCCGCCGCGTCCCCCCGCAGGCGCCCGTAGAAGGCGGCCAGGCTGGCGCTGAGCTGCGCGCAGGGGGCGCTGAGGCTGCAGCCGAAGTAGAGACCCAGCAGCGAGATGCCGCGGGCGCCCAGCGAGTGCACGTCCACCTCCTCGCCGCCGCCCGTCACCAGCTTCTCGCCGAGCAGTTCCTCCAGGAAGCCCGACATCCTGGCCCACCGCAGGGCGGGCAGGCGGCTGCGACCCCGCTCCACGGTCCGCGCGGCGGGAGGAGGCGGCGGCGGCGGCGGCGGCGGCGGCGGCGGCGGCGGCGGCGGCGGGCGCTGGGGAGAGCGGAGCCCGGCCCACTAGGGCCGCCCACGCCACGCCCCCTCCGCCTGCCCGCGCCACGCCCCCTCCGCCTGCCCGCGCCACGCCCCCTCCGCGGCCCGCGCCACGCCCCTCCGCCTGCTCGCGCCACGCCCCCTCCGCCTGCCCGCGCCACGCCCCTTCCCCCGCCCGCGCCACGCCCCCTCCGCGGCCCGCGCCACGCCCCCTCCGCGGCCCGCGCCACGCCCCCTCCGCGGCCCGCGCCACGCCCCTTCGGCGGCCCTCGTCACGCCCCTCCGCCCGCCCTCGTCACGCCCCCTCCGCCCCCTCGCCACGCCCCCTCCGCCCTCGCCACGCCCCGTTTGCGGCCGGCCGGGGCCAGAGCTCTCCGCCCAGGCGGGGTCCGTAGCTGCCGGCCGCGGTTTGCGGGGTGACTGCTTGGGCGAGAAGCCGGACCCGAAACGCCGCACTCTCCCTGGAAAGCCCGCGGCCGAAGTGAAGAAAGGAGAAGGGCCCGCTGAGCCGGCGCTTTCCCGGGCTGCAGCCCGGCCCGCATTTTCTCTCCTCCCCAGTTCTAAATTCCCTCCAGACCTCCAGGGATCGCGCCCCCTCCCCGCGGAGCTCTTCACCCCTCTTCCTGTTCCTCCCCGGCCTTTCCCTCCTCCTCTCCCTGCACGAAGCCTGACCCTTAGGCCGCTCCGGGCCCCACTGACCCTGAGATGCTTATAGGACCCCCCGTCCTCACTGCATCAGGCCGGGCCTGGCTGGACACTGACTCCACTGTGTGTTCCAAGCTGTTCTAAGGGGGCCGAGGACGCTCTCGCAGCTTCTGTGGGGTCTGGTTAGGGTGCCAGGTCTCAGTGTGGGATTTCCGTGCAGGGGTCGCCGGGGCCTCTCCCCCCAGCGAATCTGTCTTCCAGCCCCACAAATGGATGCAAAGGACGCCGCGGGGCCTCCAGACCAATACTGGCCGCGCTCCCGAATCCGCTCCATCCTTATGTCAAGTCTATGGATAGTTGAGAACATTTCTAGAGATTTTTTTTTTTTTTTCCTACCAGCTGGCAGGATGCTCCCCGATGCTTAGGGAGAAACTGGATTAAACAGGTGGTCTGGGCCGGGCACGGTGGCTCACGCCTGAATTCCCAGCACTTTGGGAGGCCGAGGTGGGTGGATCACAAGGTCAGGAGTTCGAGACCAGCCCGGCCAATATGGTGAAACCCCCGCCTCTACTAAAAATACGAAAATTAGCCGGGTGTAGTGGCAGGCACCTATAATCCCAGCAACTCAGGAGGCTGAGGCAGGAGAATGGCGTGAACCCGGGAGACGGAGGCTGCAGTGAGCCGAGATCGCTCCACTGCACTCCAGCCTGGGCAACAGAGCGAGACTCCGTCTCAAAAAAAACAAAAAAACAGGTGATCCATGGCGAGTCCTCTGGCCACGCAGCGCCTCCCCCCAACCCACCCCACTGGTGCACGAAGCAGGTGCAGATCCGGGCCCCGCCACAACAACAGGCCGCCTGTGTGGATCAGCTACTAACGACTCAGCGAAAGCAAAAAAATAAAAGCTGAAAACCCGCCCCTCTCAGAGCGTCCACCGCCGCTTCGGAGGGTATTTCCTGTGCATCCATCGCCACCTAATGGAAAGAGTGAAAAATGAGGCCGACGAAACTCCATTTGTGAAAAGACGCTGCCGGGACACCAGGCACAATGCTTTTATTTTACAGCAGCTGTCCACATGCACAAAGCATAGGACGCTTTGCGGGAGCTAATTTAAACCTCAGAATATAACTTCAAGCTTTTGGCACAAAACATAAGTGTTCACATCGAAGGTTCTCCGTTTTTCTAGGGTAGAATAAGGAATGGTGCAGGGTTTCAGCTCGGTGAAATGTTACCATATAAAACAGGAGAGAGAGGTGGAGATGGGAGCAGAAAGTGGATTGGCGTCTCTACAAGTTATATCCACTTCCTTAGTCACCTGCTAGTATTGCTCATGACACAGGTAAGATCTTAGATGGAGGACCGCCTTCGAACACGCTAGAATCCTACCGCAAAGTCGAATTCCACCTTAATTCTTAGGAGACTTTCATGCTGAAAGTCTGTGCCACTGTAGGGACAATATTATAAAACACACACAGAAAGCATCACTTTTTAGTGAAAACTTTATTTATTTATTTATTTATTTTGAGACAGTGTGGGCGGCAAGCCACCCAGGTGCCGAGGCAAGAGACCGAGGACACGAGCTGTTCCAGTATAATAAAATATAAAACAAGAATAGTTATACCAGATATAGATCTTAGATATGATTATATACGAATATCATTAATCATTAGTTTGTAGCAATTACTCTTTATTCCAATATTATAATAATCCTCGCTCTATAATCATAAACTAGGAAAAACCAGGCCATACAGAGATAAGAGCTGAGGGGACATAGTGAGGAGTGACCAGAAGACAAGAGTGCGAGCCTTCTGTTATGCCCAGACAGGGCTACCAGAGGGCTCTTTGGTCTAGCGGTAACGCGAGCGTCTGGGAAGATGCCCGTTGCCAGGCGGACCGTGGTCTAGCGGTAGCGTAAGTGTCAAGGAAAAACACCCGCTACTTAGCAGACCGGGAAAGGGAGTCTCCCTTTCCCCCGGGGGAGTTTAGAGAAGACTCTGCTCCTCCACCTCTTGTGGAGGGTCAGGCCTGCCCACAGTCATCCGAAGGCCTAACCGTCTCCCTGTGATGCTGTGCTTCAGTGGTCACGCTCCTAGTCCGCCTTCATGTTCCATCCTGTACACCTGGCTCTGCCTTCTAGATAACAGTAGTAAATTAGTGAAAGTACTAAAAGTCTCTAATAATGGTGTAAGTTGTTTCTCTCTTTGTCTCCTCTCTCTCTCTGCCTCAGCTGCCAGGCAGGGAAGGGCCCCCTGTCCAGTGGACACGTGACCCACATGACCTTATCTATCATTGGAGATGGCTCACTCTCCTTATCCTGCCCCTTTGTCTTGTATCCGATAAATATCAGCGCAGCCTGGCATTTGGGACAACTACCGGTGTCCGCGACTTGGTGGTAGTGGTCCCCCGGGCCCAACTGCCTTTTCTTTTATCTCTGTCTTGTGTCTTTATTTCTACACTCTCTCGTCTCCACACACGGGGAGAGACCCACCGACCCTGTGGGGCTGGTCCCTACAGACAGAGTCTCGCTCTGTTGCCCAGGCTGGAGTGCAGTGGCGCAATCTCGGCTCCTGCAACCTCCGCCTACTGGATTCAAGTGATTCTCCTGCTTCAGCCTCTCGAGTAGCTGGGATTACAGGCATGCACCACCTCCCAAGTAGCTGGGATTACGGGCATGCGCTAATTTTTTTGTTTTGTTTTGTTTGTTTGTTTTTTGCAACAGAGTCTTGCTCTGTTGCCCAGGCTGGAGTGCAGTGGCGCGACCTCGGCTCACTGCAAGCTCCGCCCCTCCAGGTTTAAGCAATTCTCTGCCTCAGCCTCCGGAGTAGCTGGCATTACAGGTGCCCGCCACCGCGCCTGGCCAATTTTTTGTATTTTTAATAGAGACGGGGTTTTCACCATACTGGCCAGGCTAGTCTCAACCTCCTGGCCTCAAGTGATCCACCTGCCTCAGCCTCCCAAAGTTCTGGGATTACAGGCATGAGCCACCGCCCGGCCTTGGGGAAAACATTTCAAGCTACTCATATCATATATATTAAGTTACTAGGCCGGGCGAGGTGACTCACGCCTGTAATCCCAACACTTTGGGAGGCCGAGGCGGGCAGATCATGAGGTCAGGAGATTGAGACCATCCTGGCTAACACGGTGAAACCCCGTCTCTACTAAAAATACAAAAAGTTAGCCGGACTTGGTGGCGGGCACCTGTAGTCCCAGCTACTCGGGAGGCTGAGGCAGGAGAATGGCGTGAACCCAGGAGGCGGAGTTTGCAGTGAGCCGAGATCGCACCACTGCACTCTAGCCTGGGCGACAGGGAGAGACTCCATCTCAAAAAAAAAAAAAAAAATATATATATATATATATACACACACACACACATACATAGTTACTAGATGTCTTTTGAAATCCTATAAATGGTTTACAATGTTTTATCATCTCATGCAAATCCTATCTGAAAGGCCCATGCACTGGGTACATGGGTTAGGCACTACTGAAAGAGTGTTAGATAGAGTCCTACACTCCGACACTTTCAAAATTATGAAAACTACAGAAATGTAAAAGGGCTATCAGCATTTACCTGCTACGGCAGCCAAAGGGCAAGAGGCATTTGGTGTGGAAGCTGGTGAAGAGGGAATTTGGGGGGCTGCAAATATTGCAAATATTCGAGTATTAACTTTGGTATACTTGGTGCAAGTCTGATATAAAGAGGAGGTTTGTTCCGTGTGTGACTTTTCTTATTTTACAGGAAAGCACTTTCCACTGGAGTGTGTCCAAACCAGCATCTGGCATCTGGGGAAGGGAGAGTTCGAACACACTGCACATGAAATATAAATAAAATTTAGAGAATTGTGGATGCGGCAGGCCTTGGTTAGAGGCCAAATATCACAGCTGCCTTTTAAAGGGGTGTGGAAAGAGGGGATTTGCAATGGAAATGATCCCAGAATCATAATTGTAGTGGGTGTTATAAGAAGCCCAAGGAGTCATTTGGCATCCTGTGAATAATTAGCCAGTGTGCTCCGGGCTACAGAAATCTCTCTGTGTATGTGGTTCTCTTAAGGAGAATGTCCCCACTGGTGTTTAGCTAGCGACGTTACATGTGTTGACTTGGCTATTCTGAAAATTATTATTGTTTTAAAATATGTATGAATGAGCCTCAACATGTATCGCATTCTGGAAAACATATTAGAGTTTTCTCTTCAGAAATTGCATTCGAAGGCACATGAAGTCATACGAAATACACACAGCACAAATATATATTTGTCACTCTTAAGATTCATAAATCACAGCCCTTGGTCTTTAGAAAGAGTAGCACACATGATGTGGGCCAGGCGCGGTGGTTCATATCCTGGAATCCCAGCATTGTGGGAGGCCGAGGCGGGCGGATCACCTGAGGTCAGGAGTTCAAGACTAGCCTGAGCAACATGGCAAAACCCCATCTCTACTAAAAATAAAAAAATTAGCTGGGTGTGGTGGTGCACACCCATGGTCCCAGCTACTCAGGAGGCTGAGGTGGGAGGATCACCTGAGCCTGGGAAGTCGAGGCTTTCAGTGAGCCGAGACTGTGCCACTGCACTCCAGCCTGGGTGACAGAGCAAGACTTTTTCTTTAAAAAAAAAAAAAAAAAGCATTCGTGACTCATGGGAGAAGATCAAAATATCAATATTAACAGGAGTTTAGAAGAAGTTGATTCCAACCATCACATGTGTCTTCCGTGAAGGAAGAAAGTGTGGATGTGATAGAAACAATGAGAGAACTAGAATGAGAGATGGAGCCTGAAGATGTGGCTGAGATGGCTGCAATCTCATGACCAAACTGGAGCAGGTGAGGAGTTGCTTCCTGTAGATGAGCAAAGACAGTGCCTTCTTGAGGTAGGTTCTATTCCTGGGGAAGACGCTGTGAACACTGTTGAAATGACAACAAAGGACTTAGAACATCAACTTAATAAAGCAGCGGTAAGGTTTGAGAGGACTGACTCCAATTTTGAAAGAAGTTCTACTGTGGGTAAAATGCTATCAAACAGCATCGCACGCTACAGAGAAATCTTTCTTCAAAGGGAGAGATGATGGATACGGCAAGCTTCACTGCAGTCTGATTTTAAGCGCTTTTACCACAGCCACCCAACCTTCAGCAACCACCATCCTAATCAGTCACCACCAGCCATCAATATTGAGGCAAGACCCTCCACCAGCAAAATGATTGCAACTTGCTAAAGGCTCAAATGATCATTAGCATCTTTTTTTTTTTTTTTTTTTTTTTTGAGGCGGAGTCTCGTTCTGTCGCCCAGGCTGGAGTGTGGTGGTGCAATCTCCACTCACTGCAAGCTCCGCCTCCCTGGCTCATGCCATTCTCTTGCCTCGGCCTCCCAAGTAGCTGGGACTACAGGCACCTGACATGACGACCAGCTAATTTTTGTATTTTTAGTATAGACGGGGTTTCACCATATTAGCCAGGATGGTCTCGATCTCCTGACCTCGTGATCCGCCCGCCCCGGCCTCCCACAGTGCTGGGATTACAGGTGTGAGCCATCACGCCTGGCTGTTTTGTTTTTGTTTTTGTTTTTTTGAGATGAAGTTTCACTCATTGTCCACGCTGGAGTGCAATGGCGTGATTTTGGCTCACTACAACCTCTGCCTGCCTGGTTCAAGCCATTCTCCTGCCTCAGCCTCATGAGTAGCTGGGATTATAGGTGCATATCACCACGCCCAGCTATTTTTTGTATTTTTAGTAGAGACAGTGTTTCACCATGTTGGCCAGGCTGGTCTCAAACTCCTGACCTCAGGTGATCCACTCGCCTCAGCCTCCCAAAGTGCTGGGATTACAGGTGTGAGCCACCGCGCCCAGCCTGTGATATTAGTTTTATTGTTGTAGTCTGGAACCAAAGCTGCAATATCTTGAGGTTTGCCAGTATATAAACACACAGAAACATATTCCTAACAAAACAAGTAGGAAATATCCACGATCATTCCAGCCCATGTTTCTGTAACTGGCCATGGGTTGTGGCTGGTATTTATAATGACCTTTCACTATCCATTATGTATTCCCTTTGCTTTCAGTAAGCACCTCAGCTGGTTGTGGGTCTTTTCCTGGTGGGTGACCCAAACCTTCATTCCTGAAAGGTCTGGGCCCTTGGCAGTCCTGCCTGGATTGAATTCTTGTGGTTTTCCCATTGCCCTAAATCATAGGCCATGGTTTACTAGGACACCCTGAGGGGCCTCCTCTATTCCAGACATACTCTTGCTCACCTCAATTGTGGACTCATGGTCCAATCTAGGATCAATCACCCCAGACAGCACAGTAACTCTCTTATCTGCCTGTTGATTCAGAGGCAGTGGGAGGCCAAACAGGCCCAGCAGAAGTCCTCATTTCGAGTTCAATGGCACCATTGTTGGGTCTTCTGGGGGAAACATTCCTCCATTTGGAAATACACCCCTAGGCCAGCAGAGCATAAGGTCACGGGAACAGGAAACAAACATCTTGCTGCTGGGTCACTAGGGGTACTAGGGACTGGTGCCCCTCTCATTGCCACCCTTTGATTCCTGGACCCATGAATCCTGGCTGTGGGAGAAACAGCACCCTACACTCAGTTCTGATTCAGAGCATATACCGCCTCCTGGAGAACTTTGGCCCAGCCCTGCAAGGCATCGCCACCCAGCTGGTGCTGTAGAGGAGTCTTCAAGAGTCCATTCCACCATCGTATCAAACCAGCTGCTTCAAGATGGTGGGCAACATGGTCGTACTGGGGAATTCCATGAGCATGGGCTCCTCACCATACTTTCTTTGCTGTGAAGGGAGTTCCTCGGTCACAGGCAGTGCGGTGTGGCATACCGTGACAGTGGGTACGGCATTCTGTGAGTTCACGGATGCTAGTTTTGGCAGGAGCGTGACGTGCAGGGAAGGCAAATCCCGATCTAGAGTGTCTATTCCAGTGAGGACAAAATGCTGCCCCTTCCGTGATGGAAGTGATCCAGTGTCATCAACCTGTCACCGGGTCACTGGCTGATCACCCCAGGGAATGGGGTCACCAGGTCGCTGGCTGATCACCCCAGGGAATGGGGTCACCGGGTCGCTGGCTGATCACCCCAGGGAATGGGGTCACCGGCTGATCACCCCAAAGAATGGGGTCACGGTGTTGCTGGCTGATCACCCCCAGGGAATGGCATCATTTCAGGGGCTCAGGGTTGGTCTCTGTTGCTGGCAGATGGGGCTTTCAGCCATGGCTGCAGCCAGGATGGCCATGGTGAGTAAGAGTCTGTGCTGTGAGCCCATGAACAACCTTTTTCCCTGCCCTCATGGCCACTTTGTTCATGAACCCACTGGGCACTAACTGTGGTGTCGGGGGAGAGAGGCTGAGCAGCACCCAGAGAACGGGCCATCCTATCGCTTGATGATTCGAACCCTTCCCTGGTGAGGCCACCCTTTGGCGAGCATTTACATGGGACACAAGTATCTTCACGGTTTTTGCCCACATACCTCTTCTCTCAGTTCCCTCGGTTTCCTTGTCACTAATTTTCCAGTCATGTTCCCTCCATGTCCCTGACTCTCCAGTCAAATCATTGGCTATGGTCGGTGAATCAGTGTATGCTCTCACGTCCAGCCATTTCTCCTCCCAAGCATAACCAACAACCAGGTGCACTGCGCCAACGTCTGCCCACTGGGAGGATCTGCCTCCACCACTGCCCTTCAGGGATGTCTAAGGAAGAGGCTGGAGGGCAGCTGCTCAGTTTCGGGAGGAGCCTGCACGTGGTAGAGAACCATCTGCAAACTGCCCACCAGGAGGATCTGCCTCCACCACTGCCCTTCAGGGATGTCTAAGGAAGAGGCTGGAAGGCAGCAGCTGCTCAGTTTCGGGCGGAGCCTGCACGTGGTAGAGAACCATCTGCAAACTGCCCACCGGGAGGATCTGCCTCCACCACTGCCCTTCAGGGATGTCTAAGGAAGAGACTGGAGGGCAGCTGCTCAGTTTCGGGAGGAGCCTGCACGTGGTAGAGAACCATCTGCAAACTGGGACGTGAGTCTTCGCTTTCTCTGTCAGCTGATCATGGGGGGCTCTCCATGATGCTAGAGGTGCAGGCTGGGAGAGGGAAGGCAGGGTGGAGTCGCGGGAGGTGAGTCTTCGCTTTCTCTGTCAGCTGACCATGGGGGACTCTCCATGATGCTAGAGGTGCAGGCTGGGAGAGGCAAGGCAGGGTGGAGTCGCGGGAGGTGAGTCTTCGCTTTCTCTGTCAGTGGATCATGGGGGACTCTCCATGATGCTAGAGGTGCAGGCTGGGAGAGGGAAGGCAGGGTGGAGTTGCGGGAGTGGGAACCAAGGGCCTTTGAAGCTCCTTCTTCATCTAACTTCCTGGTGCCTTCAGGGCCTGCTTGGGCCCAGTCACGTGTATACTATTTCCATTAGATGGTGAAGCAGGGTGCTGCTGTGCACACCCAACTTTATGGCTTGAAGGGTCAGAGAACCTCCAGTTCACGACGGGCAGCTCAGGCCACACGGTAACTCCGTGGCCCATGGCTAAGCATCAGTCTCCAAGAAGGCCTAGTAGCAGTCCAAAAGCTGTGTCTCAAAAGGAGAGTACTGTCCACAGGACGGCAAAGCTTTGCTCCAAAATGCTACAGGCTTGCTCTGCGATTCACCTACGGGGCCTGCCAAAGGCTGCAAACAGCATCCTTGTCTGCCACGGTCTCTTCAAGCACCACTGGATCAGCTGGATCACGTGGCCCACGTGGAGAGCAGCTTGCATCGCAGTCGGAACCTGCTGCAATGCTTTCTCTCGCTCTGGTCCCTCTCAAAGCTAGCAGATTTTCGGGTCACTCTATAACTAGGTCAGGCTAACACACCCAAATGAGGATTGTGTTGCCTTTAAATATCTGGACACTAAACGGCCCAGTCAAGTTGACACACACAATCGCCCATCACACACTCTGACATGGGGTATCTTTAAGACGTAGCACAAGAGAAACGAGGGTGCAGAAGAGGTAGGAAATACTAAGCTACGACGTGTCTTTTTCTTTTTTTTTAAAGAAACAGGGTCTTAGCCAGGCGCGGTGGCTCACACCTATAATCCCAGCACTTTGGGAGGTCGAGGTGGGTGGATCATGAGGTCAAGAGATTGAGACCATCCTGGCCAACATGGTGAAACCTCGTCTCTACTAAAAATACAAAAACTACCTGGGCGTGGTAGTGGATGCCTGTAATTCCAGCTACTCACGAGGCTGAGGCAAGAGAATCACTTGAACCCGGGAGGCGGATGTTGCAGTGAGCCGAGATGGCGCCACTGCACTCCAGCCTGGTGACAGAGTGAGACTCCGTCTCAAAAAAAAAAAAAAAGGGAAAAAAAAAAGAAATGGGGTCTTGCTGTGTCGCCCAGGCTGGGGTATAGTGATGTGATCTTGGCTCACTGCAGCCTCCAACTCCTGGGCTCAAGTGATCCTCCCACCTCAGCCTCCCGCATAGCTGGGACTACAGGTGCACTCTACCATGCCCAGCTAATTTCTTTTCTTTTTTTTTTTTTATTTTTTTAGAGATAGAGGTCTCACTATGCTGCCTAGGCTGGTCTTGAACTCCTGACTTCAAGGGACCCTCCGGCTTGGAACTGCAGGGATTACAGGCATGAACCACTGCACCCGGCCCTCTTTGTAATTCTTTTTTTTTTTTTTTTTTTTTTTGAGATGGAGTCTTGCTCTGTCATTCAGGCTGGAGTGCAGTGGCACCATCTCGGCTCACTGCAAGCTCCACCTCCCGGGTTCACGCCATTCTCCTGCCTCAGCCTCCCCAGTAGCTGGGACTACAGGCGCCCACCACCACGCCCGGCTAATTTTTTGTAGGTTTTTTAGTAGAGACGGGGTTTCACCGTGTTAGCCAGGATGGTCTCGATCTCCTGACCTCGTGATCCGCCCGCCTCAGCCTCCCAAAGTGCTGGGATTACAGGCGCGAGCCACAACGCCCGGCTGGGCCCAACATTTTTTTAAGTTGGTAATGGGGTTGGCCAGGAATCAGAAGCCCAGAGCATGGGCATGTGAGAGCCAGGAGACTCCAGGAAAAAGGCTACTAGTCAGGATTGAGGATCCTGCCTCAGTAAAGGGATTGCAAAGCCTTCAAGGCTGTGCCCAAACTGGGTGGGGGCTGGCCAGCACTCCTGAGTCTCTGCCTCAGCCTTTCTAGTAGCTGGGATTACAGACGCCCACCACCACGCCCGGCTAATTTTTGTATTTTTGGTAAAGACAGAGTTTCACCATGTTGGCCAGGCTGGTCTTGAACTCCTGCCCTCAGGTGATCCGCCCGCCTCGGCCTCCCAAAGTGCTGGGATTACAAGTGTGAGCCACCGCGCCTGGCCTGTATTACAAGCTTTAATGTCTGTTTTATATTTTCCTTTTTAAAAAGTTGGTATTTTGTGGCAGATCCACTAATAAAGGAAATTACTCGATAGAGAAGTGCATAAAGCAGAATATGGAGATGAGATCTGACAAGGATCAAAATGAAGAAAGGGGAGAAGATCATTGTTCTCACTGGCTATGGCAGAAGCGTGGTGCAGATCTTTCTGGCACCAACTTGACATATAACTTTGGGGAGCCGCCATGATTTATTATTCTTTCTATCATTCCTTTTATCCCTTAGCAAAGCAGAACAAGTCTGGTCTCTGGGTTGCTTTTTTGTTTTTCTTTTTTGAGATGGTTCTCACTCTGTCGCCCAGGCTGGAGTGCAGTGGTACGATCATGGCTCACTGAAGCCTCGACCTCCTGGACTCTAGCAATCCTCCCACCTCAGCCTCCCAAGTAGCTGGGACTACAGGCACATGTCACCATGCCAAGCTAATTTTTGTATTTTTTGTTTTTTTAGAGATGGAGTCTTGCTCTGTTGCCCTGGCTGGAGTGCAGTGGCGTGATCTGCAAGCTCCACCTCCTGGGTTCACGCCATTCTCTTGCCTCAGCCTCCTGAGTAGCTAGGACCACAGGCGCCCGCCACCACGCCCGGCTAATTTTTTGTATTTTTAGTAGAGACAGGGTTTCACCATGTTAGCCAGGATGGTCTCGATCTCCTGAACTTGTGATCTGCCCGCCTCGGCCTCCCAAAGTGCTGGGATTACAGGTGTGAGCCACCGAACCCAGCCTAATTTTTGTGTTTTTTTGTAGAGACACAGTCTCACTATGTGGCTGAGGCTGGTATTGAACTCCTGGGCTCAAGTGATCCTGCCTTGACCTCCCAAAGTGCTGGGATTACAGGCATGAGCCACCATGCCCGGCCATTAGTCTCTAGTTCTTAAACAACTTTCCTAACTTTTTTCTGACTTTCCTGTAGAAGTGTAAAGTGCTGGAGAAAACATTATACATTTTTCTATCTGCTTCCAATACTTTTCAGATCAGATCCGAGGATTATAATTTTTACCCCTAGGCTGGGCATGAAGGCCCACACCTGTAATCCCAATACTTTTCAGATCAAATCTGAGGATTATAACTTGTACCCCTAGGCCGGGCACAGTGGCTCACACCTGTAATCTCAGCACTTTGGGAGGCCAAGGCGGGCAGATCACTTGAGGTCAGGAGTTCAAAACCATCCTTGCCAACCGGGTGAAAGCCCATCTCTACTAAAAATACAAAAAATTAGCCGGGCGTGCTGGCACATGACTGTAATCCCAGCTACT
Source organism: Pongo abelii (assembly GCF_028885655.2). Taxonomy (NCBI): domain Eukaryota; kingdom Metazoa; phylum Chordata; class Mammalia; order Primates; family Hominidae; genus Pongo; species Pongo abelii. The sequence goes on from NC_072004.2 coordinate 782,372, forward strand.
TGGGAGGCTGAGGCAGGAGAACTGCTCAAACCCAGGAGGCGGAGGTTGCAGTGAGCCGAGATCTCACCATTGCACTCCAGCCTGGGTGAAGAAGCAAGACTCTGTCTCAAAAAAAAAAAAAAAAGAACTAAACCTGGACGGAAGCACCTGTGTCTTCCTGGGCACTAGTTGTGAAAGCAACACGTTGAGTTCGGACTTTATCCTGGCATGAAGTGGAACCCAGAGCAGGGAGTACGATCACAGTCCTGTGTGGGAAGATCAGTCTGTGAACAGTTTGGAGAAGAGCAAGGTAGGAGGCTCAAAAGCCAGTTAAGAGCCTATTAATTAAGAGGCCAGTGCGGCGGCTCACGCCTGTAACCCCAGCACTTTGGGAGGCCGAGGTGGGAGGACTGCTTGAGCCCAGGAGTTTGAGACCAGTCTGGGCAACAGAGTAAGAACCAGTTTCTATAAAAAAGGTTTTTAAAAATTAGCCCGGGGCGCAGTGGCTCACACCTGTAATCCCAGCACTTTGAGAGGCCGAGGCGGGTGGATCACGAGGTCAGGAGATCGAGACCATCCTAGCGAACACAGTGAAATCCCATCTCTACTAAAAATACAAAAAATTAGCTGGGTGTGGTGGCGGGTGCCTGTAGTCCCAGCTACTCGGGAGGCTGAGGCAGGAGAATGGCGTGAACCCGGGAGGCAGAGCTTGCACTGAGCCGAGATCACGCCGCTGCACTCCAGCCTGGGCAACAGAGCGAAACTCCATCTCAAAAAAAAAAAAAAAAAAATTAGCCCAGCATGGTGGTACGTGCCCATGGTCCCAGCTACTTCGCAGGGCCGAGGTAAGAGGATCCCTTGAGCCCAGGAGGTCGAGGCTGCAGTGAGCCATGATGGGGCCACTGCACTCAGTTTGGGCCACAAAGAAAGACCCTATCTCAAAAAAAAGGAGGCTCAGAGAAGACATTACTTCCAATTAGATTAATCAGAAAAGATAAGTTTTGAAGGGCAGGAATCTTTTAAACACAGAGCTGAAGGGCATGAGTGGAGTGTTGTGAGAAGAAAAAAGAATTACTAGCAAAAGTTCACAAGGGTCCAGGCGCAGTGGCTCACGCCTGTAATCCCAGCACTTTGGGAGGCCGAGGCGGGCGGATCACCTGAGGTCAGGAGTTCAAGAGCAGCCTGGCCAACATGGTGAAACTCCGTCTTTACTAAAAGTACAAAAAAATTAGCTGGGCGTGGTGGCTCACGCCTGTAGCTGGGGTCTGGAGGCTGAGGTAGGAGAATCACTTAAAGCTGGGAGGCAGAGGTTGCAGTGAGTCGAGATCGCACCATTGCACACCAGCCTGGGCGATGGAGTGAGACTCCATCTCAGAAAAAAGAAAAAAAAAATGTGGTCCCCAACCAGCAGTAGCATCACCTGGGAAATTCAAAATTTCACACCCACCTCGGACCTTACTGAGTCAGAAACTAACTCTGCACTCAGCAGCTTAACCACCTGGTTCTCAGTGATGGTTTGGGGCAGCCTCATGGACCTCCAGTAAGCCCAGCCCCTCGCCAGGCCAATACTCTATGAAGACGAGCAAATGATGATGCTGCGTGACCTTCACTGTGGAGACAGATGGAGGGACCAACGGTGCTCAGGGCTCGGTCTGGGGACCCCATCTGGAGCCTGGGGTGCTCTTTATCACCGGCTGCCTGTAGGACCCCATGACTCATGGCTGGAGGCCCCACGCCCCCTGCCTTGCTTCCATCTGCTGCAGCCAGCGATGTCAAGCCTTATCCCATCTGTCAGACCAGGCCAGACAATAAATGTCCTCTTGTGGGGAAAGTGATTCAGAGAGAAAAGCTAAGAGCTACTCCACCCCTCCCATAATCCCCCCTCACATAATCCGCCCTCATATAATCCACCCCTCCCATAATCCCCCCTCACATAATCCGCCCTCACATAATCCACCCCTCACATAATCCACCCTCACATAATCCGCCCCTCACATAATCCGCCCTCACATAATCCGCCCTCACATAATCCACCCCTCACATAATCCGCCCTCACATAATCCGCCCCTCACATAATCCGCCCCTCACATAATCCGCCCTCACATAATCCACCCCTCACATAATCCACCCCTCACATAATCCGCCCCTCACATAATCCGCCCTCACATAATCTACCCCTCACATAATCCACCCCTCACATAATCCACCCCCACATAATCCACCCTCACATAATCCGCCCTCACATAATCCACCCTCACATAATCCGCCCCTCACATAATCTGCCCCTCACATAATCCACCCTCACATAATCTACCCCTCACATAATCTACCCCTCACATAATCTATCCGTCACATAACCTACCCCTCACATAATCCACCCATCACATAATCCATCCTCACATAATCCACCCCTCACATAATCCACCCTCACATAATCCGCCCCTCCCATAATCCACCCTCCCATAATCTGCCCCTCACATAATCCGCCCCTCACATAATCCACCCTCACATAATCCACCCTCACATAATCCGCCCCTCACATAATCCGCCCCTCACATAATCCACCCTCACATAATCCACCCCTCACATAATCCACCCCTCACATAATCCACCTCGTATAATCCACCCCTCACATAATCCGCCCTCACATAATCCACCCTCACATAATCCATCCCTCACATAATCCACCCCTCACATAATCCACCCTCCCATAATCCACCCCTCACATAATCTGCCCTCACATAATCCGCCCTCACATAATCCACCCCTCACATAATCCGCCCTCACATAATCCACCCCTCACATAATCCGCCCCTCACATAATCCACCCCTCACATAATCCACCCTCACATAATCCACCCTCACATAATCCACCCCTCCCATAATCCACCCTCCCATAATCCACCCCTCACATAATCCGCCCTCATATAATCCACCCCTCACATAATCCACCCCTCACATAATCCGCCCTCACATAATCCATCCCTCGCATAATCCACCTCTCGCATAATCCAGCCTCACATAATCCACCCTTGACATAATCCACCCTCACATAATCCACCCCTCACATAATCCACCCTCACATAATCTACCCGTCACATAATCCACCCCCACATAATCCGCCCTTACGTAATCCGCCCACCCATAATCCGCCCACCCATAATCCGCCCACCCATAATCCACCCCTCACATAATCCAGCCCTCACGTAATCCGCCCTCACGTAATCGCCCCTCACGTAATCCACCCTCACGTAATCCACCCCTCACGTAATCCACCCCTCACATAATCCACCCTCGCATAATCCACCCCTCGCATAATCCGCCCTCGCATAATCCGCCCTCGCATAATCCGCCCTCGCATAATCCGCCCTCGCATAATCCACCCCTCGCATAATCCGCCCCTCGCATAATCCGCCCTCACATAATCCACCCCTCACATAATCCGTCCTTCACATAATCCACCCCTCACATAATCCGTCCCTCACATAATCCACCCTCACATAATCCACCCCTCACATAATCCACCCCTCACATAATCCACCTCGCATAATCCACCCTTCACATAATCCACCCCTCACATAATCCACCCCTCACATAATCCACCTCGTATAATCCACCCCTCACATAATCCACCCCTCACATAATCCATCCTCACAAAATCCACCCTCACATAAGACTGTGCAGCTGTCTGGTCTCCATTTCTGCTGGGTGGGGTATTCCATCCTCATCTTGGGCAACATGTCCCAAAAGTATGGCTTCCAGTACGGCTCATTAGGTCCCACCCATTTCTTCTCTGGGGCCCCAAAGACCCCCTCCCACCTTTTTTTTTTTTTTTTTTTGAGACGGAGTCTCCCTCTGTCTACAGGCCGGAGCACAGTGGCGCCATCTAGGCTCACTGCAAGCTCTGCCTCGTGGGTTCAAGCGATTCTCCTGCCTCAGCCTCCTGAGTAGCTGGGACTACAGGCGTGCAGCCACCATGCCCAGCTAATTTTTGTATTTTTAGTAGAGACAGGGTTTCACCAGGTTGGCCAGGATGGTCTCGATCTCTTGACCTTGCTTTAGCCTCCCAAAGTGCCAAGATTACAGGCGTGAGCCACCGCGCCCGGCCAAGACCCTTAAAAGAAGGACACTTCACATTCTCTTACAACTCAGACACACCTGTGAGGCTCCTGGGCTATGGAACACCCCAGCGCTTTCGCAGCCCTTGATGGAAATTGTTTTTCAGCCCTCTGAATAAAATGAATACTGTTTACTTAGAGGAAACTTTTTTTCTTTTTTTTGAGACAGGGTCTCATTCCGTTGTCCATGCTGGAGCGCAGTGGCACACTCATGACTCACTGCAGTCTCAACCTCCCAGACTCAAGCAATTTTCCTGCCTCAGCCTCCCGAAGTGCTGGGATCACAGGTGCGAGCCAGCATGCCCAACAGAGGAATCTTTTCTGATCAACATCTTCTGAGAGTCCCTGGCCCAAGCAGGCAGATGCTTGCTATGGCACTGCCTTCAGGCCATTAGCAAAAAGCGTGCTTAAGTGCCCAGAGGTGTTCCCAGGCCACATTTTGTTCATACGAGGAGTACACAATGATGCCAAAGTGTTAGCATTCTTGGGACTGAAAACCTCTCTCCAACATCCTCTAGGATTTTCCTGAATACGACCAGAAATCCATTCCCAATTTCTCTGCCTCCAGGCCCCAACTCTGGTTTCCTCAAAGAGGAGGAAGTGTTCTTGGTTCCCAAAATATGCTTGCAGTGCAGTGGTATAATGGTAAATGTTTAACAACAATAACAAAAAGGCCCTAACTGGCCGGGCGCAGTGACTCACGCCCAGAATCCCAGCACTTTGGGAGGCCGAGGCAGGTGGGTCACCTGAGGTCACGAGTTTGAGACCAGCCTGACCAACATGGTGAAACCTCATCTCTACTAAAAATACAAAAATTAGCCGGGCATGGTGGCATGTGCCTGTAATCCCAGCTACTTGGGAGGCTGAGGTAGGAGAATCGCTCAAACCCAGGAGGTGGAGGTTGCAGTGAGCCGAGATTGCACCACTGCACTCCAGCCTGGGTGACAGAGCAAGACTCTGTCTCAAAAGAATAATTTTAAAAAGCAAGGCAACAAATTATCAGGAGTTTTTGAGCTGGTTGTTAAGCACAGTTATTATTAAAAATTACATTCTATACATTTATAATAAATTACACTAAAAATAGGTAATATGTGCTCAAAACTCATCCCCTCCTAAAAATTTTACTACACTGTACTCCTATCTATGCTGTTGAGGCTATTTCCATAGATTGTATCTGTGTGATAGAAACACCATCTAACCACACGCTGCTGTACGTCTTCCCAATTCTGACCGATGACCTCGCTTGGTAGTTTGAAATCAGCCATGATGGGGATATTAACACCACACAAGTCAGCAAATGCTGTCCGTTAGGATCTTTTTTTTTTTTTTTTTTTTGAGACGGAGTCTTGCTCTTGTCGTCCAGGCTGGAGTGCGATGGTGCGATCTTGGCTCACTGCAACCTCCACCTCCCGGGTTTAAGCGATTCTCCTGTCTCAGCCTCCCGAGTAACTGAGATGACAGGCGCCTGCCACCACCTGGCTAATTTTTATATTTGTAGCAGAGACGGGGTTTCCTGCTTCAGCCTCCCAAGTAGTTGGGAATACAGGCGTGCACTACCATGCCCAGCTAATTTTTTTATTTTTATTTTTAGTAGAGATGGGGTTTCACCATGTTTGTCAGACTGGTCTCGAACTCCTGACCTCGTGATCCACCGGCCTCGGCCTCCCACAGTGCTGGATGACTGGCGTGAGCTCCCCGCCCGGTCCGTGCATTTACAGGACACGTTCACGCTTATCTACAAAGCATCTACCTCTCACCGCACCTTCCGGGACCACAGGATTTAACGCCTCACCGCCCGATGACAGCACGAGGCGGAAAGGGCAGCGACAATGCTCGCGGGTCCCCTCCCGGCGATCCGGAGCACGGCAGCACCGGAGCGCGCGGTCACTCCTCGCTCCCCTCAGGAGCTCGTAAGAGCCCCGCGGGGGGCCGAGGCGCGAGAGCACGCGCAACGCTTCCTGGGAAATGTAGTTGGATGTCGGATTGGAACTACAAATCCCGGTACTCACCGCGCCGCAGCCCCGACCGTGAGGGCACTTTGTGGTGAATCTGAATCTCTTTTGTCTGTGACATGGGGAAGGCTGTCCAAGCCCAATTCCATTTTCACAAGAGGCTTTCTTTTTGGAAACATGATAGCGGTCTCGCTGGTTGTGCGCACGACGAGCGTTGTGGCCGCGGCTTCCTCCTGCGGCGAATCTGCCGTTGCAGTACAGTGGCTAGTCTCAGGGCCCGCAACGTGACGCTTGTCGAATCTGCTGCGGGGAGAAGGACGCGAGGGTTGCTTGGGCAGCGACTGTCATGGCGGCGGCCGCCCCTAATGCCGGGGGTTCGGCCCCTGAGGCAGCGGGTTCCGCCGAAGCTCCGCTGCAGTACAGCCTTCTCCTGCAGTACCTGGTGGGTGACAAGCGTCAGCCCCGGCTCCTGGAGCCTGGGAGCCTGGGTGGGATCCCAAGTCCAGCCAAGAGTGAGGAGCAGAAGATGATGGAGAAGGTGATGGAAAGCTGCGCTTTCAAGGCTGCGCTGGCCTGCGTGGGAGGTGAGGCCGGGCGAGTGGGACCCTTGGGAGACTGAGGGCCTGGACGGCAGTGGGGATCTCTGCCGAGAAGACCACGCGCCTGGGAGGCGAGGGACTGCGGGCCTTGACCTTGACCACACCCCCGCCTCGTTCCGTGAATCGGGCGTCACCTCTCCTGCCCCCTCAGGTCAGCTTTCCTGATGAAAATTGGGTCAGAGAATCGGTGCTGTGGTTGGGGCCTAAAAGTTATTACATGACATCCTGGCTAACACGGTGAAACCCCGTCTCTACTCAAAATACAAAAAATTAGCCGGACGTGGTGGCGGTGCCTGTAGTCCCAGCTATTCGGGAGGTTGAGGCAGGAGAATCGCTTGAACCCAGGAGACGGAGCTTGCAGTGAGCCGAGATCGCGCCACTGCACTCCAGCCTGGGCGACAGAGCGAGACTCCATCTCAAAAAAAAAAAAAAAATGTTATTACATGGGTGACTTCATTCATCCGTTCATTCCCTTAAATTCGCTCATTCTCTTAAATCATTCTTTCAACAAATTGTTCCTAAGCAACTATCACGTGCCAGGTGAAAGAGACAAGAGCCTGGTCTTCATGGGGCCTGTATTATACTATGTGGAGAAGAATGTTGAACAGGAACACTGCAGAGGAAGGATGCAGAGATATGGAAATGCACATGCAGACGACTCTAGGGCAGCGGTTGTTTGAGGTTTGAAAAACTGAAAGACCACTGTGACTAGACAGCCCCGAGCAAGGAGAGACGAAGTCTGCACTTGTCCTTCTGTTTTTCCCTTAAGTTGGAGGGGAGGTGCCCGTGATTTTATTAAACTCATATTGACCATGAGGTCATGAGAGGGCATCCATCTGGACACGTCCAGCCGGCTCAGGAAGGTCAGATGTGGCAGCAATGTGGGATTTGCCGTTAGGTAGCTGTGTGGCCTTGGGAGAAGCTGCTTAACCTCTCTGAGCCTCAGTTTATAGAAAGGAGAGGCTAATAGCATCTGTCTCACTGGATTATTCTGAAGAATGAATGAGGCTGTGGCGTATCTGGCAGGTGGTGCTCAGTAAAGCATTACTGTGAATGTCACAGTGGCCAAGAGTGATTTGCAAAGTTGATAGCTGAACTTGAGGGTGGCTGGTTTACATATGAGAGAGTGTAGAGAGAATAGTGGGTTAACGATGGAATCTTGAGAAATGTTAGGGAATGAAAGGAAGAAATCCTAGAGGAGACGGAGAAGATGTCGTCAGTAACATAGACCCTGGATTGTGCAAAACTCTCCACCAGGCAAGTGGAGAGTTTGAGTGGCAAGAGGGGGGTGTCCTCTGCACCAGTGGTCATCCAAAAGTATGGTCCCTTCCAGGATGATCCCAATACAGTAATCCAGAAAACATGCCAAAGACACCTTCATCTCTGTGTTTGCTTCTAGGATTTGTCTTAGGAGGTGCATTTGGGGTGTTTACCGCTGGCATCGATACCAACGTGGGCTTTGACCCTAAGGATCCTTACCGTACACCGACTGCAAAAGAAGTTCTGAAAGACATGGGGCAGAGAGGAATGTCCTATGCCAAAAATTTTGCCATTGTGGGAGCCATGTTTTCTTGTACTGAGTGTTTGGTAGAATCTGTAAGTGTCTCTGCCTTCTGAGAAATCCTTGCTGGGGCTACCATTTCATTACTTTTAAAGAGAAATTGCCCTTTAAAAGTCATTTGAAAGTTTCTAGAAAGCAGATCGGAAGCATCAGATACGTTCTAGGTTGAACTTCCATAAAATAGTCCCTGTGGCAGACTTTTTGTGTGTTTACAGTACGGGCTTGCATTATTTTTTACCTTTTGTAGGCTAGAAGTTAGCTAATGATTTTAAACGAGACTTATTGGAGAGCCCCTTGAAGAAATTTTGATTATATTTCAAATGCTGGACTTGGTTTCAGCACTCTGGTGCCACCTGCAGGAAGCATCTATGAACACATACTATATATATATATATACACTGTATACTTAGGAACTCTATTTTTGAGAAAGATTAGGTTTCCTTTGGGTAGGGACTGAATGAGCTAACTAGCGACCCTGCGTATTTCTCCTTAATGGTCTGTCTTGGCTTGTTTCTTTGGCTTTAACGTGTACTTCTCCACCCACAGTACCGGGGAAAATCGGATTGGAAGAACAGTGTCATTAGTGGCTGCGTCACTGGAGGAGCCATTGGTTTCAGAGGTTAGTAAACGGCTCTCGAATGCTTTTTCTTTGTGGCCTTGGACAACGTGCTGAGGTTATCATTTCCAAACACACGAGTGTTCCAGGGACACTTGATCTTCTTCCCTCTGACGAATAAATCATGTTTGTTTCTGTGTTAACTCGGTTTTGGAAACTTGCTAGGATCTAGATTAGGGTTTCCCATCGTTGGTACTATTGACATTTTCGACCAGATGAATCTTTGCCGGGATTGGGTCTGTTTTGTGCATTCTAAGATGTTGAGCAGTATCCCTGGCCCCTCCCTACGAGATGCAAGTAGCACCCCCGTCCGTTGTAACAACTTTTTTTTTTTTTTTTAAAGAGACCGAATCTCACTCTGTCGCCCAGGCTGGAGTGCAGTGGCACGATGTCAGCTCACTGCAACTCCACCTCCTGGGTTCAAGTGATTCCCCTGCCTCAGCTTCCCAGGTAGCTGGGATTACAGGCGCCCACCACCATGCTCGGCTAATTTTTTTTTGTATTTTTTTAGTAGAGACCGATTTCACCTGGTCTCGAACTCCTGACCTCGTGATCTGCCTGCCTCGGCCTCCCAAAGTGCTGGGATTACAGGCATGAGCCACCACGTGTGGCCAACATTTTTCTCAATAATTCTAGACAATTGTCTGTTTTAATTTTAGATATAAATTGTAACAGTAGTATCTTTCTGCCCTTGGGGATTCTGATTTCTACCCATTGAATGCTAAGTACAGATATTCTAGAAATATTAGATTATCAGCTGCAAAAAAAAAAAAGAAAAAAAAACAATTTGCTGCCTCTTCTCCCCGTTGGCATGTCCATTTGGAGCGTGGTGGAAGGCCTTGGTGACTTGACTTTCCTAGAAGCTGCAGTGTTTTATCACTGGGCCACTTTCCATCTGTCCTGCCCTGACTTACCCAGAGCAAAAAGCCGGTTTTCTCATCTTCTGAGAGACAGGATGATTTGCTGTCATGAAACCTGGTTTTGCTCCTCAAGCACCATTTATGATGATGGAGTGACTTCTCCACCGGTCGTCCCATTGCTCAGCTACGCCAGGGCCTCTTTGAGAACCTCTGCTGTCTCCAGGACTGCTTTGATCACCTTCCCAGGAATGTACAAATCATAAACAAATCAGGGTCAAGGCCATATGCTTTCGTTTCATTCCGAGGGCTGCTTCTCTCAGCCAGTTTCCTGCCTGCGAGGGGCTGTTTCCCTAAGACTAGAAATACCCTTTGAAGGAGAAAAGCTAAACAAATGTAGTTAGATAAAGCGCACTGGATTAGATCATATACACTGCTTCATTGATGTCTTCCAGAGCTATGATCGTTTGAATGACTTACAGTGCTTAAGCTCATTTCATGACACTGAGGGTGTGCAAACTTTCCGTGAGTGCCTCGTGACCCAGCAGCTGTCACCACAGGTCATGTTCTTTCTGTTTGTTTGACAGCTGGCTTAAAGGCTGGGGCCATTGGTTGTGGAGGTTTTGCTGCTTTCTCTGCTGCGATTGATTATTACCTCCGGTGAGAGTAATTGCCTGTGGGGAAGGACGATGCCAGCCCCGGATCCGGGCTGCTCTCTGGAGGACAGTTTCTGTACCACACCAGGGCCTTGGTTCAGGGCCTGAAGGCATCCGTTTTCCCTCATGTCGTTGGTATTCTGAGGGAGCTGCCTGGCTTCTCTGCCTCCAGCCTTCGAGGCAGGCACACTTTGCTGCTCCTGGACTCCAGCCAGCCTTCACAGAGGACGTCCCGTGCCAGATTCTCTCAGAGCAGATCGGGAGACAGGATGTTGACATATAGGAATTCAGCTCCACAAAGCTTCAGGCCTGACCACAGCTGGCCCTCTAGGTTGTTTGGTGTTGCGGGCACAGAGGTGACAGTGTCTCTACAGGCACTCAGGAAGCTGTTCTACCTTGGAACTCCATGCAACTATCTGTCTCGAATACCAGGGCAGGGCAAGGCGGACTGATGCCGTCCAACCAATTATCTCACTTGTTTTGTGTTCTGCCATCCTTGTTTTTTTTAAAAAAATACACCCCCCTCCCCCACTGCCACACACCTTACAGTTCAAAAGGTTGGTTTATTTGTATTTTATTTTCAAATTCCCTATTCCAAAAATAGTGCCGGGTGGCCCAAAGATAACATCTGAAGGGAAAGAATGAGAAAGCTCCCAGGGAGGCTGGGCATGGGGGCGCTGAGGCAGGGTTGTTAGAAGACTATGTCATCTTCACCAAGATCATTACATCTGCCAGGGCCTGCCTCAAGAAGCCCAGCCCAGCCTTTTCCTGGGATGCAGTGAAATCCCATCCATGAACTCGATGGGCCCCTTCTAGAAAAACCCTCCTGTGCCAGCCGAGAGGCACACACTGGCTTCACGACGTGACCGCTGGACCAGTCCTGTGCTGGCCGAGAGGCACACACTAGTTTCACGACATGACTGCTGGACCAGGCCGAGCTCGAGGCCACACATGAAGGGTCCTGCTGTGGTCATCTTGGTGACTCGGTCACAGCAGCTACTGGCCAAGATCAGATGTCGCTGAGGGGCCGTGCACCACCATCCTCGTTCTCCGGGGTCAAGGAAGTGTTTTAACATGTCGTGTTTTCCACTTGACCTTGTGGTATTTTTCTTGGCCTAGCTGTGTGCCATGGATATTAAAAAAAAAAAAAAAAAAAGCCGTCTACAATTGGGCTTCAGCACTGGTGCTGCTTTACCCTGGTGCTTTGTGGGGGAGATGACACTAATGGAGTCAGGCCTTTGCTCTTGGGTGGGGCACAGGCAGGTAGCTTGGCGGGGGCCACACAATTCTGGGCACCTTCAGCCAGTGGTAATGAGTCTCCTTTTTCCTATAATACGGTAATTCCTCTACCCTTTTTTTGCCTTCTTCCTCATCTGCCCTGTCTTCTGGCCCACACACTCTTAACCAGAGTTCAGATTCAGCTTACATGGCCTGGAGGCCCGAGTGTTTGTACATGAGTGATGATGTCAAACCCAGCTGGTAACACCTTCCTTGGGCCATGTTTGCCGTTTCCTTGGAATGAATGTGAGTTCCTGCTCAGGGCTCACGTCCTTTTACGGTGAATTCTATATAACGCCCCTCCCAGTCTCACAGCTAGGAGGCTTCATCACTGCTAGGCCAGTTGGAGCATTCCCTAGAGCTCAGAACAAATTGTTTCCTCTGCTGTCCCTAAATACAGGACACCTACAAGCACTCTGAAGCAAGGGCAGACACTCCTCCCTGGTACCTGTCAAAGTCCTAGGATGCCTGGGATCTTCCATCTTTCAGTCTAGCACATGGGACCAAATACAAGAGAAGCTGCCCTCACAACGGCCTTGGAAAAGATGAGCACCAAGGCTGTCAGTAGCCATCAGTTCAGTGAGCCAGGCATTGTCCACGCTGCCTATTCACTCGAGAGATGAATAGTTTCCTGTTTTCGATGGCTGGGGAGCCAGTATGAGCTCATAAACCAAACAGCAGTTTTCAGAGACATCTGTTCCTGATCTTCAGAATAAACTCAGTGTCCAGTTGCTTCGGCTGGTGGGAGCCGATATTCACGCCACTGGCTCTCTCAAAGGGAGGGTGGGCCCTCGGAGACCCAGCTTCTCTGACAAGCAGATTAGACCAAAAGGCTGCCTCAAAGATGTGCCACTTTGAAGGAAAACGTAGAGAAGCGTTTACATAAAAGAAGATGCTTCCTCTTCAGCGGACAACTTCATGCCACTTACAAGGCATGCTGATGGCCAGATCCCGGGTGGGACATTTGTACTGTAGCAGCACATGGCAAAGGCGAGCCAGAAGCAGCCTGGATGCTGGCTGATCCGGAGGCCTTTGTGAAGAGCAAGGAGAGGGCTCGAGCCCACATCCCTGCAGCTCTGCCCCAGCCCCCGTGGGCCACAGGGAGGCTCAAGGGGAGTGAACTAGGTAAACAGATTCCTGGAAACTCACATCTGGATGCAGCTGGAAGAGTTAAATATTGACATTGGTGGCTTCCCTGGACCACTGCGAACACAAACATCCACACCACAGGGCTGAGTTTTGTGCAAATGTTGGGGCTTTGCATTTTTTATTAACATTTTCCTTTCACGTGGTTTACATCGATTTATAATAATCTACATAAGTTGAAACAGAACATAGACAAAAAAATATATCCTTACCAACTTATTAAAGTCAGATATTCATGAAGGGTCCCATCCTACCTGTGTATCAGCAGAAACTGGCAGCCATCAGCCATTGCCCAGCAAGGACAGGCAGACCTGGGGTTTCTTAGCCTGACTCCTGCCGGGCACAGCCCACCCTGCTGGGCACAGTGACTGGAGGTTCCAGGCTGCACAGTCCCTGCTCACAGAACCCTTAGCCTGACTCCTGCCGGGCATAGTGACTGGAGGTCCCGGGCTGCACAGTCCCTGGCTCCTGACTCCTGCCGGGCACAGTGACTGGAGGTCCCGGGCTGCACAGTCCCTGGCTCCTGACTCCTGCCGGGCACAGTGACTGGAGGTCCCGGGCTGCACAGTCCCTGGCTCCTGACTCCTGCCGGGCGCAGTGACTGGAGGTCCCGGGCTGCACAGTCCCTGGCTCCTGACTCCTGCCGGGCGCAGTGACTGGAGGTCCCGGGCTGCACAGTCCCTGGCTCCTGACTCCTGCCGGGCGCAGTGACTGGAGGTCCCGGGCTGCACGGTCCCCAGCTCACAGGAGACCCTGCTGGGTGTTTCCTTAGTGCAGTTCAGTCCAGGTCTGGCACCTGACCCTCCCCACTCTGGGGGTGGGATTTATAAATATGAGCCTTTGCATTTCTCAGCTTTTGCAGCCTTCCCGTAGCCTGTTCTCACGTTGCCTCAGCAAGCTTGGGGCCGTGGGGCTCCCTGAGGCTGAGATGCGAAGGTGCCCAGTCTGAGCCATGACTCACTCTGCCCCTTCCTGTCCATTGCTTTGGAAGCAAGCAGGAGCCTTCTGTGCCACACACCGACACTCAGATGCCAGGCAGGGACCTTAGGAAGGGCCAGGCGCTGGATCTTTAGACTCAAGTTCACCGCCTGTCCCAGGGAGCAAGGGCTCCCTGCTAAGCTGCTCACAGGCAGCTGATGGTCAGTACTTCCTTCCTCTTGGGCATGTCTTTCCTCCGTGCACAGAATATTTACTGTTCTGCCCAAGACAACAGGAGTAAACAGGATCAAAAAGGGCTCTGCCTCTTACTGAGCAAGCGCTGCAGCCTTAGGGCCAGCAAACCCTTCTTTAAGACTCAGCCCCAAGCACAAGCAGTGGGAACTGAGCTCCCCAGCCCTGAGGGCCCAGAAACGACACTCTGCCACATAGAACACCCAGGGAGCTGTAACTGGCTATAAGTCGAGCCCCTGGAGCTGCGTCTGCTCTCCTAGGCTGATGGCCCGAGGCTGGCAGCCGCAGCTCATGTGGGAAAGTGTACGGTGGGAACACACCTCACTCCTTCCTAGTACTGGGCAATGAGTCTTCAAGTCGGGTCCCTGCTCCCTGGCGGGTGCCTACAGCACCAAGGAGGCCCCAGCAGAACCCAGCCCCTAGAGGCGGCTGTCTGATTCCCCACTCTCCCCGCAACTTCTGGAGTTCCCAGTGTTTACCCAAAAGGCTGCGTCCAGAAGCTGGGGTGGCACCACAATGGCTGACCACTGTGGGCCTGTGCCTTTGCTTCCCAGGTCCTGGAGGACCGTGGCAGTGCTTGGCTGTGGAGAGTGTGTAAAATCTAAGGCAAGAGTACCACGAGGTCCTGCGGTGCCAGGGAGCTCCTGGCTGCAGCCTGCCTGCCTGGACACCTGCTTCGGCCACATCAGTCACCCTCCAGGAAGCCTGGCCCCTCTTGAAAAGCCCCCACAACTCGCTCCTAAGAGCTGAGCTGCCCCACCCATGACCCGGGACACCCAGCGTGATGTGTGCGTTCCTCCCCCGTTCAGCCCGTGGTGTTTCCTCAGCAGCCTGCCTCCTCCCCCGTTCTCTGCTGACCCTCTGGCTATCTCAATAGCAGGTCACTTGTGAGTCTTTACACTCAAAGGAAATAGAACAGCAGGGAAAGGAACTGAAAAGCAGTAGAAGAAACAGTCAGAGATGCCTCACTGATAGGCAGGAGGCCGAACAGGTAAACCCCAGAAGTGGAGATTCCCAAATGGAAAATTCCAGAAATGGGCACTCCAGCTCTGTGCTAAGCTGGGGACGAGTGTGAGTGTGTCTCCTTGTCCAACATTTGCACAGGCAGCAAGGCAAAGCAGGTGTGCTCCCAAAGGCGGAGGCTGAGGAGGGGCCGGCAGCGGCAAACGGCAGCATCAAACGGGCCGCCGCTGCCCCGGCAACCCGGGGCCTCTTCAGAGCTTTCAAGGTGATGCAGCGAAGACCGAGGGTGCACACGCATGCAGGCAGGCTGGGAAGGAAGAGCGGGTGGAGGAAGACTGAGCGGGGGCTGCCAGGAGACCGCCATCTGGGAGCAGGGCCAAGAGAGAAGCTGGCAGCGGTTACACAGCGCAAAATAAAAGGCCTTGGGCTGGACTCAGGAGGAAAGAAAGTGCTGGAGGAAATGAAAGAACAAAGCGGGCTGTCTGTGCCCACGCCGGGCCGGTCACTACCTTTTCTGCATGACAAGTGTACATAAAACAATTCCCGAACAGCACGGAGCATCAGACACAACTAGAGGTATGGAGGGCAGGAGGTGGGTGCGGTGGTGAGGCTGGGGCTGGGCAGCCGGCTTTGTACAAGGTGGCACAAAAGACGTACGCATTCCAGTTCTTGGAAGCTGGCTTCCCTCGAGTCTGGAGTGCTGGGTTTGGGAGTTTTCTATTGCAGTCTTTCAAGTCTGAGTTGGACCCCGGGTTGGAGGGGCTGTCTCCACCACCCCCCCGCAACCGCCCTGCCTCGGGCTACACGTCGGTGGAGAAGTACAGTGTGTTCCGCTTGAGTTCTGCGAAGGAAATGGGGGGGTGCTGCAGGTAGTAGAGGAGGACCTGGACCTGTGGGAGACAGGAAGGCGGAGGCTGGGCTCCCTGTCCTTGGCCTCGCCGTCGACGTGCGAGAAGACGACGTGGTCCTTGCTGGCTCCAGCCCGTGTTGCCCCTCCCACTCCCTAGACTGGCTCCGCCCACCTCCCCTTCCTGGGGAGCCCAGGTGTGTTTGCCTTTCTGCAGCCGTGGAAGGCGCTACAGGGCAGAGGGTGGGGGGCCTAGGGCCACTTCCCCAACCTGGCCATAAGCTTCTGCTCTGTCCTGAGGCGGCCACAGTCTGGCCCCTACTCTGGGTCTTGCAGGAATCCCAGGGAAGCCTCCTGCCCTTGGAAGCAACCTCAGAGCTTCCACGTGTGAGGACAAGGTTCCAGCATCTCCCCACCCCTGGGCTTGCTTTCTGAGACCGAGGCCCTCCTGAGAATGCAGCCAGCATCTCTGGGCCCTGGTCTAGGCTCACACGTTTGTTTTGGCCTGGGAGGGGCAGAAGTGTCTGCAGCCCTCAGCTTCCCACAAGGGACGAGGCGGGACTCTGAGCTGTTCTCTCTCCTCCTAAGGGGCTGGTCTCACCCTCCGCCAGCCACGGGCCCGGGCAGTGCCGGGGTACCTGTGCCATGACGTCATGGGACCAGATGTCCGCAGCCGAGGTGAGGTGTGCTTTGCTCTCCACTTCTGAGGGTCTCAGTAACGTGGGTCCAAACACGGTAGCCAGGTTGTGAAGTGACATTTTGTTGATGGGCTCCTTCTCGGCAACCCTAAGAAGAAGAAGATGGGGAAGAAAGAAGCCCTTCCTCAGCAGCCACTCGGAGCTCCAGGACCCTTGGCCTTCGCCGTAGGAGCTCCTGAAGGACTCCTGGAAGGGGTCACCTTGTCTCCGTCTCCTAGGAGTGGGGACCTCCCCCGGGGGAAGGGGACTCATCCAGGAGAGCAGGGCCCCAGCCATGTGCCAGTGTTCTGTGCTAACATCTCCAGCTGCTGGGTCCCCCTGGACTGATGGTGAACTGCCAGAGCCAGGGAGCCCACAGATGCCAACTCCAGCTTCCTTGCCTGAGAGCAAATGCTGTTCTAAAAACTTTCCCTGTAACAACTCACACTCGCTGCAGTCCTTTGAGGTAAATATGATTATTGTCACCCCCACTGTGTAGACGAAGAAACTGAAGTACGGAGGGGTTAAGTGACTTGCCCAAGGTCACACAGTCATTAAGTGGTAGAGCTGGGATTTGAATCCAGGTAGCTGCCTCCAGGACCTACTGCTCTGTTGCTTATTCATGTGCTAAGTGGCCCAAAAGAAGAGTTAAGGTGGATGGGGCAGAGGAGAAAGGTAGGCAGGGCCTGGAACCCAGCAGGAGTCACTAGCTAGACCTGGGGCTCTGCCAGCTGTGCTGGGGCAGGAGCAACCCTACTTCCAGATGAGCCCGGGGACTGTCCCCCTGTGCCTGTCCGGAAAGGTCGGCCTCATGGGACCCAGGGCTTCCTCTTGTGCCTCTCCGGAAGGGTCTGCCTCGTAGGACCCAAGGCTGCCTCCTATGCCTCTCCATCTGCCTCATGAGACCCAGGGTTGTCCTCCCTCCGGATCCTCCCCTGCTTCTCTTACTCAACAGGCCAGATGCTCTGCAATGCTTCCCTGGGACAACAGCAGGAGCTGCCATCAGGGCTGGTGTCCAGGCAGGCCCAGGGTCAGCAAACATATCAGAGGGCCTCTGGTTCTCCTTCAGTCTCAAAAAAAGTTTCTGTGCTGAGACCCACCCACCCTAAGCAGTGCCTCTCACCCTTTCAATACCATCATTCTCACCCTCCAGGCAGGAGCTGTGGCTGCGCCTGCTTTGGAAACAGGCAAACAAACACTGTGATGCCAACAGGCAGCTGTGCAGCGGGGCCAGCCCCTCACCACACGTGCGCACACGGTCCAGCCAGGGGCCCAGATGTGGGAACAGACTGTGCCCAGTTCCCAGGGTGGGAGCCGAATGAATTTTCCCTTCCCACTCCTCCCCACAAGGCTTGCCAAACGCTTTCGGAATTGGTTGGGGCTCTGGTCCTGGCCAAACCAGAGGAAAAATGTTTCATGATGGGAAAAACAAGACACCAGCCCCGGGCGCGTCCAGGTCTCCGCTGGCTCTCCCGAGCCTGGCCTGGCAGAGCTGCAGCTGGGGGCCTGGCCCTGAGCTGGGGCTGAGCTCAGGGAAGAACTGTTCCACAGAGCGGTCTGAGGGGGCTCCCTGGTCCTGGTGTGCAGGTGGGTTTAAGGGACACCCAGGGACTGCCTCCCGCTGCAAGCCTGAGGACCTCTGAACCTTGCTACAGGTACAACCAACTTTAGCCACTCTTGGTTGGACCTGACTAAAAAGGGTGGTGGGAAGGCAAGAAGGGTCTGAATTTAGGATCTGCACGTTGAGGGCTCTAAGGACAGATCTGCTACTAACCCAAGCAAGTCTCCGCCTGGTGTGGGGACTCAGTTTCCCTATGTCAAGTGAGGTGTGGGCCAAGACCAGTGGGTTTCACCTTTTTTGACTATGGCCACAATACAACCCACGTTGTGACACAGTCCACATGCCTCCATGTAACTGACCTGCACTCGAGGCTTGCAGTGTATCCTCCTGCTGTCCACCCCCCACTGCTGTCCATCCCCCACTGCTGTCCATCCCCACTGCTGTCCATCCCCCACTGCTGTCCATCCCCACTGCTGTCCATCCCCACTGCTGTCCACCCCCCACTGCTGTCCATCCCCACTGCTGTCCATCCCCACTGCTGTCCATTCCCCACTGCTGTCCACCCACCACTGCTGTCCACTCCCCACTGCTGTCCACCCCCGCACTGCTGTCCACCCCCACTGCTGTCCACTCCCACTGCTGTCCATCCCCCACTGCTGTCCATCCCCCACTGCTGTCCACCCCCCACTGCTGTCCATCCCCACTGCTGTCCACCCCCCACTGCTGTCCACCCCCCACTGCTGTCCACCCCCCACTGCTGTCCACCCCCCACTGCTGTCCATCCCCACTGCTGTCCATCCCCACTGCTGTCCATTCCCCACTGCTGTCCACCCCCCACTGCTGTCCACCCCCCACTGCTGTCCACCCCCGCACTGCTGTCCACCCCCACTGCTGTCCACCCCCACTGCTGTCCACCCCCCACTGCTGTCCACCCCCCACTGCTGTCCATCCCCCACTGCTGTCCACCCCCACTGCTGTCCACCCCCCACTGCTGTCCACCCCCCACTGCTGTCCACCCCCCACTGCTGTCCATCCCCCACTGCTGTCCACCCCCACTGCTGTCCACCCCCCACTGCTGTCCATCCCCACTGCTGTCCACCCCCCACTGCTGTCCACCCCCCACTGCTGTCCACCCCCCACTGCTGTCCATTCCCCATTGCTGTCCACCCACCACTGCTGTCCACCTCCCCACTGCTGTCCACCCCCGCACTGCTGTCCACCCCCACTGCTGTCCACCCCCCACTGCTGTCCACCCCCCACTGCTGTCCATCCCCACTGCTGTCCACCCCCCACTGCTGTCCACCACCCCCCAGTGCTGTCTACTCTCCACTGCTGTCCATTCCCACTGCATCTAGAAATGGCTACATTGGTTGAATGAACCACCAGTAGGTTGGGACCCACTGATTATAAAACCTGCCTACCGTCTAATACTATCTGTTCTCCATTTCATTTATAGAAGGCTGAATTGACTCAATGAACCACTGGTAGATCGGGACCCATGATGATAAAACCTGCCTGTAGTCCTGGACTCTCACCCTGCCATTCTGAGCATTTTGTGGTGAATATGTGAGGTTACTACTGGTTACGGGACCCAAATATTTCTCAAAACAGAAAAACATGAGTGCAAGAACTTGGAAAGCAAACTCTCACTCCCCACAGACAGCCCGATGGAGGCCAGCGCCCACGAGGACGGACTGAGGAGGTGGGGTTGGGGCCACTCCCCGTTACCTTTTCAAGTGTTCCAGCAGGAAGAGGAAGGTGATGAGGTTGGGGTCGGGCAGGGAGCGGAGCAGGTGCATCATGCAGTTTTCCTTGGCAGCAGGGTCTGACAGGGCTGTGGGAGAGAAGGGCCAGTGCGGCGTTCGGCTCCTGGGGCTCCCCGCCAGAGCCCCTGTGGTCGTGAGGCTGTGGGCCCCTGCAGGAGACCCCAGGCTTCCAGGCCTTTGGGGAGCAGACTCCACAGGGGAGGGCCTGGTGTCTGGGTGGGCTGTCAGCAGCTGCTTCCTCCAGGAGGCCCCACCACGACTGGTAACTCAGCCAGGAGGCTGGCTGGTGGGAGCAGACCCCCTTCCTGCAGCTGAACGCATGGGCCTTGGGCGCTGGGGCATCCCCCGTCTCGAAACAGGACACCCCTGGTCTGTGTGGCTAAGGTTAAGCCAGTAGGGACATATCCTGCCAGTGGTGGATTCTCTTTCTCCACCCTCTCTGCTGCTGGCGTGTGGGTGCGAGCAGCCTTCCATGGGGGGGCTGAAGCTCCGGTCTGCCCCAGAAGCAGAGAAGGCTGAAGGGATGCCTTGGGGCTGGATTTGGCCCAGGCGGGTGGAGGCGGAAGGCCTGCTGGCCGGGGCCCTCAGCAGAGGTGACGGGACGGTGTGTGGTCCCGCTGGCTCAGCACCACCCGTCTCGAGTGCCCTCTGGCTTGAACCAGCCTCCTCCTTGGCTCTGGGATGCTGGCTTCTGGCCACTCACCTCAGGGCAGTCTTCCCTGGATGCTCGAGCTTCCAAGCAAGAGGCCAACGTCCAAACAGGAAGCAGAAGGGGCTGCCCATGCGGACATCAGGGGCAAGAGGCAGGCGAGAAAGGGCCTAGTGTCTGCACCAGGTCCTAGCAGGCCACACCTCACCCTCGGGCCCCTCAGCCACAGGCCCCAGTGCACTGGGAAGGTCAGCCAGCAAAGGAAGCCACAGATATTTCTCCTGCTGGTTACTTCTCCGGGCAGGGAGTCCTGGCTCAGTCTGGCCCAGCCCAGCCCTAGGAGCCCTCAGGGCCTCACCGATGCCCTCCATGAAGGCTGGGTAGAGTCGGTCCGTGAGGAGCGGCTCGGGCAGTTCCCGGAAGTAGAGCTTGAGCGTCCCGGCGATGGCGTTGATGTCCATGTCACTCAGCATCAGCAGGATGTCCTTGTTATCTGCAGGGGGTGGGGCCGAGGTCAGGCAGCCTTAGCCGGGCCGGCGGCCCTGCTCCACCCCGACCCATCCTGACACACCCCCCACCCACTCCATCTCTGGTTCTGGTCTCCCCCGGAAGAGCGGGACGTAGAGAGTGCCCACAGGTGTCTGTGACTCGGCTCTGTGGGTCGGGGCTGGGGGAACAGGGAGAGACAGCCTGGGGGCCATCTGCTGTGGCTGCTTGGGAAAGGGTGTTTGGGGAGTGAAATCCATCACCCAGAGTTCAGAGCCACATTCCTACCGTGTGGCCCGCAGCTTCCTTCCGACTGGAACCTCCCCATCGCTAAGGCCCTCTCTGGAAGGCATTGCACACTTTTCACACGTAAAAGCATGTTCTGACAAAGCCTCAGCTGCTAGGCTGCACAGAGGAGCCAACGCCGGCAAGTTCCCAGGCCCCACCCCGTCCTCCACTCCAGGCTCCCCACGGATTCATCCCTGCCTGGCCAGCCCAGGTTTCTTGACAGTTGGGTATGTGGCTGCTGCAGCCTGAACCAGCAGGAGCAGGGATGAGAAACCAGAAAGGTCAGGCCTCACCACGGTGGGCTTTACGCAGAGGCAGCACTGCCCCAGAGGGGACTGGGGGCCCCGGAGACAGCAGGTGCAGGCTCAAAGCTCTTTCCCTATGGCTCACCAGGCACCCA
Organism: Pongo abelii; assembly: GCF_028885655.2. Taxonomy (NCBI): domain Eukaryota; kingdom Metazoa; phylum Chordata; class Mammalia; order Primates; family Hominidae; genus Pongo; species Pongo abelii. The sequence continues at coordinate 803,941 of NC_072004.2, forward strand.
GGAACTAGCAAGAAAGCCAGCCATGCAGACTCTGGAGTCAGATCTGAGTTTAAGTCCAGAACCAAAACCTACAAGTTGGGTCATCCTGGGCAAGCGACTTGGCCCTTCTGAGTTTCTGCAGTTCCTTACCTGCAGCAACGGACAAGAGATTCGAGGGGAGGGGATTACGTGAAAAAATGCAGAGAAAGCACTTGCCACAGGGACTCTGAAGCAGACCAAGCCTCCTCTCCAGGGAGGCTCCTGGTTCCCCCCAGCTCTCCTGTCCATCCCACCAGCCTGCTCGGACACAGCCACACCCGCCCCGGCTGGGCCTCCCAGACTCACTGGCATCGAAGACGGCCTTGAGCGCCTGGATGTCCGTGGCCACGCCCGAGATCCGGTAGATGCCAACCTCCTCGATGCCTCTCTTCTCCACCTCCTCCACGCACTGCCGGACGATGTAGGGCACCTTGGAGCGCTCCCGCCTGGGGTGGGGCGTGAGGATGGGTGGAGGGCGGCACCACAACAGCTCTCCCATAGCAACCCACCACCCAGCACACCCACACCCTGGAGAGCTTCTAGCATTTGGGATGGAGAGCTGGGGCGGGGTGGGGACAGGGCAAGAAAAGGGCAGAGAAAAAGGCCACCGCACCGCACCCCGGCCAGCCCACCCCAGGCCTGCCTGCGGAAGGGGCAGCGAAGGACGTGGGCAGAAGCCTTGGGAACTTGGGAAGGTAAGGCCGAGACTCTAGGGAAAGAACGTCCCCCAGATTCAGACGCTTGTAGGAGGCCCAGCAGGCAGCCCACACGAGGAGGTGGGTCAGGCCTGAGACAAGGGGCCGGGGTGGTGGTGAACTGGGGGACACGTGCCCTTTCCCGAGGGGCAGCCAGTCCCCGTTGGTGCCGAGCCCAAACGCAGGCCCCCGGCTGACACAGCTTCCCGCTTATTACGAGGTGCAGACGATCTGGGATCTCACAAGAGACCTTCCAGCGTTTAAGTGCTGGCTCACGTGCTTCTAAAGCGTCGTGTGAGCGCCTCCGCGGCCACTCTGGCTCCACGCTGGCCGTCTGCTGCCGCTGAGCTGGGGGTGACTGATCAGGTGCCGGGATGGGCACAGGCGGGGAGGGCTGGGGGGCCCAGGCTGGCGGGGACCCGGGGCACCGACGCCAGGACTGGGAGACCGGAGGCAGCACCTACTTAGTCACGACGCTGATCTTCACACCGAAGACGCCGGTCTGCTTTTTGGACGGCGTCCTCTTCAGGCTCATATCTCGGCTGGTGAATTTCATGGAAAATTCCACTTTGATCTGGTTGGGGGGTGAGGCAGGTACAGATTCCCCAGGGTGTGAGTGCCCGAGGAATGCCCCCAAAACACAGGGGTCCCCTCCCCAAGACTGCAAACGAGGCCTAGCTCACACCCAGGGCTCCCTCAACACAACACCTGCAGGACAGCAGTGGGCAGGGTGAGGGGAGAGGGGGCTGGGCTGTGGGGAGGTCGAGGCAGCACAGCAGCCCCAGGAGCAGCCAGAGGGCCGGGCTGCCCACCTGCTGCACGCACGTTCCACCTCCCGGCTCACCCCACTGATCGTTCCCATCCCCGGCTCACCCCATTCATCTCAATCACGTCCGTGTGCCAGTTCTTGGTCTCCACAGTTTGTGGGTCCAGCTGCAGAGAGAGAATGTGGGTGAGAGAGGTACCAGCTCGGGGGCCAAGCCAGAGATCTCCCCGTGGGTCAGCACTGCTCAGAGCCAGCTACGCAGTCAGGGAGGCAGAAGTGAGCAGCTGGGATAAGCTGATGTTTACCTGGAAATCAACCCTTCGGGGGGCCCTAGCCCCCAGGCCCCTGTGGCCGCCGTGAGGAAGGCAGGGCACACCCTGTTAGGCACTCCTGCCCGTGAGACCTTATTCACTCCTGGCTGCCAGCCTGGGACATGGGTATTATTACTCCATTTCACAGATGCAGAAAACTGAGGCTCACAAAAGGTAAGCACCTGATTAGGAGGCGCTCAAGCCTATTACGAGGGAACCGGCCCATCCACGTGTTGAAGAGTCAGGAGCCCGCGCTCAGGAGGCTGTCTAGGTTTGAATCCCGGCAAAGTTTTAAACTCACTAAGCCTCAGTTTTTCCATCTGCAACAGAACCTGCCTCCCTGGGATTGCTGGGAAGATTCAGGGAGAAAACTTGGGTCAAGCCATTGGCTCCCAAATAAGCAAATCCTCCACAGGGGAAGTCCCCAGGCTCGGGCTGGAGCCCAGGGAGGTGCACACCCCAGGGGAGGTCAGAGGCACCCCTCACACAGGACTGTTGCACGTTCTGTTTCTGTAACTCGAGGGCCTTCAAGCCCGTCTGCCTGTGCACCTGCGAACTAATTCTGAGCAACTATGTGCTCCCTGGCACATTCTTAAGTCAACATCTGAACATTTCCAAGTTTAAATAGTTGCAAAGAGTATGATTTCCAGAATCATGTCAATATTGCCATCCTAAAATAAAAGTGTGACATCATTCCTTCCCATGGATTCAGTGGGATCTAAATACCCCAGCGACGTGATACCCGCACTCATCCATTTAAAACCTGCACGAATGGCCGGGCGCGGCGGCTCACGCCTGTTATCCCAGCACTTGGGGAGGCCGAGGCGGGCGGATCACGAGTTCAGGAGATCGAGACCATCCTGGCTAACACGGTGAAATCCTGTCTCCACTAAAAATACAAAAAATTTAGCCAGGCGTGGTGGCGGGCACCTGTAGTCCCAGCTACTCGGGAGGCTGAGGCAGGAGAATGGCGTGAACCTGGGAGGCGGAGCTTGCAGTGAGCCGAGATCGCGCCACTGCACTCCAGCCTGGGCAACAGAGCGAGACTCTGTCTCAAAAAAAAAAAAAAAAACTACACGAACAAGCTCTTCTTTCCCTCACAGAGCTCCTGGATCTTCTCTCCTTGAATTTGTTTCTATTCCATTTCTCCTAAAGAATGTTGTCCTAGTTTATATTTTTATATTTTCAAGTCCTTTATTCACCGTTATATTTTGCTTCCACAAAAAAATCTGTATACATTGAAAACAAAAATTTCCAGAGACCACAAGGCTCCAAATATTCAAAATATATTCAGGATTAGTTAGTACCATGATTGGCAGTACACAATCAAAAAGGTGGCCAGGCACAGTGGCTCACGCCTGTAATCCCAGCACTTTGGGAGGCTGAGGCGGGTGAATCACCTGAGGTCAGGAGTTTGAGACCAGCCTGGCCAACATGACAAAACCCTGTCTCTGCTAAAAGTATAAAAATTAGCCAGGTGGGGTGGCGGGCGCCTGCAGTCCAAGCTACCACTTGGGAGGCTGAGAAAGGAGAATCGCTTGAACCCAGGAGGCAGAGGTTGCAGTGAGCCAAGATCACACCACTGCACTCCAGTCTGGGCGACAGAGTAAGACTCTGTCTCAAAAAAAAAAAAAAAAAAAGTAAGCCGACACATTATACATTTTATTTATGTATTTTTTTGAGACAGAGTTTCGCTCTTATTGCCCAGACTGGAGTGCAATGGCACAATCTTGTCTCACCGCAACCTCCGCCTCCCGAGTTCAAGCGATTCTTCTGCCTCAGCCTCCTGAGTAGCTGGAATTACAGGCACGCACCATCACACCTGGCTAATTTTTTGTATTTTTAGTAGAGATGGGGTTTCTCCATGTTGGTCAGGCTGATCTCGAACTCCTGACCTCAGGTGATCCGCCCGCCTCAGCCTCCCAAAGTGATGGGATTACAGGCGTGAGCCACCGCGCCCGGCCTCATTATACATCTTGATAAATATTAAGTAGCAGAGTAACTTTTTGGTGTAATTCTCTCTCAGTGAAATGGGCGGAACATTTTTTGTTTTAGTTTGCGTATCTATACGATATTATTTTTTGCTAGAGTGAAACGAGGTTCAGCATCAATCCTGTTCATGTTTCTGGTTTTGTTGTAAAAGATGTGCAGGTGCGGTGGCTCCCAGCCACAGGATCACTTGAGGCCAGGAGTTCGAGACCAGCCTGGGCAACGTAGGACCATGTCTCTAAAATGAACAAAAAAGATGTGAACAATGAAACATTTTGTTCCCATAAAGAAGAAGATGAGGTCGAAAAGAGTTTTATTACAGCCATGTTACACCATTCTTTAACCTCTCTCCATGCTATCCGCCTTAAATCGCATATATACCTATTACTGAAAATTACTTGAAATGATCTCTCAGTTGGAAAATTGAGTCCTCCATCAGTTTTGTGGAAGGCAAAGAACTGGATACCACCTGGCTTTTGAAAGGTTCTAAGTGGCTACTAGAGTCTTTTACTTTCTGAACACTGACCCCAACGTTTCTTTGTTTTGTGAGATGGAGTCTCGCTCTGTCGCCCAGGCTGGAGTGCAGTGGCATGATCTCGGCTCACTGCAAGCTCCACCTCCCGGGTTCAAGCGATTCTCCTGCCTCAGCCTCCCAAGTAGCTGGGATTACAGGTGCCCGCCACCACACCCAGCTCTAATTTTTTATTTGTAGTGGAGATGGGGTTTCACCATGTTGGCCAGGCTGGTCTCAAGCTCCTGACCTCAGACGATCTGCCCGTCTCGGCCTCCCAACGTGCTCGGATTACAGGAATGACCCACCGTGCCTGGCCCCTACCCCAACATTTCTAAAAGCCCCTCTGTTCCCCACCCAGGAGGTCTGCACACCCCGGGCCAAGCCCCCACAGCCAGCCTCGGGCCTCTCCTCTGCAGAGGACAGGATGGCGAGATGCTGGCTCTCAGGCAGATGGCTTTCTGGCAACAGCACCTATGGCAGCTGAGGATCTGCAAACTGATTTCCTGAAAACTCTCTACTCTCCTGCCCACGTCGCCCTCAGAACGTCTCTGTGCACTCTGAGGTGTGCGTGCCACGGTTTGAACACTGTTGCTATAACAGGCCACTGCCATCACGGAAGGGAAACTGGATCTGGGTCAGCCTTGGGCTTCCTGCAGCTCGATGTAGGTCCTTCCCACATCTTCTATCACCCACACACCGGCCGGGGACAGGTGGTACCCAAGCCTCCGACGGGGTCTCGGTCTGCACTGGGTTCGCCCTGGGCCCCGCATTTGGGGCCAGCCGTGGCCCAGGCCCTGTCTTTGGCTGTTCCCTGCCCAGAGAAGAGATGGAACCCAGAACAGGAGACAGAAAAAGTCAGTTGTGTACACAGAACCAAGTGCCCCTCAGGGAGAACCACTGCTCCGAACACCTCTTCACACACGGGAAGCGTGAGGCCATCACCAGCCCGGCTGGAGGCAAGGGTCCTACAGGGTCTCAAAGGAAGCCACAACTCTGGCCTCACTTTCCCGAAACCTCTCTCCCCTCTAAGCTGCTTTTGTTCTTTGCAAACCCTCCTGGATCACACAGGCTGTCCCTCGTAGTTCCTTCATCTCGTCTGGACATGGGGCGGGGCCTGGGTCTGTCCCCAGTTTTGTCCCCCAGCAGTGGCCGCACAGGGTGGAGGAATCAAATGCTCTTTGTCGACTGAGATGCTACCCTTGGGAGAAACATTCTGGAGCGGCCATGACCTCTTTTTTTTTTTTTTTTTTTGAGACAGAGTTTCGCTCTTGTTGCCCAGGCTGGAGTGCAATGGCGCGATCTCGGCTCACTGCACCCTGTCTCCCAGGTTCAACCGATTCTTCTGCCTCAGCCTCCCAAGTAGCTGGGACTACAGGTGCACACCACCACACCCAGCTAATTTTTGTATTTTTAGTAAAGACAGGGTTTCACCATGTTGGCCGGGCTGGTCTCAAACTCCTGACCTCAAATGACCCAACCACCTTGGCCTCCCAAAGTGCTGGGATTACAAGTGTGAGCCACCATGCCTGGCCAATTTTTGTATTTTTAGTAGAGACGGGGTTTCACCATGTTGCCCAGGCTGGTCTTGAACTCCTGACCTCAGGTGATCTGCCCACCTTGGCCTCCCAAAGTGCTGGGATGACAGGCATGAGCCAACACGCCCGGCCTGTATTTATTTTTCTAGAGACAGGGTCTCACTGTGCCATCCAGGCTGCTGTGTTGCCCTGAGCTTGAGTGATCCTCCTGCCTCGGCCTCCTGAAGAGCTGGCATTACAGGCATGCACCACTGTGCAGGCCCTTATTTTTTTTATTTTTTTGAGATGGAGCCTCGCTCTGTCGCCCAGGCTAGAGTGCAGTAGCTCGATCTCAGCCCACTGCAAGCTCTGCCTCCCGGGTTCACGCCATTCTCCTGCCTCAGCCTCCCGAGTAGCTAGTGGCAGGACTACAGGCGCCCACCACCACACCTGGCTAATTTTTTGTATTTTAATAGAGATGGGTTTTCACTGTGTTAGCCAGGATGGTCTCGATCTCCTGACCTCGTATCTGCCTGCCTCAGCCTCCCAAAGTGCTGGGATTATAGGCGTGAGCCACCACGCCTGGCAGGGCCCTTATTTTTTAATTGACACATTGCAGTTGTACGTATTTATGGGGCACAGTGTGATGTTTTGAGACCACCCCTTCTTGAGGCAGGTCTCTCCACACATCAGCATAAGCTTCAGGCCAATTCCACAGCCCCTGGTCAGATTCACCCAGAGCACCTCCTGCAGGAAGCTGAGCCAATGGTCCCTCCCCACATTTCAGGGGGACCTGGACACAGCCTGGTGGGGGGGGAATGGGCAGGATTCGGAGGCAGGCTGATCTGAGTCTCCCATTCAACCGTGCGCACTTGGGCAAGGCCTTTCACCTCCGTGAACTTCAATTTCCTCATGGAGGCGTCCGCACCTGCCTCACAGGGTTGTTATGGAAAAGAGTGAGAGCAACGGACATCTTGAGCCCTTCCCGCAAGTCTGACACTGATGAATCCTCTACACACAGCATCTGCGTTCATCATCATGATAGCAGACATAAGCGGTTTAAGCGCTCATAGCTGCTCCCATCTCACACATGAGGACACTGCGGCTTAACGAGAGCGAGGAATTTACCCAGTGCACACCTAGGAAGTGAGAGCTGGGGTTCAAAATCAAGGCCCCCAGCACCCTCTCTGCTGAAACTGCAGAATGTGTGAAGTCCCTGACCGGCAGCTGCTGTAACTGCGGCTTCCTCAGAAAGGCGACATCGGGCCTCCTGGTGTGTGTCCCGACCCGGTGGGCAGACCTAGGTGCTGGGAGGACACCCCCAGTACAGCCCTCCCGCTGCCTCGTGCCCATCACTTCCGCTCCAGCTGCCAGGTCCACCCCTGTGTTCTCCTGGGACAATCTGACCCAGGACTGCAACTCCTGATGCTAAGGCCCAGTTCTCGCCCCGCCTTCTGCAGAGAGCCTTCTCGGAGGGCCCCAGGTCATGGTGGGAAACTTTGGGTCCTCTCTGCCTTCCTGCTCCACTAAGAGCTGCCCCTCTGCAGCCTCCCAGGCAAAACTTGCTGCTGTCTCACACACTCCAGCCCCTTCTGAGGCCAGGCCTGGGCCAGGGGCACTTTCCTAAGCTGCAAGACCCTCAAGCCCTGCCATCTTCCCGGTGCCTGCTGCAGGTGTGGCCCTGGTATCCACTCAGAGAGGCCTGCCTGGCCCCATGGTGCCCTGACAACGATGCTCTGTCTCCCAGGAGTCCATCAGCCTCCAGAAACCAAGTCTATTTCAGGATATCATTTAAACACAGAGGAGGGAGGGGGAGGGAGAGGGACAGGGTACATTTTCCAGAGGAACGCTGCTGCCCGAAACTGCGCTGGCTATTTATAACTCCTGGGAAATGTGGACTCTGCTATTTCCTGATGAGATTAGCGCCAGGGTGGAGGGGCCAGCCCCTGGGACGTTGGTGGATGGGACACCTGACTGCTCACCCTCTGGTCCCGGCAGACAGGTGCCTTCCATGGGCCCAGGGGAGCATGTACCTGGGGGATGTCTGATCACCTGAAGCAGGGAGACAGAGGGAGCTTGTGAAGGGCCAGGCTGAGAAGACCACCAGGGGCACATGAGGACTGGGGCCTCCCCAAGGTAGACCACAGGCAGGAGACAGAAACAGGCTGCAAAACATCGTGGAGCCAAAAGGCGGACGAACGACTGGGCGAGGGGTGGATGACTGGACCATACATGGTCACTGAGAGCAGCTCAATTATTTGCTTTTTTTTTTTGAGACGGAGTCTCACTCTGTCGCCCAGGCTGGAGAGCAGTGGCGCGATCTCAGCTCACTGCAACTTCCACCTTTGGTTTCGAGCAATTGTCCTGCCTCAGCCTCCCGAGTAGCTGGGATTACAGGCACGAGCCACCATGGCTGGCTAATTTTTGTATTTTTAGTAGAGACAGGGTTTCACCGTGTTGGCCAGGCTGGTCTCGAACTCCTGACCTCAGGTGATCCGCCCGCCTCGGCCTCCCACAGTGCTGGGATTACAGGCGTGAGCCACCGCGTCCGGCCGACTATTTTCTTTTTGTCCGGACACTGAGCCATGGTCAAATCATGACTGCACATTCAGACCTCTCTCAAAGAGAAATGCTGATCTTGGGGGCTCATGTCCAGGAGACGACCAGGTCCCCTGCGGCAAAAAGCCAGCAGGCAGGGGCACCAGGTTGAAATGGGGCTCCGTCACCTCCGAGGAAGCAGAAGTGAAGACCCGAAGGTGAGCGTGGATTTTCTGCCAAGAATCCCGTAGGTGCTGGTGGAGGTCGCCTCGCCTTTTTGGACCGAAGTGACCTCATGTTTGGGGCAGGAATCAGCAAAGTGGCCTCGCAGCGGGGAGAGGATTTGAGGCTCCCGGGCAGAGGGTGCTCCACGCACACCTGAGCGTCCTCCAGAGCTGACTTTCAGGAACATCCTGGGGATGCCCCTGAGGGTCTCAGCCCTTCCTCCCGGCTCACCTCTCACCCCCTGGAGCAGGTGACCCCATTTCTCCTGCCTCTGCCTGGAGGGCTGCTCCCGGCCAGCTCCCCGTGCTCGGATTCAGGGGCACCCTCCCTCCGGTCTCCACTCCTGCTCCCTCGGAGGTGACAGAGCCCCCATTCCAACCCAGTGCTCCCGCCGGGCCACCCTCTCCACTGCAGCACACAGCTCGCCCCAAGGTCTTCGGAGATGGTTTCCGCCACCTCCCCTCCCACAAGCCCTCACCCAGGACCCTTTAATCCGCAGTAAGGGGCCTGTGGTGACCCTGCCCAAGGCAGGTGGGACTTAGAACTAGCCACTGGGGGTCTCAGTGGAGGGGGGAGCAGAGGTCCCGAGCAACCTTCAGCGGACGCCACTCGGGATGTGATCCAGGGGCTCACTGGACGATGGGAACCTGAAGACCACATTTGCCAGGGCCCCAAGAGCTCCGAGGCCTCCGCCTCCTTCCTGAAAGCCGCTTCCCTCAGGAGCCCACTCGGTCACTCCCACCGCCCAGGAGCCAACCCCCTGAGGAGCCCTGCCTCCGGGCACAGCCCTGCCCTCCTGCCCTCGGGGCCGGCCCCGTCCTTCCTCTCACAGCTGGCGCTCCTCTACCCTCCGCCCTCTGAGCCCCAGCATCCCAAAATGTGGGAGGGTTTCCCTCAAAGGGGGTTGCAGAGGTTCATAAAAAAAAGTGCTTCTTCGGCCAGGTGTAGTGGCTCACACCTGTCATCCCAGCACTTTGGGAGGCCGAGGCAGGCGGATCACGAGGTCAGGAGATCGAGACCAACCTGACCAACATGGTGAAACCCCGTCTCTACTAAAATTACAAAAATTAGCCAGGCGTGGTGGCGGGCACCTGTAATCCCAGCTACTCGGGAGGCTGAGGCAGGAGAATCGCTTGAACCCAGGAGCCGGAGGTTGCAGTGAGCCGGAGCCGAGACTGCGCCACTGCACTCCAGCCTGGCGGCAGAGCAAGACTTTGTCTCAGGGGGAAAAAAAAAAAAAAAAAGTGCTTCTTCACAAAAAGGTGGTAAATCTGTTCCTGAGAGGTGGGACAGGAACGCCAGAAAATGACTCCCAGCCAGGCGCGGTGGCTCACGCCTGTAATCCCAGCACTGTGGGAGGCCGAGGCGGGCGGATCACTCGAGCTCAGGAGTTTGAGACCAGCCTGGCCAACCTGACGAAACCCCGTCCCTACTAAAAATACAAAATTAGCCGGAAATCACTTGAACCCGGGAGGCAGGGGTTGCAGTGAGCCAAGACAGTGCCACTGCACTCCAGCCTGGGCAACAGGGCAAGACTCTGTCTTAAAAAAACAAAAGCAGAAAATGACTGCAGAAGAAGGACCTCAGTGAAAGTGGCCCCCGGACAGGGAACCACGTGGAAGGTGGAGCTGTGTGGGCGCATTTCACGCCTGCCCTGGAGGGGCCGCGGAGCCCAGGCCCCGAGCCAGGCATCGGGTCTGAGGGTGGGCACGTTTCCTGGGGCTCCCAGGCCAGCGGCCACGGTGGCAGCCCGGGCTGGCTTTCCCCTACCCTCCCCCAAGGGCAGCCCCACGCTCAGGGCTGGGTCCCCGTGGGACACCGAAGCCGGCCTGTCATTGGGGCAGACCACAGGCGTGAGAGGCACGGCGGGGCTGGCAAGCTGGCAATGGGGGAGACGGGAGTTGCCAAGAGCCCGCCTCTCCTCCCTCGAGGAGGCGCCGGAGGATTCCGTCAACGTGGCTGCTCCGAGAGACTCCAAGAGAGGCAGGGCAGAGAGGGAGGGGCTGCCAGGACCTACCCCTGGCTTCCAGCTCAGCAGCTGGGTCGGGGACACCAGGTCGGGCTCCATAAACTCTCCCCACATCTCCCCATGGCTTGGCATCCACACTGCTAGGCCAGGCAGGCTCCGCCCCTCCAGCCCTCACCCTGCAGGGTCAGCCAGGCTCCCTTGTAGCCAAGGTGCCCTGCAGCCAAGGTGTGCCCGCCTGCCATACCCAGGCCAGCCACAGATAGGCTCGGGCTGATGCTGTGTTCCAGGGCCTCGGCTGGCCTCCCCTCCGACACCAGAGAACTTCGAAGTTCCCCAAGCCTCACGGAAGGAAGGGGAATAGCAGCTCTGAACGATGCTTCTGTTGAAGGCAGGTTAGCCTCTTAGCACCCGCAGCAACCTGCCTTCCCCAGCATCCACTCCAGCGCCTCTGCCTGCCCCACGTCCACTCCAGCGCCTCTGCCTTCCCTAGGGCCCCTCCAGCGCCTCTGCCTGCCCCACGTCCACTCCAGCACCTCTGCCTGCCCCACGTCCACTCCAGCGCCTCTGCCTGCCCCACGTCCACTCCAGCGCCTCTGCCTTTCCCAGCGCCCCTCCAGTGCCTCTGCCTGCCCTGGCACCCACTTTGCTTTTAGCCCCCGGGCTGGGCATGGCTGACCTCGAGGAGAAGCAGACAAAACCCAAACTTGGGCTGCTCTTGGAGGACCCACAGCCAGGCACATCTCCCCCAGCGGCCTGGGGCTCCGTCTTCCTCAGGGCCAGCCCACCCCACCACTGCCTCCCTGTGCAGGCAGCCTGGAGGCTTCAGCTTCAGCTTCAGAACTGGGCTGCAAATACTAGCCAGGAAGCCGGCCCTGCCCCAACCCAGGGCAGGTCCAGGATGCCAGGGTAACAAGGGCAGGGGCAGTGGGGCCCTCTTGAGAAAAGGAACAGGCCAGGGCCAAAGCAACACAGAGGCCCCGTCCTGAAAGGAAAGGGGCGCCCTCAGAGGTCAAAGTCCAAGATGAGAGGCCTTCTGTGGTCCTGACCAGGAAGCTTCACGCTGGCGGCCATGGGAAGGCCAAGGACCTGTCAGACCTCCACAGGCTCCGAAGCCTCGAGCTGGACCTGGAGTGGTTAAGAAACATCAACAGGGCCGGGCGCGGTGGCTCACGCCTGTAATCCCAGCACTGTGGGAGGCCGAGGCGGGAGGATCACCTGCGGTCAGGAGTTCGAGACCAGCCTGGCCAACACGGAGAAACCCCGTCTCTACTAAAAATACAAAAATTAGCCCGGCATGGTGGCACATGCCTGTAAACCCAGCTACTCAGGAGGCTGAGGCAGGAGAATCACTTGAACCCGGGAGGCGGAGGTTGCGGTGAGCTGAGATTGCGCCATTATACTCCAGCCTGGGCGACAGAGCGAGACTCCACCTCAAAAAAAAAAAAAAAAGCAGCATCAACAGCCTTCTCTGAAACCAGCTTCACCCTCCCTGCCCGGACCCGAACACTTTCTGGGCATGGAGCTCGCCACTGGGGACATGAGGGGCTCCAGCAATTCCAGGGCCCAGGTCAGCTCTGAGCGGCCCCTCCCAGGCCTCGCCTTGCTCTGAGTCTCACGTTCAGTGGCGTCGTCGCGAAGAACTGTCGTGCCTGTTGCTATGCACGGCGTGCCAGGCTGGGCACCACACTGATGCCTGACGGGCAGGAGCCCGGCATCTCCAGACGCCCCCATCTGGGGCACGCAGCCCAACCGCAACTGGCCATGGAAGGCAGGACACTGCAGGTGAGAGCCTGCACTGAGGGTGAGCTGCTGGGGTCTGAGCGCCACCCCTCGGCTAAGCCACTCAAGTGACCTCATCTGGGTCACTCTCTGAGCCTCATTCCTCATATATAAAACAGTCTGGGCCAGGCACGGGGGCTCCCGCCTATAATCCAGCACTGTGGGAGGCTGAGGCAGGTGGATCCATTGAAGCCAGAAGTGCAACATCAGCCTGCGCAACATAATGAAACCTCGTCTTTACAAAAAATACAAAAATTAGCCAGGCATGTTGGTACATGCCTGTAGACCCAGCTACTTGGGAGGCTGAGGTGGGAGGATTGCGTCAGCCTGGGAGATGAAGGCTGCAATGAGCCGAGATGGTGCCACTGCACTCCAGCCTGGGCGAGAGAGTGAGACTCCCTCTAAAAAAAATTTAAAAATGTAAAACAAAATTCAAAACACATTTAGGGCTGGCGCAGTGACTCATGCCTGTAATCTCAGCACTTTGGGAAGCCGAGGCGGTGGATCACCTGAGGTCAGGAGTTCAAGACCAGCCTGGCCAACAAGGTGAAACCTCGTCTCTACTAAAAACACAAAAATTAGCCGGGCGTGGTGGCAGTTGCCTGTAATCCCAGCTACTCAGGAGGCTGAGGCAGGAGAAATGCTTGAACCCGGGAGCCAGAGGTTGCAGTGAACCAAGATAGCGCCACTGCACTCCAGCCTGGGTGACAGAGCAAGACTCTGTCTCAAAACAACAACAAACAAAAACAAAAGAACCCAAATAAATAAATAAAACAGTGTGAATAACAGCACCTCGTAGGTGTCACCTCAGTTGCGTCACAGGCTAAGAACGATGCCTCGTACAGTACGTGTTCAAGACATATCATCGCCACAGAACTGTGCTTGAACACCCCGCGGCTTCCCGCTGCATTCAGATTAAAGGCCGAGCTCCCTGTCCTGAACCGCAGGGCCCCACGTCGCCTGGCCGCCGTCCCCTGACCCCACACTGTCCCTGCCGCCCCCCTCTGCCTCTGAACACACCTGCCTCGGGGTGTGGACCTTGCCGGTTCTTTGGCTTGGAATGCACTGCCACCAGGTTTTTTATGGCTGAATTCCTCTTGTCATTTAAATCTTCGTGCAAAAGTGATCCTCTCAAGCCAGGCGTCCCCCCATCACTCTCCACTGCGTTCCCCAGTTGTGTTTATTTTCTTCACAGCACCTCATCTGACCCGCCAGGATCTCATTTGTTGACGGACTCCTCCTGCAGACAGGGTCTCGTCTGTCTCGGGCGCCTCTGTGTCCCTAGTTCCTGCAGGCCAGCACGTGGAAGGTGCTCCGGCAACACTCACAGGCCAGAGGAACCAAGTGGGGCACAGGGGAAGGAGCTGACAATGGCTCCCCGCCAGGGCTGCTTCAGGACAGGGGTCAGGAAGCCCTGTGTTCCCACTGAACCCCCTGCTCCCGTGTCCACTGAATGGCTGGCGCTGGCCCAGGCGCAGCCCTGTGACAGACTCTCCCAGGGTGCTCAGGGTTTAAGGTTTAGGACTAGGAATCTTGAGACATGGCCAAGATCATCACATGAACTGGATTCCAGGAGATCATCCTGTTCAGCTCCTTCATTGAGCTGATACCAGAGAACCAGAGAGGCAAAGGGATGTACTCACGGGCACACAGCAGTTAAGTAGCAGCCCGAGACGAGAAAAATGGGAAACCTTGACTCCCACCAGCCTGGCGCCCTGTCTTCTCTGGCACCTTGTGCCACATGAGCCTGAGGGCTGGGGACCCCGGAGACCTCTCCGAGCACAGCCATGGCATCCAGGCATCGGATGGGAAGGGCGCTGTGGACGTCACAGCTCTGGCTGTGCCCGTCATCGGAACCAGCCCCGGCTGGGGTCACGATCCAGAAAAGAGATCCCTCCAGATTTCGGCTCAGGAGCTAGCTCCACTGTCTTGAAGCGGGACTGGGGAAGTCTCCGTGGGGATCCTGGGGCCTCCCAGGACCAGCTCCACGGGCCCTCCCACCTCTCCAGGACCCATCCTGGAGGGTCAAGGGTCCACGGCTCACTGGATCCAGGGCTGACGCTGGGTTTCTCCCCGGGGTGGGGCAGGCAGGTCGTAGGCGCAGGGGACCGTCTGTTCCTCGAAGGTGCTGGGGGGCCGTCAGGACACAAACATCTTCCTGCCCCAGCATGATTTCACAGGGGAAAGGAGGCCAAAAAACAGCACCTGTTGACCAGTTCCCAACCATCTGGGCAGTGAGCGAGGCCACTCAGCAGAGGACCAGGCCTTTCCAGCACCAGCGCCCTGTGGCCAACACCTGGCAGCTCCCCCAGACTCACACCTGCAGGCTTGGGGGCTCCTTCCAAAATGTCTGGGGCGTCACTGCCTCTGGGTACTATGGCAACACTGGGCTCAGGGAGCTTTGGCCTTTGAGGAACCCCTTTGGTTGGCAGGTTCTCCTCTCCCTGGTCCAGAGCCATCCAAAAGCTGGGGCACCACGCCCAGCACCGCTGGCTGGCCAAGCCGTCTGTGGCCTGCAGGGAGGCTGGGGAGGACCAGCGCCCTTCTACCCTCCCTAAGTACCAAGAAGCGGCACCTTGCCAAGTTCACTCAGAGCAGGGTTCCGGCCTTGGTGTCTACAGCCCCCTCTGAAGTCGCACACAGTGTGTGCATGGGATGGCTCTGTGTCTGAGTGGCCTCCAGAACCTTCATCAGATTCTTAGAGTCCAGGGTTCCTGCTCTGTGGACTCAAGCAGGCCTCTTGGGAGCTGGCCTGGCAGAGAGGTCAGAGAGCACTCATGAGGCCCCAGCAGTGAGGTCTGCCCACTCGGCGGGTGGGTAAGTGCTGTGGAAAAGAGGGAGGGTCGCCCAACCCCACTGCCAACCTGTCAGCCAGCCTGGCCGCAGTGAGGACCCACACAGAGGCCCAGGAAGAAGTGGGCTGGTGCAGGGGCCTCCAGCTCTCGGGGGAGGCACCACTGTAGTCCTGTCTGTGGCTGAGGGGTCGCTACAGCGGGGGGTTTGAACAGAGAAGACACACGATGAAGCTTTCTTCCCACAGGGAAACAAGGAAGGGCGGTGGGCAGCCGGGCCAGGCCAGACTTCTATTGCAGAAGGCTGCAAGATCTTTCCTGACGCCCAGACTGGATTATAAAATAAAGTACACGAGCCCAAGACGTATCTGTATCTTGTACCCAGCACCTGTGTACCCTCGATGGCCAAGTGAGGGGCACAGTGAACCTCTGGGGCGTGCACGTGGTCTGCACAGCTGGTGCCATCAGAAAGGAATAAACGACAGGCTCTGCGAGGGGTGGGGTTGTCCTGCGGTGACGATCAAGCGGACAAAGAAAGGGACCCCTCCCCCCCCCACCCCCAACCGAGACCGAGTCTCGCTCTGTTGCCCAGGCTGGAGTGCAGTGGGGCGATCTGGGCTCACTGCAACCTCCACCTCCCAGGTTCAAGCGATGCTCCTGCCTCAGCCTCCCTAGCAGCTGGGATTACAGGTGCCCGTCACCATGCCCGGCTAATTTTTTTTTCTTTGTATTTTTAGTAGACACGGGGTTTCACCATGTTGGCCAGGCTGGTGTCGAACGCCTGACCTCAGGTGATCCACCCGCCTCTGCCTCCCAAAGTGCTGGGATTACAGGCGTGAGCCTCCACACTTGGCTAATTTTTGCATTTTTAGTTGAGATGGGGCTTCTCCATGTTGGCCAGGCTGGTCTTGAACTCCTGACTTCAGGTGATCCAAGAAAGGGACCTTCTTCTAAGACCATCGTGAGCCTGAACCTTCCCCGAATGGCCCAAGAGGGGCTCTCCACCCCGTCCTTCCCCAGGTAACACCTCTGATCCTCTCCGAAGCAAAGGCAGCAGCTCCCATCACAGAACACGGGACTCACTGTGGGGCTCAGCGGTGCCAGTGTCCAGCTTAAGAGGAGCTCTTTGGAAGTAGGGAATCCTCAGACCCACGTGGCTGTGCTTCAGGGCAGAGACAAGGTCACCTGAAGCTGCCCTCAATCTCCTCCTCAGACCCTGACAGCTAAGCCTGAGTCCCCACCGCCGGCCAGCATCTGTCTGGCCTGGTCTGGGTCAGGAGCGTCTTGGCCTTGGTTGCTATATAAGGGCCTCAACTTCCCCGACAGACAAATGCTTCTGGACCGGCCTCCCTTCAAGCCCTCTTAGCCTCCTCACGGCTCCCAAAAGGGGATGCTGCGGGGACAGGGTTGGGGGGTTCCTCCTTCAGCCCCTTCCCCTCCAAAGCTCAACCGAGAATCTAGAATTCAGCCCCTTCCTCTCCAAAGCTCACCCAAGAATCTAGAATTCAGCCCCTTCCCCTCCAAAGCTCAACCGAGAATCTAGAAGAGGGAAGGATGGGAGGGAGAGCAAGGCGCCGGGCCTGGTCTACTTGAGTGTGATTGAGGCAAAAAAAAAAAAAACAGGGAAAAGGAAAGAAAAGTAGAAACGTGAAGTTCAATACCGAGAGCCCTGGCTGAACCCACAAACCCAGATGCCACGTGTCTCCCAGCTAAACGCTCGCACAACAAGCTGACTGCCAAGTCAGGGGCTGGAATGAGGCTTTGGCCCCGGAACTCTCCTCTGGGGACAAGAACAGCTCAACCACGGGGACCCCCGCTGGTACCCAAAGGAGCCTCCGTGAGTGTCCCTGCCTCCTCTCCCCCAGAAACCAGAGGCCCTGCACTATTTAAAGTCTCAGTTCTAATAATGAGACCTTTCCATCTGAACAGATTCTTAAATCCCAGCCCTGGATGAGTCACACCCCTGCATCCAGCCTTTAACGAACCTTCAAGTCAGTGGAAGCAGGAGGGCCACCAGTGTTTCTCGCACCCACAGCATCACTCAGGGCAAAGTTAACGAGGAGTTAATGAGGCGATCCCTCCTATCAGTCTGGGCAGTACCAGGCACCCTTCCCTTACCCCACCGAAACGAAACTGCCTAATCCCAGCCCCTCGGCCGAACTTTGAAGCTGTTGCAGGAAAACGCCAGGTTAATGTGGCTGAGGATAGAAAAGAAGAGGCCGGCAGGCCTGGCCCCTCGACTCTGCTGCTCACCCGCTGGCCTGCACACAGCGACGTGGGAAGCACAGGGCAGACGTCTCTCCGTCCACCACAGCGCTGACCCCTGTGTCCACAACACGGACACACTGTGCCACACAGCACGTGTTAGGGGACTGAATCGCTCGTCACACAGAGCAGCCCAGGACCAGGGCCACCCTGAGCTGCACTGACGCCAACTGCTCAGCAGCTCAATAGCCCAGCGTCTGCCTGGCCACCACCCCTGCCCAGAGATCCCCATCAGACACGGAGCCAGCAGACAGCGCCAGGGGCAAACCCAGCTAAGGAATTCCTGAAGGGGCTCCTCAGTTCTGCCGGCCACAAATGCATAGAGAAAGAACTGAAAGTACGGGACCTCGGGTTTAAAAGTTGCCCCCTGCCCACCAGGCGCCTCCTCAAAGGGGCAGGTAAACTGGAAGCACCCTGTTTGGCTGGCGCTGGACCTGGAACCTGCCAGGTCAGTTTCTTGCCAACCCTGACGTTTGGGGATGGATGGTGAGCTCTGGGCTGGTGCCTGCTGGCCTAGGCAGGGGCTGGGGAGGGGATGAGTCCACGCTGCCGGGCACAGACAGCTGCCTCAGCACAGAGGGGCTCCGGCAGCAGCTGGAGCCAGCAGGGCTCTGCTAGCCCGGTCCCCAGGGAGGCTGAAGGTGACACAGGGGCCAGGGCAGGACAGCTCAAGTTGCTGCCCTGCCCAGCACTTTCCAGGGCTGATGTCACCTCTGGGAGGTCAAGTATGCCCCATGGCAGGAGCTGAAATGAAATGAGGGGCCAATGAACCCAAGATCACTTCCTCCTGGCTGATGCCAGGAGCCTCAATGCCAGCTGGCAGTAAGAGCCTGCAGAGAGGGTCCTGTGAGCCTCAAGAGGACCTGCAGATCCCCACCACGGACTGGCCAAGGCCTCCCTTGTTGCTCTCTTGATGGATGGGCCCAGCCCTGGCCAGCCGGACTGGCACCCTGGGACAGCTTACTCGGGCAGTTGATTTGATCTGCAGAGTTATCGAGCGCTTCCTGTGTGCTGGGCGCTGGGTCTGGCTCTTTCTCAGATGCCCGATGCCAGGGCCCCAAGCCAGCCCCGAGGCAGCCTGCCCAGCTGCAGGACAGTCGGCTTCTATTTCAGATTTTAATCCCAACTCAGGTCTGGGGCTGCAGGGGCACCGGCGGTCTGCCCTGGCACACGGACTGAACGCCTGGTGCCCGGCGGGCACTGGGCCCACAGTCAGATGGGTGGTCCCTGAAGGGAAGCCTGGAGCCCCCAGACCCGGCAGCATCCCCCACTCCCCACAACCCTGCACAGAGAAACCTCACAGATGGGGCAGATGGGGCTGCGGTCGGCGCCCCTCAGCAAAGGGGCAGCCAGCAAGGCCCGCTGGATGCAGGGGGTCAGGTCGAGGCTGAACAGGGCGGCAAGACACAGACCCAGAGGCAGGCGTCTCCCCGTGGGCGGTTTGCGCTCCCGGCAAAGCAGGGTCCACCTGCCGAGAAGAAACCTCCCTTCTCCTGAGGCAGGGGCAGATGCCCGAGCGTCCAGGTGGGGGCGGCCCCGGCGTTCGCCATCAAGTTCAAGCCACTTAGAGCGACGCGCACAGACCCCAGCTCTGTCCCGGGACTCCACGGAGGGGGCGGGAGCGGGAAAGGCGAGCGGGACCCCCTCAGCCCCCGCAGCCCCCCGAGCCCCCGCAGCGCCCCTCAGCCCCCACCCCCTGGAACCTCCAGCCCCCGCGGGCACCTTGTTTCGGAGCAGCTTGTTGCGCACGCGGCCCCAGAGCCGGGCGCCAGTGTTGGGGGGGCGCTTGCTCCCCGACTCCTCCAGCTCCAGGGGTTCGCGCCCCGCCTCCGGGCTGCAGTCGGGCTGGGGCAGGACGTCGGTCATGCCGTGGGGGACGGGACGCGGCGCTGGAGAGAAGGCGCCTGTGGAGCGCTCAGTCCCGCTAGTTCCCTAGTCCCGCCGGCTTTCCCCGCGCTCGCCTCCCTCCCCGCGCTCCCCTCCCTCCCTCCCTCCCTCCGCGTCCCTCCTCCCTCCTCCGCGTCCCTCCTCCCTCCTCCGCATCCCTCCTTCCCCGCCCTCCGCGAGGCTGCAGCCCAGGCTGAGCGCCGCCTCCCGGGCCCAGGGCCGCCCCTCCAAGCCCTAACCCCAGGTTTCATCCCTGGCAAGGGCGCTGCTCCTCCCGACCCCGCCGCCCTCCCTCGAAATAAAGTTTACACCAGCCCCACACCCCAGTCCCTCCCCGCTGGGTCCCCGTGTTGACCCCTTCACCACCAGGCTGCTCCAGGGGCCAAGCGGAGGGGCCGGCAGGGGCCCGGGGCCAGGCGGGGGCTGCATTTTGGCCACAAACAGCTGCCCTCCTCCCCGGCAAAAGACTCTGACTGCCCTGGGGTCGCACTTCCCCACCCCCTACTTCTGCCCCAGGCACCTTCCCCAGAACCAGCTTGGTGACCCGGCCAGACACTTGTGGACGGGCACTCACAAGCCTCCTCAGGTGAGAAATTTAAGGATAAAGGAGACCCCTAGTGTGGGAATCCCAGTGGGAATCAGGTCATCGATCTGCTCAGGGACAGGAGCAAAAGCCCGAAACGACACGTGTCACATGTCCAGACAGAGATGCCTCTTGAGGGGTTACTTTGAACCGTGGCCCTTTGCACCTCACCAAAAAAGGTTTCCACCGCCAGGGGCAGAGGACGCCACGGGCAACCCACCCGCGTCTGTGCCGGGCACCGAGGACGCCACGCGCAACCCACCCGCGTCTGTGCCGGGCGCGGAGGACGCCACGGGCAACCCACCCGCGTGTGTGCCGGGCGCGGAGGACGCCACGGGCAACCCACCCGCGTCTGTGCCGGGCGCGGAGGACGCCACGGGCAACCCACCCGCGTCTGTGCCGGGCGCGGAGGACGCCACGGGCAACCCACCCGCGTCTGTGCCGGGCGCGGAGGACGCCACGGGCAACCCACCCGCGTCTGTGCCGGGCGCGGAGGACGCCACGGGCAACCCACCCGCGTCTGTGCCGGGAACCGAGGACGCCACGGGCAACCACCCGCCTCTCTGCCGGGCACCGAGGACGCCACGGGCAACCACCCGCCTCTGTGCCGGGCACCGAGGACGCCACGGGCAACTACCCGCGTCTGTGCTGGGAACCGAGGACGCCACGGGCAACTATCTGCGTCTGTGCTGGGCACCGAGGACTGTGCTGGGCTCCAAGGACGCCACGGGCAACTATCTGCGTCTGTGCTGGGCACCGAGGACGCCACGGGCAACTACCCGCGTCTGTGCTGGGCGCCTTGAGAGAGAGAACTTGTTCTTGACCCTCAGTGTAGTGAACCTTCTAACCGCAGACTAGGACACGAATTACGTCTCAAGGTAACAGTACAAGTTAGAGTATGGTATTCAGAGAAAAGAGAAAGGCTAAATCCCAAATGGTTAACTATGCAAAACCCAGGGGTGTCTGGGACCTCGCACCTCTGCAGACCCCGGCACGGCGCAGAAAGGAAACCAGTATTTGCACCGTGGCAACCACGGGCCAGGTCTTTCAAACGCCTGACTGCACGTGAGCTCACATTCTTGTCGTGTTGGTGTTACTGCCCTGTTCTAGAGAGGTGAGGACAGGCGGTCAGGAGGTCCAGTTCTGGCCAGGGTTACACAGTGCCAAGTGACGAGGGGGAGGTCCCCCCAAAGCCCTTGGTGCTCACAAGCACTGTGCCTTACTCAAGCATGGATGATGCTTTGGATTCAGGACAAAGAGCTGGGTCAGGACATTTCTTGGTTGACCCCAAGGCAGGTGGGTCGGGGCCCAGAGACAAGCCCTTGGCATCCGGCGTCAACGGCCAGGCAGGTGTCAGGACTTCTCCTCGGAGGCCTTGGTGTTTTTGAGAAATAGGTGGCTTCCCTGCAGAGACAGCCATAGTCAGAGCTGCCGTTCGTGGAAGGTCGGCAGGGACCGGGCTTCATGGATTAAGTCACTTACCCCTCCCAACTGTATGAAGTCAGTACCAGCATCCCCGCTTTACCTCTGAGGAAACGAAGGGCTCTGACAAGCTGAGCTACGTGTCCAAGGCCAGGACAAGCTGGAACACAAACGGAGGTCTGGCTAACTCCAAAGCCCACACCCCTGTCACTCACTGTGATGCCCTAGTGTGGCAGGATCTGGCCCTGGACTGTCTTCCACCTGGCTGGTGGAGGGGGTCCCTGGGGCATCCTGCCTGGGGCCTGCTGGGCTAGAACCGGGCCTGGGTCTTCACTGTCCCTTCAGGGGCGGCCAGACCAGCTCCGCTTCTTCCTGGCTCACACGTCACACCCACCCCTGGACAGTGCACACGGAGCCTCCTCACACCTGAGCTGCTAAGTGGGGGCTGAGCCACAATAGCCTCACCAGCACCTCCTGAGGGGGAGGCGGAGAGACGGACGGAGGTAGGAACAGGCCTGTGTCCCCTAACAGAGGCCTGAGTCACCCTTCCCCACCCCTCCTTTACCTGCCCCTTCCAGGGCTCCAGGAGGACCCAGACAGCCCCTTCACACAGCCACAAAACCATCTCCTCCAGGAAGGCTCTGCTCACTCCCCAGGCCCCACTGCTTGGTCCTACTCATGTCATTTTTTTTTTTTTTTTTGAGGCAGTGTCTTGCTCTGTCGCCCAGGCTGGAGGGCAGTGGTACAATCTTGGCTCACTGCAGCCTCCACCTCCCCAGCTCAAGCAATTCTCCTGCCTCAGCCCCTCGAGTAGATGGGACTACACGCACCCACCACCACGCCCGGCTAATTTTTGTATTTTTCATAGAGATGGGGTTTCACCATGTTGGCCAGGCTGGTCTCAAACTCCTGACCTCAGCCTCCCAAAGTGCTGGGTTTAAAGGCGTGAACCACTGCACCTGGCCCCACTCATGTCACTCTAGAGGCAGTGACTGAGGGCCTGGCTGCGTGCCCAACCCTGGGGCGGGGGTTAAGGCATCACAGAGACGAATCAAAAGTCAGTGCTTGACAAAGGGGCAGCCAAAAAGCAGAGATGTCCATCAACAGGAGGCAGACAAGCATTTGTGCCTTTGGCACAGGTCACTTGTGCACCTACTAGGCACCACGCCCAGATGGACAAAACCCGCACAAAATCCCATATTACGGCCTCAGAACAGGACAGACAAAATGCCACGAACGTCGAGAGACACAATTTCCAGCTGGAGGCAACCGGGGAAGGCTTCCTGGAGGAGAGGGGTCGGCGTGGGGCCCTTGGGGCTGTGGGGAAAGGCCATCCACCCTCGCTGGGTCCCAGCTTTACTCTACCTCCCTCCAGCAAATGTGCAATGGCTGTTGTGTAACTGGCTGGTAGGGTGCCATTGTAACTGCTCGCCACGTTTGCGCTGCAGTGCTCCTGGCGCCATGACTTAACTTCGGAACCGGCGCCGGCCCCTCACTGGCTCCGTATGGTCCCCTTCCCTCGGGCTGGGTCCCACACCACAGGGTGTGGACTGCGAGAATGCGTGCCCCTCCCTGCTGCCGGGTGTGTGGGAGAAGGGGGCAGTGTAAATCCCGTTCCCAACGCCCGGCACTCATCTGTCTCAGGAACCAAAGGCTCAATACTTGTCTGGGTAAAGCAAGCTCGGATTGGATGAACGATGGCCAGCTGGTCTCCATGGTGACATAAGTGCCTTCGCAGATGGGTAGCCGAGTTGGGAGTCTTCCCCTGAGACGCTCATCTTTCCCTTCCTCCCTACGGACTGGGGGCTTCCTCTGGGGACAGCGCAGACTTGCCTTCTCTCCCCCAAGTCCGACTCATTACTTCCTGGAGTCAACGGTCTTGGGTGGAAGGAGATCCGTGCAAGACAAATGTCCCCAGCAAAAGCAGAAGTCTGAATTCTAGTCCCTGCAGCCCACCACGGACCCCTCCTCATCTCTGCTGGGCTCCTCTCAGGCTAGCCCAACTACCTGGGAAGTGGCCACACTCCTTCCTCCCTCACCCCTTCCATCCCCTAAACCTGCTCCCCCCACCCCTTCCATCCCCCACACCTGCTCCCCCACCCCTTCCATCCCCCACGCCTGCTCCCGCAGCCCTTCCATCCCCCACGCCTTCTCCCCCCACCCCTTCCATCCCCCACACCTGCTCCCGCAGCCCTTCCATCCCCCACACCTGCTCCCCCACCCCTTCCATCCCCTATACCTGCTCCCCCACCCTTCCATCCCCCACACCCGCTCCCCCACCCCTTCCATCCCCCACACCCGCTCCCCCACCCCTTCCATCCCCCACACCTGCCAGAGCCCTCCTCAGACAACCTGCAAGACTCCCCCGGCTGGATAAACAGAGCCTGGTGGTAAGGCCCCCACGAACAGATGTCACTGCCTTTGGAATTAAAAACATTCCTAGTGGACCATCCCATCCTCCCTCAGCCCCTCCCCAGGCTCTCTGCCAGGGGAATGAGAGGGGCTGTCCCTGGGGAGACGTGGGTGGGACCCCGCGTTACACCTAGGGAGGGGGTCATGCCACCCAGCACAGCTGCGACTGAGGTAAAATCGGGTTAAGGTGGTCAGCAGCGGCATCAATGAGGAAAAAAGGTCACATCCTGTACCATGAGGGCAAGGGACAAGGCAGCGGGGCTGCCTCGGTGACAGCTGGGGGTGGGGACGGCTTCCAGGCAAATCCTCCAGCCTGTGAGCACCAGGAGGAAGGTTCTGTCTCAGAACCTAGAAATGCAGCTGCCACTTTCCTGGAGTGACCTCCTTTTTCCCACCAGAACGACACTCCTCTCCCCTAGCCCACACTTGAACCCCGATTCCTCGTCCTCTCCGATAGCGCAAATGACTCCAGGAAAGTCATTTGAGAGAGTTTCTGAGCAGCCAGCTAGATCAAGGCCACAGGCGCCCCAGTGGGGATAGCCCGGGAGCCAGCTGGGGCAGGGAGAGCCCCAAGAGGCCGCCCAGAGAGTCCAGAGCCCAAGAGGAGCCTGGCACCCAGCTGAGGACGGGGACCGAGGGGATGTGGCTCAGGTCTGCCAAGAACACTCCCTCTCTCAGCACCAGAGGACCATGGCACCGGGTGGGCATCAAAGGAGCAGAGCTGGGGAGCAAGAAGGTGCTGGAGGAGAGCAGGGCGGACCCGAGGCTTTGGGGGCTGCAGAGAACCTGCCAGTGGATCCTGCCCAAAGACAGGCGCAGGCTCCAGGCTGGGAGAGAGACAAGCAGGCCATGCATGGGAGCCCGGGGTGCCCAGCGCCCACGCAGAGGGTATGCGAGTTGGGTGGGAGGATGGCATGTTCCGGGGACAGATGTGGAGGAGTGGGGACAGGAGTGTCCCCCTAACTCGGTAGCTCTGTGGTCACTGCATTCTTACTGTGTGTTCTGACCATTTCCTGTACCGACCCTAACCAAAACCTACAGACTGGAAGGCCAACTGTCTTCCCAGAATGAGACACTGAGACTCACTCTAGGTTTTTCTCCCCACCCATCGGATACCTCTGGGTATTTGCAATGTTCAGAGCCTGCATTCAGCCTGGGGACAGGAGTCACCCAGCAGCCAATGGCAGAGCAGACCCTAGGAGCTATGTTTGTTTCTTTCTTTCCTTCCTTCCATCCTTCCTTCCATCCACCCACCCACCCACCCATCCATCCATCCACCCATCCATCCATCCACCCACCCATCTATCCAGGTGGGGCTGGGAGAGGGGTCCAGATGGGCTCAAGGTTGAAGATGGACACAGTGGAAGGAAGAAGACAGTCAGGATGAAAGCGAGTTGCTCCACAGCCCAGACCTAGGCCTGCCCAAGGTAACCTGCTGTCCTCCCAACTCCCCAAAGGCCTGCGCCGGCTCATAGGGCAGTCCTGAGTACGTGCTGCTTCTCACACAGCTCCAGCCTCCCTCTGCCTGACCTCCAGCCTCTCTCTGGCCACGTCAGGCTGGTGTCACCAGGGTGCTTGGTGGTTCTAGGTGCGGAGGAGAGGCTCAAACAGCCCAAGAGCTTGTCTGCTGCAGAAGTGTCCTGACAGCCCGTCCCTGGCAACCCCTAGCGATTCTCACAGCACATGTGGTCACGGAAAAGGGTGACAAATGCACTTGAGCCTTTGGGAACATCTTGCTCATCTAGAACAAAACTCACCTAGGGACAGAGTGGGCAGGGCGTGGCCCCTCAGTATGCTGTCCCTACCGCCGGAGCCCCCCTAGGCTGCTTGCCTGCTCCTCCTCCGGGGAAGGAGGGGGTGTGGCCAGGTCTCTCAGCACAGCCGGACATGGCAGCCTGAGGCAGGAGGGGCTGAGGCCTGAAGGTGGGATGGGGTCGCAGAGCCTCCCTGCTCTTTCTTCATCCTGGATTCCCAAACACCTCCCTTCCACCCAAGCTCCGAGCTCACGGTGGCCAGAAGGAAGCCCTGGGAGCCAGGGACCTGAGGACTCACCGGCTGTGTTTTTCTCTCTGGGTTCAGTTTCCACAGCTGTCACATCAGGAGCTCGGAACAGACACATGGTCTCTGGTGAGATTTCTTTTCTGCTGAGGATGCACCCCTGCCTTTTTTTCCAAATGAAATTTTATGCCGACGTCTCCCTGCCCAACTCGTCAGATAAAAGCAGAAGCAGAGAGAGCAGGCGCCCTGGCTGGAGAGGGTACGTGGGGCCCACCGACTCACACCTGCTTTTCTACCACCCCTCGCCTGCCTTGGGGCTCATGTCCCTCCCCGGAATTCCCACACCCCACAGGCAGAATCTGAGGCACACCCCACTGCCCCGCCCTCCTTTCAGGCATCTACAGCTCAAACCTTAGGTTCTGTGGGTGGGCCCCCAGCAGCTCCTACAGGCAGTTCTCCCGAGGGCCTCACTCTCCCTCGGGGTGGGGGACATGGGGGGGGTCAGAGAGATTAGGGGCTTTGTAAGGACACCTCCGGGTCAGACACTGAACCTGCAGCTCCTGTCGTGTCTCCGCTTCTCTCCCTGCTTTGGGAAACTCGGGGCTTTTGCTCGGTGGCTGTGCGTTCGCCCCGGCAGCCTCGAGACGGAACAGCGCCTGTCTAGTGGGTCGGGCGGGCGTGTCTGGGTCATCGTGCGTCTCCAGTCGCGCTAGGGTCTTTCCCGAAGCCAGGGCAGCTCAGCACTTGCCTCCGAGGGCGTGAACACACTGTGCCCATCCCTCTCTGCCCCCGCCCAAGGCTGCAGGCTGCACTGGGGCTTAGACCCTCACCCAGCACCACCACTGTCCACGCCCCCGGGCCACGGCAAGGGCGGGGCTGGCCACGAGGGGCTGCTGTGAGTCTGCAGTGGCCACAGGCTTGAGGGAGGCCAGCAGAGCCCACCCTAAAGGTGACCCCCGCTCAGCATTCGTCTGCAGCCTCAGCCCTAACTCAAGGAATTCTCTGGCAACCCTTCTGCGGCGTCCTTCTCTCGAAGTTTTCAGAAAACACGGAAAGTGGGACAACCCTGGAGCTGATTCTTTGGATTCCTAGGAGGAAGCAGCAGCCTCCGCCCGCAGGGAGGTTAGCGGCTCACGGGGAGGAATCTATGTCTGCAGCTTTCGCCTCGGCGAGTTCGCTGAATGCTCACGGACCCGAGAGGACACTCTCTGAAGGGTCACCCGAAGTTGGCCGGCTAAGATCAAACCCAGGTCCTGTGCCTCTGAGTCTGGGAGCCCGGCACCCAGAGCTGAGAACACCTGTTTTTGGTTTGTCGGGAGGCTGGATGTTCTCAGGGCCTGACTGCATCAGCTCCTGAGGTCCTGTCTGGACCGGCTTCTCTGCGTGGTGCCCACCCCTCAGAGGTGGGTCGGGGGGAGCGGGCGCCAAGCCTGCCTGCCAAGGTGGCACTTCCCAGGGCTGGAGGGGAGCAGAGGGAGCCGACTCACACCTCCATCTGCTTCCTGCTGGATGCTTCCTGCTCAGAATCCACTGGGCAGAGTCCAGGCTCCCAAAATCAGGAACACCTGGGCGACGGAGGCGGCTGAGCAGGGCTGACGAGAGAGGTTCGTGCCCCACGTTTGGAAAAGCTTTCGACGGCAGGGCAGGCACTCTCGAGGGACCCTGCCCCTGACTTCCCCCACTCAGGACAGGCTCAGCTGCCCACTCTCCAAGGAGAACCAGGCGTCTAGACCTGCCTTGAAAAGGGACAGCAGGTGGGAGTCTGGGCTGGAGAACAAATGTGTCCGAAACAGCTGGGGCGGGTGGGGAAAGAGCAGGACAATGGCTGCAGTCACAGGGCCCTGGGAAGAAGTGGAGAGTGAGCAGGAAGTAGAACCAGGCCTGGGGCTCAGCCTCCACGGTCCCCATGTGCCTGGGGAACTGGCACAGGGGTGGGGGGTAGCGGCAGAGGGAAGAGCCCCACATGGGCCAGCTGTGAGGCCGGCAAGCAGCAGGGAGGCAGAACTCCTAAGCCAGGAGCCGACGCGGGGCCTGACACGCATTCCTGGCCTTGGCAGGCGCCGACGCGAGCTGATCTTCCAGGGAGAGGTCACTCCAGTGTCCCGGGACAGGGAGCTACGGGGGCTGTGAGTGCCAGGGCAGGGGTTGGGGACCGGAGAGATGGAACCAAAGGGAAAGGCCTGTGTTCCTTCCCAGTTGAACCAAGACTTCCCTCAGGGCCAGGGGCTCGGCTGTGGTCAGTGTGGTCTGCGCATGAGGCCTGGAAGGACGAACGGGGGAAGCACTGAGGACCCACGTTAACGGCCGTCGATCATCTTCCTGGGAGGGGTCCCAGTACCACCACGAAGAATGAGAAGGGGCCGGAGCTGGAAGGGGCTCTGGGCTAACATCCCAGGGCCCCCAGGACGTGCAGGACCCTCAGGCAGAGTCGAACGGGGACAAGAGACCCCTTGGGGGTCAGAGGGAGGGAAGTGGAGCAGGGGAGCCCTTGACTCCTGCCCTGTCGGGCTCCGGCCCCACGTTCTCTGCAAGCTTCCTCGTGCTCTGCAGAGTAATTGAAACCAGAAGCTGCTCCCCAGCCGCTGACAAAGGCCCCTTGTTCCTGACCATACCAGGCCAAGCTCAGAGCTGCCGCACTGGGTCATGGCAGAGAAACCTCGGGCCAGCCGGCGGTGAGGGCCCCAGCCTTGACTTCCCCGCCCCTACTATGAGGTTGGTTCAGCAAAGCCAGTCTGACCCCATCAGCTTAAGAAAATAATGCTGCCTCGGCCAGCCAAAGGCCCCGACCCAGGGGACCACTTATAGGTGATAGCCTTTAGGAGGGGGCTGCTGGACAAGTGACACCCAGAACCACTGGAAGGGGGTGGGGGACAGGGTGCCCGAACCTGCCAGCTTAGGGCAAACCGCGTACTGACTCCATGCCAGGCCCCGAGTCAAGGGTTTCATGGACCCTCACATTCAGTCCTCTTACAGCCCATCTGACAGGTCAGGAAGCTGAGGCTCAGAGGCAAAGATACTTGCTCTGTTCTCCCAACTAACGATGGAGAAAGCTAGACTCAGCCCCCCAAGATCTGTCTGGCCTCAAAACCCCAGAAACACTGGCTGAATGATCCAAGTTCTCGTTTTCCTTTTTTTGAGACAGAGTCTCACTCTGTAGCCCAGGTTGGAGTGTAACGGCGCAATCTCGGCTCACCGCAACCTCCACCTCCCGGGTCCTGGTTCAAACAATTCTCCTGCCTCAGCCTCCCAAGTAGCTGGGATTACAGGAGCGCACCATCACACCCGGCTAATTTTTGTATTTTTAATAGAGATGGCATTTCACCATGTTGGCCAGGCTGGTCTCGAACTCCTGACCTCATGATCTGCCTGCCTCGGCCTCCTAAAGTGCTGGGATTACGTAAAGGCGTGAGCCACTGTGCCTGGCCTAAGTTCTCTTGTTTTCTTTACCAGATGGTGAGGTCCTGGTCATTCTTTGTACCCACAGCCCAGGGCCTGCCATTCAGAGGATGTATCATAAACAGAAACAAGTGAGTATACTGGTGAAGGTGTGGACATGCACGTCACAGCACTGACTGGCTCTTCCAGGTATGTGAGATCCTTTAAGCCGGTGCCGAAGGTGGGGTAGGAATAATTACCCCCATTGAATCAATAAAAAAACTTGGCCGGACGCGGTGGCTCACGCCTGTCATCCCAGCACTTTGGGAGGCCGAGGCCGGTGGATCACAAGGTCAGGAGTTCGAGACCAGCCTGGCCAACATGGCGAAACCCCGTCTCTACTAAACATACAAAAATTAGCCGGGCGTGGTGGCGGGCGCCTGTAATCCCAGCTAACCAGGAGACTGAAGACAGGAGAATCACTTGAACCCGGGAGGCGGAGGTTGCAGTGAGCCAAGATTGTGTCATTACACTCAGCCTGGGCGACACAGAGAGACTCCATCTCAAATAAATATAAATAAATAAATAAAAGAAGAAACTGAGATGCCAAGAGGTCAAGGGACCAGAGGTTGTTCCCGCAGCCTCAGGGTGACTGCGTCCACATTCGATGCATCTAAACCACTGACCGGGGGAGCAAACAGCTGACCCAGGAAGAAGGGTGAAGGGGTCAAGGGGCAGGGACGCTTGGCCGGGGGGGAGAGGAGGCCCGGGCGGGGGGCCCAACTGTGTACTTCAACTACAGGAGACTAATAGTGACCAGTCATGCCCTGGGGTCACGGGCTCTGCTCGTCTATTACAGCTGGGAGGCAGGTGGGGGACAGCTTGGGTCTGGAGAGAAGGAGGCTGTGCAGTCTCCATCCTCAGGGACGAGGTTCTTTTTCTCAACGAAAGGCAAGAGCGTTTTGGGTGGAAACAACCCAAATGTGCACGGATGGACGGACGGATAAACAGACGTGGCACCTACATCCACGGACGGATGGATAAACAGACGTGGCACCTACATCCACGATGGGTGGATAAACAGACGTGGCACCTACATCCACAGATGGACAGATAAACAGACATGGCACCTACATTCATGGACAGATGGATGGATAAACAGATGTGGCACCTACATCCACAGACACACAGATGGATAAACAAAGTGGCACCTACATCCATGGACAGACGGATAAACAGACGTGGCACCTACATCCACGGACAGACGGATAAACAGACGTGGCACCTACATCCACAGATGGATGGATGGATAAACAGACGTGGTACCTACATCCACAGATGGACGGATAAACAGATGTGGCACCTACATCCACGGATGGACGGGTGGATAAACAGACGTGGCACCTACATCCACAGATGGATGGATAAACAGACATGACACCTACATTCACGGACAGATGGATGGATAAACAGATGTGGCACCTACATCCACAGACACACAGATGGATAAACAGACGTGGCACCTACGTCCATGGACAGACGGATAAACAGACGTGGCACCTACATCCATGGACAGACGAATAAACAGACGTAGCACCTACATCCACAGATGGATGGATGGATAAACAGACGTGGCACCTACATCCACGGACAGATGGATAAACAGACATGGCAACTACATCCATGGACGGACGGATGGATAAACAGACGTGGCACCTACATCCATGGACAGATGGATAAACAGACGTGGCACCTACATCCACAGATGGACAGATGGATAAACAGACGTGGCACCTACATCCACGGACAGATGGATAAACAGACATGGCACCTACATCCATGGACGGACGGGCGGATAAACAGACGTGGCACCTACATTCACAGATGGATGGACGGATAAACAGACATGGCACCTACATTCACGGATGGATGGATGGATACACAGATGTGGCACCTACATCCACAGACAGACAGATGGATAAATAGACATGGCACCTACATCCATGGACGGCCGGGCGGATAAACAGATGTGGCATCTACCTCCAGGGAAATTGTGTCCCTCAGAAAGGGAGGAAATCCAGACACGTGCATATGGGTGAAGCTCAAGGACATTAGGAGGACAAATGCTGTCTGACTCCACCTACGTAAGGTTCCCAGAGTGGACAAATTCGTACAGACAGAAAGCAGGCAGGTGGTTACTGGAGGCTAAGGGTGCAGGAGCAGGGAGTTATTATTTAATGGGGATGGGGTTTCGGCTGGGAAGGGCCAACAAGTTCTGGATATGCACACTGGCAACAGCTGCACAGCACTGAATCCACCTACAGCCACCAAGCTGTGCACCCAAAAATTATTATTTTTTGAGATGGAGTCTCGCTCTGTTGCCCAGGCTGGAGTGCAATGGCATGATCTTAGCTCACTGCAACCTCCGCCTCCCGGGTTCAAGCGATTCTCCAGCCTCAGCGTCCCAAGTAGCTGGGACTACATGCGTGTGCCACCACGCCCAGCTAATTTTTTTAAATTTTTGTAGAGATGGGGTCTCACCATGTTGGCCAGGCTGGTCTCGAACTCCTGACCTCAGGTGCTCCATCTACCTCGGCCCCCCAAAGTGCTGGGATTACAGGCGTGAGCCACTGCGCCCAGCCCCTAAAATTTATTAAATAAATGGTAACTTTATGTTATGTATATTTCACTACAAACTTTTTGTTGTTTTTTTTTTTTAGTGGAGATAGACTCTTGCTCTGTCACCCAGGCTGGAGTACAGTAGCGCAACCCTCAGCTCACTCTCGCCTCCTTAGCCTCCCGAGTAGTCCACAGCTACACCCTGTGAGCTACTATGCCTGGCTTCTACCACTGTTTTTTCTTTAAAAAGAATAAAGGCCGGATACGGTGGCTCACACTTCCTTCTTGGCCTGGAACCCGCCCTCCCACCACAGGGTCTTCAGCACTGCTGTGCCCAGGGAGGGCGGCCCTGGCAGGCACGTGGGGAAGTGGAGCTGCCTCCCAGGCACAGGGAGCAGAGGTGGAGTGTGGGGTGGGGGCTGTCCCCAGCCTGCGGTGAGCGAGCGAATGACGACGCAGGGCTGGGGAACGGGCAGGGGGTGCAGAGGGCCCCTCGGGTTTAAGTAGCTCCTTGGTCTCAGACCCTTCTCCAGTCTGGGGACAGTGGCAGAAACTGAGCTGTGGGGCCCTAAGGGAAAGCGCTCGCCTCAGGCCCAGCCAGCCAAGAAGGGCCGGACCCTGGGAATATGCTAATCAGCTAGCGGGTAGGTCGCAGCTGGATCGGCAAGGCTGGAAATAGAGTAGGATAAACACAGTGGAGTCCCCTGGGACCAGGAGCCAGGGCGGACTATGCCGGGGGCAGAGGCAAGAGCCGGTGGAGGGGGTGCTCCCAGCTAAGCAGACCTGGATGGGGTCCCTGAGTCTGGGGCCCTTGTTCACCCACTAACAAGCTCTGTGACTGCAGCTGCCTCGCTCACCCTTGCTGGTGTCCATTTCCTTCTCTCCGGAAAACAGGATTGGATTAAATGCCCTCTAAGATTTATTCCAGGCTGGGTGCCGTGGCTCATGCCTGTAATCCCAGCACTTTGGGAGGCTGAGGCGGGCAGATCACCTGAGCTCAGGAGTTGAGACCAGCCTGGTCAACATGGTGAAACCCTGTCTCTACTACTAATAAAAATCAGCCGGGCGTGGTGGTGGGCGCCTGTAATCCCAGCTACTCGAGAGGCTGGGACAGGAGAATGGCGTGAACCTGGCAGGCGGAGGTTGCAGTGAGCCGAGATTGCGCCATTGCCCTCCAGCCTGGGCAGCACAGCAAGACCCCCTCTCAAAAAAAAAAAAAAAAAAAAAAAAAGATTTCTTCCAGCCAAACGCCCAGGAATCCTCTCCTTTTATTCATTCCTTCTACTGGCCTTGCTTGCAGCTCCCCGCCACCCCTGCTGAGGCTCCTGACTTTCCTGGGACCCTCCCTTCACATTCCTGCTTCCCTGCCAGGCGGGTCTGTCCTCGGGAACGCCCACCCTACTCCTTTCTGCAGAAGCGGAGCCTGCCCACCTTGCTGGAATAACACAGAGCCTTAGCATAGCAATTGCGCTGGCCGCTCTATACCAAGATTTCTATAAAGAATATAAAGTACTTTTAACAAAGTATCCAAAAAGGTGCTTAGGAAGACTCCATACAGCTCTAGAGAAAAGGAGGTTTATAATAATCCATGAAAACAGAAAAACAGACAAAACAGGCCCTGATTAAATCTACATAAAAATGTGTATACCTCAAGAAGGGAAAAGGCACAGAATAAACCGGCTGCTTCGGAGGAGCAGGAGGAAGGATGGTTTCTGATTAGGTTTCAAGTCTCTTTGCTTCTACTGCAATTTTCTTTCTCATACAAACATTGCTTTCAGAATTAAAAAACCCAGGGCTTCCAAATCACTCTCGTTCCACCTCCTCCTTGAAGCCTCCCTAATTCCAGCCCATGGTGACCTTTTTGCCTTTGAACTCCTGCGGGACAATCTTCCATCTTCTTACAGCAGGACAATCTTCCGTCTTCTTACAGCAGGAGGCAGTGGGACATCTAGAAATGGGCTCTGCAGCCAGCTGCCCGCCCTGGCTCACTCCTGGGCACATGGCCTTGGCCAAGCTCCTTAGCCCCAGCTTCCTCATCTTTCTAGCTGTGATGACATTCCTCTCCCACAGGGTCCTGGGAAGATCCCCTGAGACAGCAGATGGAAGCATTTAGCACAATGCTGGGTTCGTCCTGGGCTCGCTCATGTGTGCACGGCTATTGTGACTGACATCTAGCATTCTTCTCACTGGAGAACATGGATCAATATACTTGTCTTTCCAATCTGACAGTGGGTCCCTGGAGGCCAGGACCCTGTCCTGGGCTGGGGACCTCACAGACGCACGCTAAGTGCCCCTCCTGCTCTTTTCTTTTCTTTTTTTTCCCAGACAGAATCTCACTCTGTCTTGTCCAGGCTGGAAGGCAATGGAGCAATCTCAGCTCACTACAACCTCCACCTCCCAGGTTCAAGTGATTCTCCTGCCTCGGCCTCCCAAGTAGCTGGGATTACAGGCTCCCGCCATCATGCCTGGCTAATTTTTGTTTTTTTAGTAGACACAGGGTTTCACCACATTGACCAGGCTGGTTTCGAACTCCTGACCTCAGGTGATCCCCCCGCCCTGGCCTCCCGAAGTGCTGGGATTACAGGCACGCACGACCACCCCTGGCTAATTTTTGTATTTCTAGTAGAGACAGGGTTTTGCCATGTTGGCCAGGCGAGTCTCAAACTCCCGACCTCCTGATCCGCCCACCTCAGCCTCCCAAAGTGCTGGGATTACAGGCATGGGCCACACACCCAGCTACTTTTTGCATTTTTAGTAGAAACAGAGTTTTGCCATGTTGGCCAGGCAGGTCTCGAA
The DNA here is from genome assembly GCF_028885655.2 of Pongo abelii. Taxonomy (NCBI): domain Eukaryota; kingdom Metazoa; phylum Chordata; class Mammalia; order Primates; family Hominidae; genus Pongo; species Pongo abelii. The sequence goes on from NC_072004.2 coordinate 838,408, forward strand.
CTCCCAACCTCATAATCCGCCCGCCTCGGCCTCCCAAAGTGCTGGGATTACAGGCGTGGGCCACACACCCAGCTAATTTTTGTATTTTTAGTAGAAACAGGGTTTCGCCATGTTGGCCAGGTGGGTCTCGAACTCCCGACCTCGTAATCCGCCTGCCTCGGCCTCCCAAAGTGCTGGGATTATGGGCGCGCGCCACCACGCCTGGCTAATTTTTGTATTTTTAGTAGGAAAGAAGTTTCGCCATGTTGGCCAGGCTGGTCTCGAACTCCCGACCTCATGATCCGCCCGCCTCGGCCTCCTGCTCTTTCCCACATGTGCTCCTCTCCTTCCTCCCAGGGGCACCAGGCACAAGTGTCCCCTGCCCAGAGGACTCCAAGACAAAGGAGGCTCACCTTATGCCATAAAGCAGCACCTCAGCTGCTTCTCCAGGCCACTAGCCATGCCACGGTCCTCTGTCTGGGCCGGGGGGTTTGTTGACAAAGGCCTGAGACATGGGGACATCGCACAGAGGAGGGAACATGGTCTTCCCCACATACCGTATGCAGAGATGCCTTGGCCAAGGTACTTAACCTCAGTACCCCAGTGTCCTCATCTGTAAGATGGGGAGGAGGGACTGTCATTCTCCCTGGAGGATCACGACAAGGATCACACGAGGAGATGGCATTTGGGAAGCGGCCTCCAGGAGCACAAGTGCTGGACACACATTGGTGACGCATGCTGCCGTCTGTCACTAAATGCTGCCCCCACCCCAGCCCGCCGCTCAGACTCCTGTCCCACTGCCCCGTCAGGCGACCCAGAGTGGGGGCCTCATCGCAGCAGCAAACGCCTGCGCTTAGGCTGTAGGGCCCGTTGCTTTCTCTGGATGGGCTGCTGGGAGGCGGCTTAGAGAGAAGTGGGGGCCCCAGAGGCTGCCCTCCTCCTCCTGCCTTTCCTTCAGGCCCCCTGAATATCCCCGAGGGCTGGGCCTATCTCAAAGCCACCTCCGACTATGTTTTCAGCGCCTGCCGGCAGGCAGCAAAACTACATTCCAGAGGCTAGTGCCAGTTCTTTTCCTTAGATGTGTGGCCGGAGTGGAGGCAGGGACAAGCTGTGGGGACAGACCGTTCCGTGGCTCCGTGGGGCCCGGGTTCGTGGGAACAGCTCCGTTTGGACTCATCACCCAGCCTGGCCATCCACAGTGGCTCTGAGGGCAGTCATGGGGCGAGACTTTCTAAGTCACGGCCTGCCCCTGGGGGATGCCTCCCCCGCCGAAGGCAGGCTGGTGAGATGGTTCTGCAGCGGAGGGCCAGGGCCGGGCATTAGCACACTGAGTGCTGGAGGACTTCAAAGGCCTCCAGGGGACTCTGGCTCTGAACTACCCGCTCACAGGCCCAGGTCAGCTGGCAGCAGGAAGGTTTGTGTTTCTTTTAATATCAACTCCCAGGCATTTAACATTCCTCGAAGCTTAAACACAGAAACATTTTCCTTACCAGACTCTGCCTTCTGCTTTGCCAAACATAACCTAGCTTCCTCCCTCCCCCACCGCCTCCATCTGCTCCTGTCTCCAAGAGGCTTGCAGTGACTGATGGTGTGTTTCCCCCGGGGCTTGTGCAGCTGAGTGAGAAGGAGGGAAGCAATGGGACTGAAGTCCAGGTGGGGGAATGTGCCCTCGGGCCCTGGGAGCTGAGTTCTCGAGGGGCTGGGGCCCACCGTGCCCACGGAGCTGGCTGCCCGGCACATCCTTGTAACTCTTCTATTCCACAGCCACCGGTGGTCCAGGGAGTGTGGTGTGGCAGCCATGCGTCTCTTGCCTGGGCATCTCCTGGGGCTGGACAGGCCAGCCCAGAACCCTTCCGTGCCTGTCCCACTAGCCCAGCCCAGGAACAGGGAGATGGGGCTCCCACCCCTTATCCCCGCAGAGAGCAGGTCCCAGGGACTGAATCTCTAGAGCCCATTTCCTAAATCACGAAGGACTGGCTGGCAGTTGCCTAGCAGCCCTGTCTCCCTAGCGACGAGTACTGAGAAGCAGGGTGCAGGCCCCACAGCATCGGAAAGAGACGTGTTTAGGAACACGGGGCGTATGCGGCAGAGGCCAGGCCCCTCCACGTGGGGCCCCTGGTTCAAACACTGGAGTCTGAGATGGGGCAGGGAGTGAGGGAGTGGAAGACCCACACAGCTCCCCAGGGGCAATGCTAGCAAGGACCTGCAGGTAAGAGCCAGATACCAAACTCGGTAGCCATGACAATGCATCAGAGAACAAATGCTTCCTGCTAAAAAGCATCATTCAGCTCCCTGTTGTAGACGGAGCCATCGCAGCCTGCGCCTGGATCACGTCTGGGGCCACTGTCAAGAAGCTCAGCATGCCCAACGCCCGAGGCTCAACCCCAGTACGGGTCAGTTGCTGTCTCCCTTCATTTAATGGTCACAGAATCTAACCCCAAACCAGACCACTTGCGGCACAGCACGAGGCCACACGAGGTACCAGACCGGAGTATGAGTGGCTCCACCACGTCACGCCTTTTCCCGCTCCCAAGCCTACTTCTCTTAACAGGTTGGTGAATAGCAGCCATCTTCAAAATTGGCAGAATGTTTCAGAGACACAGGCTGCACACACAAAGGCCCTTTTCCTACATGTTTATAGGGAGCCAAAAGCACAGTTGAGGCACAAATGCTCTTTTTTTTTTTTTTTTTGGAGACAGGGTCTCACTCCATCACCCAGGCACGATCTCAGCTCACTGCAACCTCCGCCTCCTGGGTTCAAGCGATTCTCCTGCCTCAGCCTCCTGAGTAGCTGGGATTACAGGTGTGCACCACTACGCCCGGCTAATTTTTGTATTTTTAGTAGAGACGGGGTTTTGCCATGTTGGCCAGGCTGGTCTCGAACTCCTGACCTCATGATCCACCCGCCTCGGCCTCCCAAGGTGCTGGGATTACAGGCGTGAGCCACTGTGCCCAGCAGCATAAATACCCTTAATCCGAGGCACAGCCTCTACTAACACCCAGAGTCCCCACCCGAAGCCACGGACTCCCAACGCAGCTGAGTAAGGTCCAGCCACCATAACAACAAGTCAGAGACCCCCCTCCCCCCAAGCCAACCAGCAGGACCCTAAGTCTTTCGGGCAGAACAGCAAACACCTGGTCCGTGTGCCTCACTCCGGTCCCCCGTCAATGGCAGACATGGCTCCTCACACACAGCATTCCTCCCTCCCATTCACCAACGCAGCCTCTGAATCCTTCTCAACATGGCGTTCCGGGAAACAACCACCCATAGACTAAAGATGGGGTGTGAAAACAAAGCTGGTTGTTTCCATCTTGCAGAAGTGTAGATGACCCACCTGAGGAGCCAGGCACACACCTGGGCTTCCGGGGCCACAACAAGCAGCCACCTCTAGCAGGGAGGGGAGAACCACCTCCTGGGGAACTTTCCTCCAACCAGCTTGGAAGCAAAATCACAAAAGAGCAGGCTCCTTGACCAGGATTCCTTTTCAAGGGGAACCACCTCCTGGAGGCTCCCCCAGCCTCGCCCTGGCGCCCTGGCCTCACCTGGATCTGCCCTTTGCCCATGATCTTGTCCACGATCTCATTGTTGTCCTTGTTGACTTTGGTCTTGTCATAGCACTTCTCGTAGCACAGGATCCTCAGGGACTGGGAGCCCTCCAGCTCGATCTCAAACTCCTGGGGAAAAGACGGGACAAAGGGCCCTGAACCTCCGAAGCTGGGAGGCCTGGCTTTCGGCAGGTGCGCGCCTCAGGTTTGCAAGGAGGAGGGAGTAAGCACGGCCCACAAAGGACACGTCAGATTTTCTGGAGCTCCCAGAGGCCTCCCATCATCCATGGAGTCTGGGGGCCTGAGCTGACACCGCAGGGTCTGACACCCAGACACACACCGTGATCAGAAGCCAGAGGAGCAGGGAGCAGAAAGGGGGGAGCAGACAGAGCTGGTCCAACCAATGGGCTGGCTGTCCCCAGCAGACAGGCCACGAGCACGGGGCGGTGGGGTCCCCACAGAGACGCCAGCCCCTGCCACTCACCTCATCCCACTTGGGCTCTGCTGTGTCCCGGAACACCCTGGTTTTGGCTTTGCTGACAAAATAGCCAAAGGAATCCACCTCCAGGGTACAGTACAGGTCTGTGGGAGGACAGATGGAGATACTGAGTGAGTGGGGCCAGGGTGGGGCAGGTGGGGCGGCGCTCAGAACAGAGGGGGACATCGCATCTGTCCTTTCCAGCGTCCCCGCGGATGGCATCTTGGCTCTCTCCTCCCTGAAGCCCAGGACCATCTGGCTCCTCCCCTGCCCCCTTCTTAGGGGCTCAGCCCTCCCTACCTCGGCTCACGCCACACTCTGTCCTTCTTACCTCGGTCCTCCCCACACTCTGGCCTCCTCCTCCCTCTAAAGGGCCCTTGACTGTTCCGTCTCCAGATCTTCCTCACCATGGAGACAACACCACAAACTCTTCACTGACCGCCCTGGAGCCACCTCTCCCCGTAACACAGGTGCCCAGGCCTCAACAGCGGCATTTGGGGTGGGAGGCGCCGGAGGCGTTTAGCAGCCCTGCCTCTGGGTCCTGAATGCTCGGAGCATCCCCTGCCGCGGTGACGACCAACAACGCCCACGTCCCCAAGCCCAGGGTGCTGTGGTTTCCTCCGCTGCACTCAACATAAACCAAAAGGATCTTCTCTACCTGTGCATCCCTAGTCTCTCTCCCCCAACGACGTAAACACCATGTGGAGAAAAGCCTGGGTTTTCCTGCCCGCCGGTGTACCCGCAGTACCAAGAACAGGGCTGGGAACCCAGCTGGCACACGGTGAACGAGGCTCCCACCACCACCAAGTGCTCCAGGTAACAAGGCGGTGGAGGGCTGGGGAGGGAGGGCGGGGCTGGGGGCTTTCCCTGGCATTTCCGTCTTCAACCCTGGCCTTCAGGCTGAAAGTCTATCTTGGGACCCAACTGCTGAGGCCACAGCACTGGCACGGACCCCAGGCCCTCTGCAAACCCACACCCGTCCTGGGCTCGGACCCCGGCAGTCCTCCCACCTCCAGGGAGATGCCGAGGTTGTTCCCAGGGTACCAGAGATGGTGTGGGGGGTGCCTTTGGGACACTACGGCCAACCCTCTGCAGCGTGAACCAAGGTCAGAGGTCACCGTGCGAGCATACAGTGCAGGTGGCTTACTCCACTTGGCCCCTGGAGCTGCCCAGCTGGGCCATTCTCCATCAGAACAGCTTTCCTGGCCGGGCGCAGTGGCTCATGCCTGTAAATCCCAGCACTTTGGGAGGCCAAGGCGGGCAGATCACCTGAGGTCAGGAGTTCGAGACCAGCCTGGCCAACATGGTGAAACCCCGTCTCTACTAAAAACACAAAAGTGAGCCGGGCGTGGTGGCACATGCCTGCAGTCCCAGATACTCGGGAGGCTGAGGCAGGAAAATCACTTGAACCTGGGGGGTGGAAGTTGCAGTGAGCTGAGATGGCGCCACTGCACTCCAGCCTGGACGACAGAGTGACTCCTTCTAAAAAAAAAAAAAAAAAAACCAGCTTTCCTGCAGAAAGGACAATGCAGCTGCCCTGAGAAGCCTCCAGCTGGAACAACAGAAAGGAGACCCAGGTGGGCATCAGAACACACAGAACGAGGCTGGGGATTCGCAGGTGAACAACACAGAGGCCCTGGGCACCCCAGCCTGGGCCAGACCAGGGAGTGGGCCTGTGTGTCTGAGACAGGCCATGAAGTGCTGTCATCATGGATTGATCTCAGTGTGAGTGAACCCTCCTTGAGGGGCTGGAGACGGCTCACAGGGTCAGAGTGAGGGTTCCGGAAGGGGCTAGGGACGGCTCACAGGGTCAGAGCGAGGGTTCGAGAAGGGGCTGGAGACGGCTCACAGGGTCAGAGGGAAGGTTCCGGAAGGAGCAGGGGACGGCTCACAGGGTCAGAGCAAGGGTTCAAGAAGGGGCTGGGGGAGGGTTCACAGGGTCAGAGCGAGGGTTCCGGAAGGGGCTGGGGATGGCTCACAGGGTCAGAGCGAGGGTTCCGGAGTCAGACCATCTGGGTCCACACCCCAGCTCTGCACAAATCACCTCCCTTCTCTCCCCAGGTTCCCTGTCTGCACAGCAGGAACAGTCATGGTGCCTACACCCTGGGCCTGCCTGTCCAGAGGTCCTGAGTTTACCACGGCTGAAGACACAGGGCCTCACCTCTGAGTGAGAACAGACATGTGAGTGGGTCAGGGGTGGCGGCGGAGAAGGGAGTGAGGATAATCTGGGGGTAAAGAGAGATTTTGGAGCAGCTCAGCCGGCTCTGACACCCGCCCAGGCTGGGAGGCAGAAGGCCTGCTCCACGCTATGGACCGGCTCCCTGAGGCGAGGACCTCCAGGCCAACGGGAAGCAGGAGAGGGAGGGGCGGCATCTGGGGGCGTGGAGTGGAGGCACCTGGTCCAGACATGGTGGGGACAGTGCTACAGAGCTCACTAGCCAGAAGCTCCTGAGCAGCAGCCCCCAAGAAGGGAGGTCTGTGGGTTTGGAGAGGGTTCAGGAAGCTTCCACGTTAACAAGCAGCCTGAGTGACTGTGTGGTGTTCCTGGCCAGACATCGAGAAGTGCCCTAAAGGGAAGAGCTAGGGCTCTGGTGCCGGAAGACGTGGATTCTGCTGCACCACCTGCTACTGTGTGACCCCAGGAAGGAACCTCGAGCCCCTCCGAGCCTCAGCGTCCTCGTGTGTAAAACAGGGATGGTTTCCGTGACCTCGGCGTGACGCCGGAGGCTCAGAGCGGGCCGTGAGACTGAGAGGTTCTGAACACGCCACAGGCTTTGAACATGTGAGTACATCCACACGCCAGCCGTGTTCTCATCTTCTCCAGGTGTACGGTAGGTGCTGTGTAAATTAATGACTTCATTCTGCATTTCTGAGCTCCCGTTCATCCCAGGGTAAAGGAGACCTGGTTCCCGCCCTCAGAGAACTCACAGTGGGAGATGCAAATTGTTAAGTGACAAAAAGCACGACAGGTACCATAACCAGCTTGCCCTGAGCGGGATGGGGACACAAGGAACCCGAGGGGGACGGGGGCACAAGGAGCCCGAGGGGGACGGGGGCAGAAGGAACCCGAGGGGGACGGGGGCAGAAGGAACCCGAGGGGGACGGGGGCACAAGGAGCCCGAGGGGGACGGGGGCACAAGGAACCCGAGGGGGACGGGGGCACAAGGAACCCGAGGGGGACGGGGGCAGAAGGAACCCGAGGGGGACGGGGGCACAAGGAACCTCGGGGGACGGGGGCACAAGGAACCTCAGGGGGACGGGGGCACAAGGAACCTCAGGGGGACGGGGGCACAAGGAACCTCAGGGGGACGGGGGCACAAGGAACCCGAGGCGGACGGGGGCACAAGGAACCCGAGGCGGACGGGGGCACAAGGAACCCGAGGGGGACGGGGGCACAAGGAACCCGAGGGGGACGGGGGCACAAGGAACCCGAGGGGGACGGGGGCACAAGGAACCTCGGGGGACGGGGGCACAAGGAACCTCGGGGGACGGGGGCACAAGGAACCTCGGGGGACGGGGGCACAAGGAACCCGAGGGGGACGGGGGCACAAGGAACCCGAGCGGGATGGGGACACAAGGAACTTCAGGGGACGGGGACACAAGGAACCTCAGGGGACGGGGGCACAAGGAACCTCAGGGGAGGGGGACACAAGGAACCTCAGGGGACGGGGACACAAGGAACCTCAGGGGACGGGGACACAAGGAACCTCAGGGGACGGGGGCACAAGGAACCTCAGGGGACGGGGGCACAAGGAACCTCAGGGGAGGGGGACACAAGGAACCTCAGGGGACGGGGGCACAAGGAACCTCAGGGGACGGGGGCACAAGGAACCCGAGGGGGACGGGGGCACAAGGAACCTCAGGGGATGGGGACACAAGGAACCTCAGGGGACGGGGACACAAGGAACCTCAGGGGACGGGGACACAAGGAACCTCAGGGGATGGGGGCACAAGGAACCTCAGGGGACGGGGACACAAGGAACCTCAGGGGACGGGGGCACAAGGAACCTCAGGGGATGGGGGCACAAGGAACCTCAGGGGATGGGGGCACAAAGAAGGGAGGCCAGTTCGCCCCCAGGAACTCAGGGAGGCTTCCTGGGAAAGGCTGCTTTAACCGCCCGGGGTGTCACCTCTGTTTGGGGCACTGCAGGGAGGGGCGAGGGCGGACCCCACCAGCCAGTGAAGAGCAGGGAGTGGGAGGGGCAGGTGGAGAGGGAGGAGTCAGGAGCCCGGGGTTTTTGATCCTCTGCGATGTTAAGTCTTTTCTCCTCTCTGTGACTCGGTTACCTCCTCTGGCAAATGGGTAGAAACTATTAGCTGTCCAACTGACTCACAGATTCCCGTGTGGATAACAGGTAGATAAAAGGCGCAACCAGGCCAGGCGCAGCAGCTCACGCCTGTAATCTCAGCACTTTGGGAGGCTGAGGTGGGAGGATGGCTTGAGCCCAGGAGTTCAAGACCAGCCTGGGCAACATCGTGAGAACCTGTCTCTACAAAAAATTTTTTTAAAAATTAAAAAGTGCAATCCTACTTTGTGAAACGCTAAAAACAGATTTAGTACGACAAACCCACAAGGGGGAAGGGGAGAAAAAGGGATGAGCGTGGCAGCACACCAGCGTTGCACACATACGATCATATCCGCCTGCTCTCGGGTCAAAATTCACAAGCATGACTGCCTTTTAGTGGAGGCCCAGAGAGGGTAAGAAACTTGCCCAAGGTCACACAGCTTGTCACGGGCAGATATGAAGTTGGAGTCCACGTGTCTGTCGCCCTCAGTTTCTTTCTTTTTTTTTTTTTTGAGACGGATTCTCGCTCTGTCGCCCAGGCTGGAGTACAGTGCCATGATCTCAGCTCACAGCAACCTCCACCTCCCGGGTTCAAGGGATTCTCCGGCCTCAGCCTCCCAAGTAGCTGGGACTACAGGCGCCTGCCACCATGCCCAGCTAATTTTAGTATTTTTAGTAGAGACGGGGTTTCACCATGTTGGCCAGGCTGGTCTTGAACTCCTGACCTCAGGTGATCCGCCCGCCTGGGCCTCCCAAAGTGCTGGGATTACAGGCGTGAGTCACCGCGCCCGGCACCTAGGTTTCAGACAGCTTCAGGGAGGGCTTGAGAAAGAGGACTTTGGAGATAAAGGCCAGGGGTGACCTCCCTGCCAACAGGAGCTGGTTTCTGGCCTTCAGGGGAATGTCCCATGTCTAAAGGCGTGCTGGCAGGGCCCCATCCTGGGCAGAGCAGAGCAGTGCAGAATCCACAATGGCCCACCCAACCTCGTCCTGGCCAGGGCACTTACTGGCTGATTGCTTAAATCCCTTGGCAGAGTGGACGATGACATGAAGGAAGCCATAGAGTCCTGGAGACTCGTCGTCTGCAAGAGAGAAAAGCCCCCAGGGCAGAGGGTGGTCAGCGGCTCCCCTCGGCCTCCATCCCAGGCCGGTGGGAGGCAGACGGGGTATGAGACTCAGCTGGGTCTTGGTCCAACATCACCACCTGGTGGCCAGATGAAAAAGTTTCCAAAGGCCACGGCTGCCTTGGATGTGAGCTGCCCGGGGTAGGTCCAGCGCACCCACCATGCTGGCCCAGGGACTTAGTACCATTCCCCATGGGTACTGTCTCTCCCTCCAAATCCTGCCTATCCTGGCAGTGAAAACTGACCAATAGGATAAATCACTCTGCTAACGGAAGAGAGAAGGCCCAGGCCCCCTCCTATGTCGAGGAAAACTTGCCTTCAGGACCCCGTTCACCAAGTGGACCCTTTCCCAGCACACAGGCAGCTAGAATCCACCCACTCCGGTCAGTTCCCAGCCCTGATCACAGCTCCCCACTGCTCAAAACCCCCATGGACTCCTGGGCTTACAGCACGAATTCCAAACTCCCTTGCTTGGGATTCGAGGCCTTTCAAGAGCTGGTCCCTGGAAACTTCCAGCCTCATTTCCCATACACCATTTTATCTACCGGCTCCGCTCTCTCATGAATATATTAACAGCACAATCTCAGTGCACCAGGGTGCCAGTTCTCCTAAGTCAGAAAGAGGGGCCCGAAGAAAAGCTGGGGTCATCTGGGAAGTCAGTAGACAGTCGCCCCTACCCAAGCTCTCTGTGTCCCTGGCCACTGAACAGTCTCAGCACAGCTGAGCAGGGATCAGCCATTTACAGCCACGTGTCTGTCTGGGTCCTTACGGGAAGCCGGCCACGCTCTGGGGGCTGGGACCTGCCGGCTGGGCAACCTCAGGTTCCTGAGCTTACCGTCTTTATTGCTGGTGACAGGAATGTTGTGTACAGTCCTAAGCTTGAAACAGGATCCTGTGAGCACCTGGAGCTCCACTGAGCTCAGGACAAAGGCCTGGAGATCTGGAGGGAGAGCCGAGAGAGAAGGGAGCGTGGGCACTGGTCCACCAGGACTGGCTGCTCTTCCCTGGGGTCTGCTGCAGGAAGACGGCTTAATCCCTGGGGCAGACTTGGTCCTTGCGAGGGAGGGGGAAGGATTTGTGGACACAGGGGGACTGATGTAGATGCTGTGAGAGGGGTCAGAGTAGGAGAATCTAACTGAAGAGGTTTGCGTGTGTGTGTGTGGTGTATGCGTTTTGTTTTTGTTTTTGTTTTTTTTTTTGAGATGACGTCTCACTCTGTCGCCCAGGCTGGAGTGCAGTGCTGTGATCTCAGCTCACTGCAACCTCCGCTTCCCGGATTCAAGGGATTCTCCTGCTTCAGTCTCCTGAGTAGCTGGGATTACAGGTGCATGCCACCACGCCTGGCTAATTTTTGTGTCTTTAGTAGAGACAGGGTTTCACCACGTTGCCCAGGCTGATCTCAAAACTCCTGACTGGGATTACAGGCGTGAGCCACCGCACCCAGCGTGTGTGTGTGTGTGTGTGTGTGTGTGTGTCCTGACTGGGATTACAGGCGTGAGCCACCACACCCAGCGTGTGTGTGTGTGTGTGTGTGTGTGTGTGTGTGTGTGTGTGTGTCCTGACTGGGATTACAGGCGTGAGCCACCACACCCAGCGTGTGTGTGTGTGTGTGTGTGTGTGTGTGTGTGTCCTGACTGGGATCACAGGTGTGAGCCACCGCACCCAGCGTGTGTGTGTGTGTGTGTGTGTGTGTGTGTGTGTGTGTGTGTGTGTGTGTGTGTGTGTCCTGACTGGGATCACAGGTGTGAGCCACCGCACCCAGCGTGTGTGTGCGTGTGTGCGTGCGTGCGTGCGTGTGTGTGTGTGTTAGAGAGAGACAGAAAGCCCAGGCTGGGCTCTGGGTCCAGTCCCAGGACTAAATCACCATGTCTTTAAGCCAATCAGTTAGATTCTTTGGGTCTCAATTAATCCGTACCATCCTTAAATACCCATCCCTGACACCTCTGAGGGTGACTGCGAGGACCAAAGACGTGATACTGGACATGAAACGCTTAGAAATACAAAAGGCCCATCATTGCCACAGACATCATCGGGGAGTGTGGAAGAGGCAGGAATTTACCCTTCTTCTGTAGTTTCTGAATTGCTTCTCTCCACTCTGACCTCTCGTAGTCCGAGGACAGGAGGAACAGGTAACTCTGAAGAGAGGAGACAAGAATAAAGTGGGTGACCACAGTCAGGCCAAGCATATTCCCAGATCCTGGGGACCCCAACAAAGCTCCTTTTATCTTTTTTTTTTTTTGAGACGGAGTCTCACTCTTGTTGCCCAGGCTCTACTGCAATGGCAAGATCTCAGCTCACTGCAACCTCCGCCTCCCGGGTTCACGCCATTCTCCTGCCTCAGCCTCCTGAGTAGCTGGGATTACAGGCGCCCGCCACCACACCCGGCTAATTTTTGTATTTTTAGTAGAGACGGGGTTTTGCCATGTTGGCCAGGCTGGTCTCAAACTCTTGACCTCAGGTGATTCGCCTGCCTCAGCCTCCCAAAGTGCTGGGATTACAGGCGTGAGCCACCTTGCCCAGCCCAAAGCTCCTCCTTATCCAGGCACGGCTGACCTTGCAGGAGGAGGTGGTGGGGGTGGTTGGGTGGGTGAAGGGGGAGCTCATTCCTGGGAAGCCAAGGTGACCGGAGCGGCTGTGCCAGGGATGGCCAGTAGAGGGCACTCATTCCACATAAGTGGGGAGAGCGAGTCAACAGCTGGAGCCACGGCAGCCTCCTTAGGAAGAGGGGGCCTGAGTTTCCGGTTCCTACAGGTCAGGGCCAGGAGCCACACAGTGGGCCACTCTGGACTAAGGAAGGGGCTGTCTTGGTCCCACCCCCACCCGTCCTGACCTTTCCATTCCGATTGTGGATCCTGAACGGGATTGTGGGGGAGTTGAGCAGCAGCAGGAACTCATTCTCAAACATCTTCTTCTTCAAGCGCTCGATGGCCCGGCTCTGACCTTTGTTGGCTTTCTGCAGGAGACAGGGACACAGAGGGTTTCCCTCACACTCGGGCCTTTCTCACGAGCAGCACTAAGCACGACACTCTGCTGTGTGTTAATCGTGCTCTTTACATTTTCCGTATTTCATGATGTTTTGACATCTTGTGGCAGGAGAGGTGGGTAGCTGGGTGAGAAGCTGCTCCCCCGCAGGGCTCGCTAATTCCTAAGACTCGGTGACGCCCTGTGAGCACAGCTTTCATACACACACCCACTGATCCAGAGCCCACGTCCCCATCCACCTTCTCTACCCGACGCTCACTCGCCAAGCCAGCATCTCCTCTGCCCCACGTCACCCAGGGCCAGGGACCAGGTCACTAGAGACCACCCCTCTAGCCCAGGGCTGCCAACATAACGGAAGCCAGCTGGTGCCAAGCCCTTTCCCTGCCCTGTTTCTCCACAGAAAAGCTGTGGCCACACTTTCTTTCCACTCCTGCCTCCTGTTCAAAGCTGGCGCCTCCCCACGTGGCCCTGTGCAGGGTGCTATGCCTCCTTCATCTTGGGAACCCTAAATAATACAAATATTACAGTAGCATTAGCCTCTCTGTACTGTCACTCTGCTGCCTCTACACATTAAATCCTGAGTACAGCAGAGACACCTGCTTAAAGAAACCTCGGACACCTTTCAGCCTCAAGCCCCACCTGCTAGCCTGGCACCCAGGCCCCCATGGCAGGGTTCTAGCCTCCCTGCCTGGCAGACAACCCACCCGGCCCCCTCGGCTCAGCCTCCCCCTCTCACCAGCCATTCATCCTCTGTGGGCAGAGCCTGCTCCCTCAATGTTCCAAGTTTCTGTTTCATAAAGAATCGCCTCCCTTTTATTAACCACCATTATGCTTCAAGTCTCAGCTCCCGAGGCCATCCCTCAAGCTCCTCAGTTAGAATTCATCTCTACAGTGTTTTGTTCTTTTTAACCGACTGGACTGGCAAAATTGTAATGAATGTTCACAGCCAGTGTTGTGACATTGTGGGGGACAGTCACCCTCACACACCGCAAGGGGAATGCCATCAGTCACAGCTTTTTCAGAGGTAAGCCTGTCAATTACGTGTACACTCACCCTGCCCTGACCTTCCCACCTGGAGGGAACCTACTGCAGAGACACCTGCAGTGATGTTTACTGTCGACTTGCCTGCTAAGAGCGAAGAATCAGAAACAATCCAAACATCCAAAAACATTTGTACGCAGCCAAGCGACAGAGCAGGATGCAGTTGTTAAAAAGAATCTGATACTGCCGGGCATGGTGGCTCATGCCTGTAATCCCAGCACTTTGGGAGGCCGAGGTGGGTGGATCGTTTGAGGTCAGGAGTTCGAGACCAGCCTGGCCAACATGGTGAAACCCCATCTCTACTAAAAATGCAACAACTACCGGGCTGGTGGTGGGCGCCTGTAATCCCAGCTACTCAGGAGGCCGAGGCACGAGAATTGCTTGAACCCGGGAGGCGGAAGTTCCAGTGAGCCAAAATCTCACCAGTGCACTCCTGCCTGGGTGACAGAGCGAGACTCCATTCAAAAAGAAATAAAAAGAGAATCTGATACATCCAAAGGGCTCAAAGACCCACTGTGGAGTGAAATGCTAACGTTGCAAAACAGCACACGTAGTCTAGTCTCATTGGACACACATGCGCGCACACACACACACGCAGGCACACACCAGTATAAGCAAAGAAGAGTTCAGAAGAATACACCTCAAACTGTCAGCAATGGGAGGCGGGTGGTGACCAGCTTTACCTTGTACATGCTGGTACTATGAGCATTTCTCATTATAACCAGCCAGTATTACATTGGTGATTAGAAAAAACATGAAAGTTTTAAAAATTATTATTAAAAGAACAAGGCCGCACGGTGGCTCACACCTGTAATCTCAGCACTTTGAGAGGCTGAGGCAGGCGGATCACGAGGTCAGGAGTTCAAGACCAGCCTGGCCAACATGGTGAAACCCCGTCTCTACTAAAAATACAAAGAATTAGCTGGGCGTGGTGGCGGATGCCTGTAATCCCAGCTGCTCAGGAGGCTGAGGTAGAAGAATTGCTTGAACCCGGGAGATGGAGGTTGCAGTGAGCCGAGATTGTGCCACTGCACTCCAGCCTGGGTGACAGTGACAGAGTGAGACTCCATCTCAAAAACAAACAAACAAACAAACAAAAAAAACCAAATCACTGCTTCTTCTGTGAGTCAGAGGATGGCACCTGTGCCTCTCCAGTGACTCACATGTGCCACACACTGTGGTCAGCAAGGGGCGTGTCTGCCTCCTCCACTGGACAGGGATATCCATGAGGCACCCGGCACACCTCAGGCAGTGCAGCCAGTGGGGCTCAGTGAGTGATGACTTGACTGGGCACAAGGCCATGTCTGCACAGCTGGGGCAACGGTCGGGGGCAGGAAGCCTCCCAGGGGCGGGTGGGAAACAGGCATGCAGGATGCTCCCGGGTGGGGACTGTGGGCAGGGCCCAGCCGTTCAGGAGGGGGACAGCTGTGCTGGCAAGGGAGCCCTGTGGGCAGATGTACCCCAAGTTGGACCCTCCGTCCTAGGACATCCCCCAGCCCTGAACATTCCTGGGGCTGTAATGGTGATCTTGCTTTCCCCTGTTCAAAGGGAGATGCTTGAGTTGAAAGAACCCTCAGAGAGGCCATCTGGTCATGTTTTCTTCAATAATTGTTTGTTTACTACTTTTTTTTTTTTTTTTTTTTTGAGATGGAGTCCCACTCACTCTGTTGCCCAGGCTGGAGTGCAGTGGCACGATCTCGGCTCACTGCAACCTCCATCTCCCGGGTTCACACAATTCTCCTGCCTCAGCCTCCCACGTGGCTGGGATTACAGGCACCCACCACCACACCCGGCTAATTTTTGTATTTTTCATAGAGACAGGGCTTCACAACATTAGCCAGGCTGGTCTTGAACTCCTGGCCTCAAGTGACCCACCTGCCTCGGCCTCCCAAAGTGCTGGGATTACTGGCATAAACCACCGTGCTGGACCCTAAGTACCTATTTTTTAAGTGTTGAATATTAGGAACACGGAACAGAAGAAAATAGCACTGTCACTGGAGTTCAAATTCTAGCGGGGAAGAGAGGAGGCTGACAATGCAATTACAATTCAGTAGCATTTAAGCAACGCCACAGGATCTGGGGACAGGGCACCCAACCCAGACTGTGGTGGGGGGGGGTGTCAGGGAAGCTTCCCAGGGGTGGTGAGGCCTAAGCTGAACCTGAGAGGTGAGAAAAACAGACCAAGCTGACCAGACCACTCCAGGCCCTTCCTGCAACTCCGGGGAGGCTCCTCCTGTGGTGCCTTCCTCTAGCACTGCTGATATGTGCACTGAGGCTATGCATGTTCCTCTAAACACTTGTTACGTGAACTGAGGGCTATAAATGTTCCTCTAGACACTGTTTTTATGTGCACTGAGGGGTATACACGTTCCTCTAGACACCGCTGTTATGTGCGCTGAGGGCTATGCATGTTCCTCTAGACACTGTTGTTGAGTATGTGAACTGAGGGCCATGCATGTTCCTCTAGACACTGTTGTTATGTGCACTGAGGGCTATACATGTTCCTCTAGACACTGTTGTTATGTGCACTGAGGGCTATGCATGTTCCTCTAGACACTGGGCTATGCATGTTCCTCTAGACACTGTTGTTATGTGAACTGAGGGCTATGCATGTTCCTCTAAACAGCAGTTTGGCTGCATCCATGGGTACTGGTATTGAGTACGCGCATTTCCAGGCAGCTGTAAACAGTTTGCAGTTCCCATTTTGAATTTTGATTTCCTCTTTACCTTGTCAGTTTGAACTTTCCAAACCAATACTCTTTTTTTTTTTTTTTTTTTTTTGAGACAGAGTCTCACTCTGTTGCTCAGGCTGGAGTGCAGTGGCGCAATCTCAGCTCAGTGCAACCTCTGCCTCCCAGGTTCAAGCAATTCTCCTGTCTCAGCCTCCTGAGTAGCTGGGATTACAGGCGCAAGCCACCACGCCAGGCTAATTTTGCATTTTCAGCAGAGACGGGGTTTCACCATGTTGGCCAGGCTGGTCTCAAACTCCTGACCTCAGGTGACCTGCCTGCCTGGGCCTCCTAAAGTGCTGGGATTACAGGCATGATCCACCGCGCCTGGATAATTTTGTATTTTTAGTAGACATGGATTTTTACCATGTTGGCCAGGCTGATCTTGAACTCCTGACCTCAGGCGATCCACCCACCTCAGCCTCCCAAAGTTCTGGGATTAAAGGTGTGAGCCACTGCACCCAGGCTGACCAATATTCTTGTTCACTTCTAATCTTACTCCACTGTGGTCTGTGAACATGACTTGTATGCTATCAACTTGTAGAAAAATTTTGAGATTTCCTTAGTGGCCTATTATAGGATAAATGTGAATGTCCCAAACGTGTGTGAAAAGAATCTCAGTTTTCTGTCAGGACACAAGCTTCTCTGCATTTTTAAGTCAAGCATGTTAATTGTGGCATTCAGGTCCTCTCTCTCCTTATTTATTTGCCTACTTGATCTGTCAGTTTCTGAGAGGCCTCCCAGGTCTTTTTCCTTGCACAGGTCCTGCTTTTCCTTACAAAAGCCTGCTTTTTCTTCTCTTGCTTCCCCCTACCTCCACTTTTTTTTTTTTTTTTTTTTTGACAGCATCTCGTTCTATTGCCCAGGCTGGAGTGCAATGGCATGATCTTGGCTCACTGCAACCTCCACCTCCCGGGTTCAAGCCATTCTCCTGCCTCAGCCTCCCGAGTAGCTGGGATTACAGGTGCCCACCACCGCACCCTGCTAATTTTTGTACTTTTAGTAGAGACAGGGTTTTGCCACACTGGCCAGGCTAGTCTCAAACTCCTGGCCTCAAGTGATCCGCCTGCCTTGGCCTCCCAAAGTGCTGGGATTACAGGTGGGAGCCACTGCACCCGGCTACTTGCATCCCCTTTCTATTGTGTTCAACATGCACTGCTTTCCAGGGCACTTTCCATGTTAGCCCCATGAAATCCTGAGCACTGACCCCCTCGATCTGCTCGGAGCTACTGTAGTCGGGGTCTTTCCCTTAGTAACTACATACTCAAGGCTCCCTCTCAAACTCTCAAATCTTACAACTTCCCGCCTCCACCTCCCCCAGCACAGCTGGCTCAAAGGGCCCCAGGCTCAAATACCAAGCTCTGCTCACCTCCTTCTGGATTTCACTCTTGAGGGCAGAGATCTTCATCTTCATGTCCTCTAGCTCATGGTCTGGGAAGGGGTGCACCTGGGGGCTGGCCTCAGACTCCTCGGGGGATGGAAACACCAGGTCGGCCAGGGGGATGTACCACTTACAGTCATACTGCTGGTGCTTCCTGCAAACGAGCCAGAGGAAGCCATGAGCCAGAGGGAGCCTGGCTCTTCCAGCCTCCACTCCTGGGTCCAGAACCACAGAACCACTGACAGGAGTAGACTGAGAACTCGCCAGAAGCAAGAACGATCCCTGCTGCTGAGAAGCCTGATTGGGAAACACACACGTGGAGTGATGAAAGCTGGGTTCTGGGGTCCACCCCGCCTGCAGGGAGCAACTCCGCCCCTTCACCTTACCAGGCTTCTGGCCCAGATGACTCATGTTGTCAAACATCCCAAACCACTTAGGTATCAAGAAGAGCGAAGCCCTCCTGGCTGGGCTCGCATTTTCCTATTCCCCACCACAATCCCCTCCCTCCCTTCTAGACTATCCGTGTTCAATATCCTTCAGGCTAGCAATGGAATACAGGTGTTATTCCGAATGCCACCTCTTATCGAGAGGTCACGTGGGTCAACACTGGGTGGAGGATTACAAAGCCATATCCAAGTCTAGCAAGAAAGTGTGCCCTAGTTGATTGGTAATGTCTGCCATGGCAAAGGATGACAGGCAGAGGCATATGTGATTAGTAATGTCTGCATGGCAAAGGACGACAGGCAGAGGCATGTGTGCTTATTGTCGCCATCTCTGCCTCAGAACTATCTCAAACATGATCTAGTTCCAGGGAGTCATGTCCTTTATTATTATTATTTTTTTAATTATTTTTATTTTGTGAGATGGAGTTTTGCTCTTGTTGCCCAAGCTGGAGTGCAATGGTGCGATCTCCACTCACTCCAACCTCTGCCTCCAGGGTTCAAGCGATTCTCCTACCTCAGCCTCCCGAGTAGCTGGGATTATAGGTGCCTGCCATCACACCCGGCTAATTTTTATACTTTCAGTAGAGACGGAGTTTTGCCATGTTGGCCAGGCTGGTCTCAAACTCCTGATCCCAGGTGATCCACCTGCCTTGGCCTCCCAAATTGCTGGGATTACAGGCATAAGCCACCGCGCCCAGCCAGTCATCCCTTTATTGAAGTTCATAATAATCAATCCTTCCTGTAGGACTCAGATTTGCACTTCTCATTCTGACCCTTGAGTGTTGTGGTGGGCGCATGGCTTGCTCCCCCTGAGCTATACTTGGGGGCACAGCCAGCCAGGGAGGGCTGAAGGGAGAGGTAGGATAGCCTGGTGGTATAATGCACTGGCTTTGGAGTCCCCTGTGCTGTACTTGGGGGCACAGCCAGCCAGGGAGGGCTGAAGGGAGAGGCAAGATAGCCTGGTGGTAAACGAGTCCCATAGACACGGGTTTGAATCCAGACTGCCGCTTCTCAGCCGTGAGAAGGGGTGTTCTTGGCACATCGCAGGTGATCACTAAGTGTGGGTGGAAGAATGTGTGAATGAACGCAGAATGAGCCTCTCTGCTCAAGGCACAGAGCAGACCCACATTCCCGGGTAGAGAGGAGGAGGCAAAAAGGAGCTTGCACGTCAGCTTGGGGTTCCAGTCCCACCTGTGCCTCTAGCTGTGCAAGCTCGGGCCGCTTATTTACCTTCTCCAAGACTCTTCTCTCATCTATGATAAGGGAACAACAGTCGCTACTTTGTGGAGGTGGTGGGAGGACTAGAAATCATGTATTCAAAGCATGTATCATGGCACCTGGCATGGCCTAAACCCTCAATAAGTAGTAGCAGGAGACGTGGTGAATATTCACAGCACTGCAGTTAACAGAAATTCAGAGATGTCTAATAAAAGGAGAATGCTTAAGTAGACGATGGCACATCCACTGGTAACATCGTGCAGGAAAGTAAAAGGATGATTATGAAGATGAGGCAGCAACAGGGAAAATGCTTATGACACGAAATAGAAACAGCAGAGCCCCAAATTGGGCATTCACTGTGATTACGACTGTGTGAAGAAACATGAGAACATTTAAAAACAGGGAAGGAAGCAGCGTGGCAGGAGGCGGACCTCATGCTTCAGTGGGGGACGGGGTTTCCTCCAATGTCCTTATATTATCTTTATAATTAAAAACATGACTTACTTTCAGGAAAAAAGGCTATGTAGTGAAATTAAGTTAATTAATATAGTTTTTAAAAGGAAAAAACCGGCCAGGTGCAGTGGCTCATGCCTGTAATCCCAGCACTTTGGGAGGCCGAGGCGGGCAGATCACCTGAGGTCAGGAGTTCGAGACCAGCCTGGCCAACATGGCAAAACCCCGTCTCTACTAAAAATACAAAAATTAGCCAGTCATGGTGGCGTGGCAGTGGGCACCTCTAATCCCAGCTACTCAGGAGGCTGAGGCAGGAGAATCGCTTGAACCCGGGAGGCAGAGGTTGCAGTGAGCCAAGATCACACCACTGCACCTCCAGCCTGGGCAACAGAGCAAGACCCTGTCTCAAAAGAAAAAAACCCACAAAGTTGCTGAAGGCTCCATGGGTGGCAGGGTCCGGCCTCTCTCCCGCACCCCGTGCCCCTGGACCCGCACACTCACCCTGCAGAGGTCTTCTTCAGCTTGGCACACAGTAGGACATCGGTAAAGAGGAAGACATGCCGCAGCTTCCGGGAGCTCTCCGACACTTCCACCAGGAAGCCGTCCTTCACCAGCTGTCGCGTCTGAGGGAGATGGCAGACCCCCCCCCAGCCTGCTCAGAGGGGAGTGCGGCCGAGGGCAGAGCCTGCACGCGGGGGCACGGCCAGCCAGGGAGGGCTGGACCGAGGGGCGGCATAGCCTGTCATCCCTTAACCAAAGGTGGTTCAAGCACTGCCTTCGGCGTCACATGGACGTGCGTTTGAATCCCAACAGGCTTCTCAGCTGTGATCTCAGGCGGGCTCCCTGACCTCTCTGAATCCCAGATTCACCTTCTGTAAAGTGCGGATGGTGACGTCTGCCTCATGAGGTGACTCATTGAGATGGTGCGTGTGAAAGAGCACAGTGCCTGGCACATCAAGCGTGTGCAATGCACGGGGCTCTCCGCAGCTACCCCCGGAGCCCCCTGCCCAGGATGACCCAGTTTCTCCACCCTGGGGCACGAACATCCCCGTCTGCAATCCCTCCCGACCGCGGCGGAGAACTTCATCTAGTCCCGGCTCAACCGAGACCCGAGACCCGCTCAGGCCTGTCCGTGCTACTCCTCCCCGGCTTCTCCAGCCCCCTGGGGATGAGACCTGGGCCGTCCAGCCTGGGGCTGCAGCAGTGTCCAGAGGGGACCTGCAGCCAACTCTAACCTGGGCTCTGGGTTTCTGCTCTGCGTGGGATTTCCAGAGTTTCCAACCCCCGCTCAGAGCCAGTGGGCCGTCCCAATCTGTCCCAGCCTTTCCTGTATGATACACGGTGTGACCTACATCTGCTGTAATATGTACGTGAGCGTATTCAAAGTATACAATTAAGATGACCGAGGCCAGGTGCGGTGGCTCACACCTGTCATCCCAGCAATTTGGGAGGCCGAGGCGGGCGGATCACCTAAGGTCAGGAGTTCGAGACCAGCCTGGCCAACGTGGCGAAACCCCGTCTCTACTAAAAATATAAAAATTAGCCGAGCATGGTGACACCTGCCTGTAATCTTAGCTACTCGGGAGGCTGAGGCAGGAGAACTGCTTGAACCCAGAGGGTGGAGGCTGCAGTGAGCTGAGACTGTGCCATTGCACTCCAGCCTGGACGATGGAGTGAGACTCAGTCTCAAAAAAAGGATGACCGAAAACTGAGGGTACGCTAAGCTCTCTGGAGATTTTTCAGATATCCCCAGAGTAAAACAGACGAGGGGATCCCCAAACGCTGCACATCAGCCCCAGGAGCCGCACAGAATCGGCTTTCTCTGCCCAGTGGACACTCTCCAGGCCTGTCCCTCACCACTTTCTCCCCAGGAGACCCTGGGGGCCCGTAAACAGACCAGAGGAGCAGACACCCTGTCAGCCCCACTCGTAATGGCCGCCTAATGGCCTCCCCTGGACAGGAAGCCTTTCACCTGGGCCCGGCTGCCAACCCACGAGGGCAACTGTCCCTCTCATGCTTCCTGGTACTCCCCTCGCTGGGCTGTCCCCACCCTTGCACCAAGAAGGGCCCCCAGGGAACGGCTGTCCCACATGCAGGTGCCCACTGGACATTCCGACAACCTGGACGGCCTCCACCACCTCCAGCACCAGCCTTTCCTGCTGCGGGCTCCCCCCAAGCTACTGCGCGTGCAGGCCGAGCTGAAGCAGCTCCAAGCTCCTGCTCCCTTTGCTTCCCAGGGGACCCCGACAGCATCACACTGGCCAGAGGCAGGTGTCTGCATTCAAGAACGAGGCACCCGGAGGCCACTTCCCCGGCGTGGGCCTCCAGACAGCCCCAGGTGAGGAATCCAGCTCTGACACCTGTGGCTGAAAGACTGCGTGGTGGACCTGGAGAGACTCCCCAGCCTCAGGTTCTTCTTCTGGCTCACTGGATTGTTATTATTATTTTTGAGACGAAGTCTCACTCTGTTGCCAGGCTGGAGTGCAGCGGTGCGATCTTGGCTCACTGCAAGCTCCGCCTCCCGGGTTCAAGCAATTCTCCTGCCTCAGCCTCCTGAGTAGCTGGGATTACAGGCGCCCGCCACCACGCCCAGCTAATTTTTGTATTTTTAGTAGAGACGGGGCTTCACCATGTTGGCCAGGCTGGTCTTGAACTCCTACCTCAAGTGATCCACCTGTCTCGGCCTCCCAAAGTGCTGGGATTACAGGTGTGAGCCACCGCACCCGGCCTCCCTAGATTATTATGAGGATTAATGAGACACTGGACTTAAAGCTCTCAGCCTAGGGCCTGGAATGCTGCAGATCATCAGGGTGACCAAGGACTGAAGACCTCTCCTTGGCTGGGAATGGGGAATCAGGGCTGGAGAGGCAGGAGGCACCCGGTGCTGCCTCTGTGTGAGAGAAGGGGACGAGGGACCTGCCGCCTGTGTGTGAGAGAAGGGGACGATGGATCTGCCGCCTGTGTGTGAGAGAAGGGGACGACAGACCTGCCGCCTGTGTATGAGAGAAGGGGACGAGGGATCTGCTGCCTGTGTGTAAGAGAAGGGGACGAGGGACCTGCCACCTGTGTGTATGAGAAGGGGAGGAGGGATCTGCCACCTGTGCGTGAGAGAAGGGGACGAGGGACCTGCCGCCCGTGCGTGAGAGAAGGGGACGAGGGACCTGCCGCCCGTGCGTGAGAGAAGGGGAGGAGGGACCTGCCGCCCGTGCGTGAGAGAAGGGGACGAGGGACCTGCCGCCCGTGCGTGAGAGAAGGGGACGAGGGACCTGCCGCCCGTGCGTGAGAGAAGGGGACGAGGGACCTGCCGCCCGTGCGTGAGAGAAGGGGACGAGGGACCTGCCGCCCGTGCGTGAGAGAAGGGGACGAGGGACCTGCCGCCCGTGCGTGAGAGAAGGGGACGAGGGACCTGCCGCCCGTGCGTGAGAGAAGGGGACGAGGGACCTGCCGCCCGTGCGTGAGAGAAGGGGACGAGGGACCTGCCGCCCGTGCGTGAGAGAAGGGGACGAGGGACCTGCCGCCCGTGCGTGAGAGAAGGGGACGAGGGACCTGCCGCCCGTGCGTGAGGGAAGGGGACGAGGGACCTGCCGCCCGTGCGTGAGGGAAGGGGACGAGGGACCTGCCGCCCGTGCGTGTGAGAAGGGGACGAGGGACCTGCCGCCCGTGCGTGAGAGAAGGGGACGAGGGATCTGCCGCCCGTGCGTGAGAGAAGGGGACGAGGGATCTGCCGCCCGTGTGTGAGAGAAGGGGACGAGGGATCTGGCCCATCCCATACTTCTCAGCCTGGGTGAGGGGTCGTGCTGGGCCCTGAGCTCACCTCCCCCTTGGGCGTTGTGACTGCAGTCCGGCGGGGGTCGATGTCCTCGTTGATGCTGGACAGGAAGTTCTGGGAGATGCGGAGGGCATCCTGCAGCAGCGGGTAGTCGGGGTGGTCCACAGGTGTGTGCTTCAGCAGGTCCTGGGAAGGGTGAGGCGGTGAGCTGAGGGGAGCAGCTCTGCGGCCCGATGCGTGGCCCCCGGGGAGTGCTCAGTCTCCACCCAAAGAATCCAAAGGGTGGGCACTCAGGGACCTGTCTAATTCCCACAAAATCTGAACTACAAATCAGAGTCAGGCCAGGCACGGCGGCTCACGCCTGAAATCCCAGCACTTTGGGAGGCCGAGGCGGGGGAATCACTTGAGGTCAGAAGTTCGAGACCAGCCTGGGCAACATGGTGAAACCCCGTCTCTAGTAAAAATATAAAAATTAGCTGGGCATGGTGGCAGGCACCTGTAATCCCAGCTACTTGGGAGGCTGAGGCAGGAAAATTGCTTGAACCCAGGAGGCGGAGCTTGCAGTGAGCCGAGATCATGCAACTGCACTCAAGCCTGGGCAACAAAGCAAGACTCCGTCTCAAAAAAAAAAAATCAGAGCCAGCACAGCAGGGGACAGGGCCCTGGCTGCAGTCATATTCTTTCCCCAGTGGGGAGACCAGGTAGAGGCTCATCCCCCCGAGCAGCTAGGAGAGAAACCCCTGTGTCCGTCCTGCAGCTGCTCCAAGGACACAGGAGACCAGGAGGCAGTGGGTGGGGAAGCAGGAAGTGCCTGCCTCCCGGGGAGCATCTGGCCACGTCAAGCTTAGTAGCCAAGCTGTATTCAGGCCCTGGCCTGGTGACACGGATACCACGGGCCAGACAAGCATCCTTGGAGCCTAGGGACCCCTGATTCCCCAGGTGGGCTGTTCTCAGTGACTCCAGCACCCTCTCACCCCAGGCTCAGTCTTCCACTGAACTCCTAAGCCCTCTCTGGCCATTTGGGGGCTTGACACTCACGTGTAGGACTAGGGTGCTCCGAGTGACCCGGTCAATGGGCTTGTAGAGCAGAGCTGTCGGGGGAGACAGGGAGAAGGAGGAAGAGGATGATGGACGAGGCCAACCCAACACCCCAGCGACCAGCTTCGTCCCCCACCCACATGCTTCCCACGTGAACACCCCTCGAGGGACACCAGAGTGAGCCCACGGCAGCCGCCACCTCTGTTCTCACTCCCCAGGCTGACCACACAGCAGACACAGGTGACGCACAGCCCTGGCAGCCCCTGCTCCCTCCCTAGCCCTGCCTCCTCTCCCATCAGACATGGCTTCATCGAGAGCTGCCCAGGCCTGTCCTGGCCTCACCTGGCTCAAGGCAGATGCTCTCCTGGACCCCCAGACCTGAATCACGCAGCTCCACCCAGCCACGCCCTGCAGAGTCCAGCACACCTGCCACACGCAGGACCCCAGAATGGGGGAAGGAGACATGCTGTGTTTCCAGGAAGGGCAGCTCCCCAGACCTTATCATTCTCAGGCTCCTGCAGCTGAAGGCCGGGCACAGCCAGCTGGGATTGGCATGCCTCACTGTGATCAACAGGACTGGCCTCATCTCTCAGAGGAAAGACCCCTCCTCACATCCTCAAACCCCAGATTGCAAAGCACAGGAAGGCTGGAGGCCGGGAGGCTGGAGGTCAGGAGGCTGGAGGTCAGGGAGGCTGGCCTGATCTCCACAGAAAGGCTCTGCTCCCCGAGGCCAGCCTGGCTAACACAGTGAAACCCCATCTCTATTAAAAATACAAAAATTAGCCAGGCATGGTGGCACATGCCTGTAATCCCAGCTATTTGGGAGGCTGAGGCACAGGAATCACTTGAACCCAGGAGGCAGAGGTTGTAGTGAGCCAAGATCATGCCACTGCACTCCAGCCTGGGCAACAAGAGCGAAACTCCATCTCAAAGAAAAAAAAGAAAAGAAAAAGAAAGGCTGTGCTCTCAAACACGTGGCAGCCTGAGGGGCAAAGGTTTCCTGAAGCAACTCAGGTTAGGCCTCACATATGAGAGCCCCAAAGAGGCTGGGAGGACGCAGGCAAGGCCAGCCCAGGCCCCCAAAAGCCACACCCTCCACAACCCAGATACCAAGTGAGGATGGCTGGGATTCAGCAGGGACAGGTGGAGGTGGCAGCTGGTGGATCAACACTTCCCAACACCCTTCCTGTATGCAGCTGTGGCCACCTTCCCAACAGGAGGGCCAGCTTCAGTCCTGCACCTGGATGCTCTGTCCCTGGGGTCGTGACCTTGGGCCTCCTGCTACAGGAGCAGTGAGAGAGGCAGGGTGGTCCTCTGGGAAGAAGGATCCCAGACTGGGTGTCCCATAGGACCAGGTTGTGACAGGTCCCAGCGTGAACACGCACGCCCTAGCCGGGCCCCAAACCCGATAGTTCTCCAAAGCCTGAGATATAAATACCCCGTGCGCGGCTAGGCAGACACTTCAGGGAGCAATCTGCTGGCTGTGAAGAAAACGCAGCCTCAGCAGGGCCACCAGCCTCACCCGCAGTCCGAGCCTGGCTGCCCGTCGGAATCACTGGGGGAGCGGTTAAAAGATACAGATGTCTGCCCCCAGCCCCGTCAACTCAACCCAAATCTCTGCAAGACCACAAGGGCCATCAGCATTTCTAAAAAGCTTCTTTACTGATTTGAATGTATAATAATGGTTGAAAACCACTGCTTTATGTTTTATTTATATATTTATTTTAATTTTTAAGAAAATATAGAGACGAAGGGCCGGGCACGGTGGCTCACGCCTGTAATCCCAGCACTTTGGGAGGCCGAAGCAGGTGGATCATTTGAGGTCAGGAGTTCAAGAACAGCCTGGCCAACGTAGTGAAACCCCATCTCTACTAAAAATACAAAAATTAGCCAGGTGTGGTGGCAGGCACCTGTAACCCCAGCTACTTGGGAGGCTGAGGCAGGGGAATCTCTTGAATCCAGGAGGCGGAGGTTGCAGTGAGCTGAGATTGCGCCATTGCACTCCAGCCTGGGCGACAGAGTGAGACTTTGCTGGTTTCGAACTCCTGGCCTCAAGCCAAACACAAGTTGGTCTCGAACTCCCGGCCTCAAGCAATCCTCCTGCCTCAGTCTGCCAAAAGTTGGGATTACAGGCATGAGCCACCGTACCCGGCCAACCACTGGTTTACGTAAATACACTTCATATGACATATCTGTAGCCCTTTCTTATCTAGCAGTTTCCAGAGACCCTCCCCATGGGCCATGGAAGCTTGAAGGAATGAGGTCGGTCTTGGGGTATCCTTGGCACTGAGGGTGCAGCCCAGGTCCTAGCTCAGGTGGGATCCATTTCTGAGGCTGTTTAAGGCACCCACCTGTGGCTCAGCCCATCTTCAGAGGGAAAAAATCACATTCGAGAACCCCAGAGACCCAAAAGAAAGCACAAGCTCAGCAGACACCTGCCGGGGTGGGCCCCGGAGTGGCGGCTCCACAGAAAGCTGACACTGCATTATCGGCTCCCCGCAGCCCTCTCTTGGGTCCCAGGAGGAAGAGGTTTCTGACTAAGCTCAGAGGTCTGAACACAGGGCAGGTTGGGTTTCAGAGGGGTTATTAATATGTCTGTGGTCACCTCCAGAGTCCACCTGAGCAGGGCTGTGGAATGAGCCCTGGAAGGGCGGCCAGGAGGACAGGTGCACGGGGCCGGGGGCGGCGCTGGGACCACTTCAGATACAGAGGGAACCGGGGGAACAAGAGCGGCCCTGAAGTTTGTGCTCCCCACGGCCCCTGCACGCTGGGGTCCCCTGAGAATTCAGGGTGAGGTGCTCGCTCTGGCCCTTTCCCTGTCCCCGGGCTCCCGGCAGGCTGGCTTGCTTCCTGCCCGACCTCATCCACTCTCCCTCTCCACTGACTTGGGCAGCAAGCTGGTCTCTCTCTAGTTTGCTGGGTACTCGCTCTGTACCCAAGGGTACTGAGTTAACTGCTTTGCTCGCATTAGTTCCTGTGATTAAAAAGGGAAGCAATTCTCACTAGCCCCATTTTACAGACAAGGCAACTGAGGCCAGAGGCTTGTGGCTACAAGTGGTGAGAGCTGGGCAGATCCGCCTGCGCTCTTCGCTTTGAGCTGCCCCTTCTTCAGGGGAAGGCAGCACCTGTAAAATCTCAATGAACCACAGGAGGGTTCTTGGGAAGAGTGACCAGGATGGAGTGAGGCCCCTCCTCACGAGCTGGCCCTTTCACTCCTCATTCCCCACTTTGAAGCTGACTTCAACAACAGTATCACGGAGACCAAAGCAACATGAACTCCGGGTCCCGGGTCCATTTCACTAAGTCGAAGCTTCCTTTTGGGGAAGGGAGAGGAAGCCAAGGGTCCATTTCCTTTTCAGGGAGGCAGAGTCAAGACCTGACCAACTCTAGGCCAGACCAAAAAGACCATTTCTCCTCCCATCGCTGACCAGGCCAATCTCAAGTGAGAACAGGGTTCCCGCGGCCGTCCTGCTGGGCTGCAGGAGAGAGGCTGCCTCAGAGCTTGCTTCCATCAACAGGGTCCTGAGAAGGTCAGGGGACAGTGGCCCCACACAGCCCCTCCAGCAGAGCCGCCCCTGGGAGGGAGCCCAGGAGACCTGCCATCTCTCCTCCGGCAAGCTGCCACCCCCCTCACGTCAGCCTTCGACAAGGAGCTCCAAGGAGCTCTGGGTTACCAGGGAGATAGAAAAGCAAAGTGACTGAGAAGGGTGCAGAGCCGAAACACCTGGTGGGAAGGAAGAGGAAGGTCCTAAAACCAGCCGCCCGCTGCTCCCACAGACTCAGGCCCAGAGCAGCCGGCCTGGGAGCCACACGTGCCCACCCGACTCCCTGCCACAGGCAGGCGGGGCACCCCTTGGCACATGTGCCTCTTGGGGCAGGGTCCACGGGCTTCTGGACACCTCCCTGCCTGGGCTGGCTTCATCCTCCTATGAGCAACAGTCATGCTGATGACATGAACCTGAGGACATGCACCTGTCCAGGGACTTCCCCCAGCCCCCAGCCAGCTGCGGGAGCTGCAAGGAGGATGGTCCGGGTCCCTTCCACCGAAAGGTGGTGTGTGTGTGTGTGACCTTCATAGAGTAGCTTGCCACACCCCTCTCCCGCTGGCCCTGCTGACCTGCCTTCCACAGTTAAGGGCCCAGACCTCGGCTGGGGGTGGGTCTCACGGCTGGAAACAAACCTCTCCTTCCTGCTCCCACAGCCCCTCCGTGTCCTCTGCCTGCTGCTGCATGTGCACAGAGCACACAATACCCTGCCGCCCAGCCTCCGCTCCTCTCTCCAGAAACAAAGAAACTCCCAACTTCTCCCTCCAGCTCGCGCTGGCGCCCTCTTGGCTGGCAACGCCGCCGTCCGGACCATCGCCACCCATCGTCTCACTGTGCCTGGCCCCCGCAGACCCTCTCCCTGGCCTCAGGGCTGCTACGTCTGCGGGCACAGCTCGTCGCAGTCTCTCCCTAACAGCCCCTCCAGGAAGTTCTCTCACACTAGCCCACCAACTCCCCACCGATCCTCGGGGACACCTGGATCCCTCTAGCCTGGTCCTTCCATATGCAAGCGGACCTGCTCTGAGCAGCCCCAGGTTTCAACTCTAGGCTGGACGCCGCCAAAACGAAGGGGGAATTCAGGTTCAGCCGCTTGCCCACCCTCCTTCCCTGTAGCCCTCTAACCTCGCCGGCCACATCTAAGCCCACTCCAGCCGGCCCCCAGAGGTGGGAGGGTCCGCCACCTCCCACAGCGGGCACCTGGATTACCATAGGTGCAGTTACAGCAGAAGCGAATAATGAGGAGAATCTCCATGGCAGCCTCTGTTCCCGCAGCGGGAGCGTGCAGCCATCGCTCCAGGCTCCCCGGCGCCCACCAGCAGCCCGGCCACTCAGCCACCTTGCTGATGCTGTCGCACAGACTCCAGCATCCAGCAGCCGCTTCGGAGTGCTCTTCCAGCAAGGGGGAGGGGAGGGAGGCGCGTGGCGAGGAGAGGAGGGAAGGGGAAGGGGAGGATGGGAAGGGAGGGAGGGACCCAGCAGCCTGCTGGCATCCTAAAGAGGAGCACGTTTGTAGCTGGCTGGCTGCCTGGGCACGAGGCTGGAGTCCTCGCGTGCGCGCACAGACGCGCGCACACACACACGCTCACACGCTCACGCGCGCACACGCACTCACGCTCACACTCGTGCACACACGCTCACACGCGCACACACTCACACGCACACACAAGGAGAAGGGTGCCGCATTCACGGAGCCCGTTGCCCGCACAGCCAGACAAAGGAAGGTGCCTGTAATTCAGCCCGCTCCCCGAGGTACCTTCCATGGTGACGGACGTGTGGCTGTCCTTGGAGTCCTTGGGACCTTTCACTTTGAGTTCCTGCCAAAGGGAGGAGAGGAGTCATGGCCTGTTCTGTCCCTCACCTCTCCCAGCCCCCACTGTGAGCCTGGCAGGAAGGGGAGTTCTGAAACTCAGGGTGCAAGTATGAGAACAGAGGCCGGGTGCGGCGGTTCACACCTGTCATCCCAGCCCTTTGAGAGGCCGTGGCAGGCGGATCACCTGAGATCGGAAGTTTGAGACCAGCCTGGTCAACACGGTGAAACCCCGTCTCTACTAAAAATACAAAAGTTAGCCGGGCGTGGTGGCACATGCCTGTAATCCCAGCTACTCGGGAGGCTGAGGCAGGAGAATCGCTTGAACCTGAGAGGAGGAGGTTGCAGTGAGCCGAGATCGCACCACTGTACTCCAGCCTGGGCGACAGAGCAAGACTCCATCTCAAAAAAAAAAAAAAAAAAAAAAGACAAAGGAGCCCCACGGCCATGGGTTGCCTCTGCCACCCCAATCCCCTGCACCACACCTGTGAACTCCTGGAGCCTCGTGGAGTCCAGTGGCTGGGGCGTGGGCAAGAAGGAAGGGACTCCAGGTCCCAGAGATGAGAGAGGCTGGCAGGGAGCCCTGTGATTACGTGAACCCCGACTCAGGAATCCTACACGTCGGCCAAGGGCAGACAGGGTTTGAGTTGACCAGCGCCAGGTACTCCAGCCGATCTTTAGGGCATGAGCAACCCGTGAGGTAGGAAGGAGGGGGTCCCACACACCAGCAGGGAAGTTGTGGACCTGCGGCAGAGACGCTGAGCTCCCCAGGACAGTGAGTTGCATCCTACCCCCATCAGAGAGCACTTACTCAGCCCCAAGCACCCCGACACTCCCCACCCACCACTGCCCATGCTGGGGGTCCGAGAGGAAGCTTCGAGGGAGGAACAGCCAATGCCCTTCCTGGACCCCAAGCCAGGCGACAGGTAGTGAGTACTGGAAACAGACCCCAGGGATGACTCGTCTGCTCCAAGCCTCTTTATCCTCCTTTAGAGAGGTTCCAGCCCCAGCTTTTGCTAACAGGACAGTGCAGCCTACAACTGGAGCTGTGACGCCATCCCCACTTGGCAGACGGAGCACACGGAGCCTCAAAGAGGGGTGTGGGAGGGAAGGCAGGAGGCAAGGTGAGGCCAAGGTCAGGTGCCCAGGTGATGTCACCTGCTTGGTCTGCAGAGGAGGAAGCGCCCAGACAGCAGGAACTTCCTACTTCTATCTCAAGCTGTTTCTAGACAGAGAAAACTCCCGGAGAGGAGCTTGGGTGTGTGTATATTTTGGGGGGTGGGAGGTGGGGGTTACTCAGCGTCCCCAGGCTGTGTCTCTGGCTGGTGCCTGGATTCCCAGTGTGTGTATATTTTGGGGGGTGGGGGTTACTCAGCATCCCCAGGCTGTGTCTCTGGCTGGTGCCTGGATTCCCAGTGTGTGTATATTTTGGGGGGTGGGGGTTACTCAGCATCTCCAGGCTGTGTCTCTGGCTGGTGCCTGGATTCCCAGTGTGTGTATATTTTGGGGGGTGGGGGTTACTCAGCATCCCCAGGCTGTGTCTCTGGCTGGTGCCTGGATTCCCAGTGTGTGTATATTTTGGGGGGTGGGGGTTACTCAGCATCTCCAGGCTGTGTCTCTGGCTGGTGCCTGGATTCCCAGTGTGTGTATATTTTGAGGGCGGGGGATGGGGGATACTCAGCGTCCCCAGGCTGTGTCTCTGGCTGGTGCCTGGACTCCCAGATTTCGGGAATGTTTCCTCACGCCCCCTCCAGTGAAGTCTAGGGTATGAAATCACTCCTGCTGCAGAGAGGAGCCTAATTGCAGTAATTAAGTGGCAGCGCTAGCAGGAAGCAAGCGCGTCATCCAGTGAGTCAGGATGAGAAGCCACCTGGCAGAAAGCCAGGGGCCTGGCTCTGCCCTCCAGGGTGGGCAGGCTTTGAGGGGCTTATGGTTCGGTGTGGGGGTTTCTGCCTATGCACAGAGAACAAGCAATCAGCCCAGGCCAAGAGAAGACCCCACACTCTCTGCACCATGTCTGACCCCGGGCTCTTGGGCGGCCTCGGCAGGGCTGCTCTGAACACAGACCAGGGGAGTCCAGGTAGTTTCCAAGGTTGGGCTGGTAACCGCAGGGGAAGCACCATTTCTCCAGCCCCTTTTATTTGTATTTTTAATAGAGACGGGGTTTCACCATGTTTCCCAGGCTGGTCTTGAACTCCTGGGCTCAAGCCAATCTCCCGCCTTGGCCTCCCAAAGTGCTGGGATTACAGGCGTGAGCCACTGCGCCTGGCCTCTCCAGCCACTTGACTCCATGGAGAGGGACTTCCCCACCCCGCACTTCGTCCTCCCAGGCAGAGGGTGACTCATCTGCTCCATGGGTCTGGGAGAAGAAACTATGGTCAGCCATCCTCTCTCTACACACTGGGTGAGAAGCGTGGGCTCTGTCCTCATTGTGGGGAGGGGCCGTGGTTTCCTATTCCTGCAAGACTCAGTAGATACTTTTTTTTTTTTCAGGCAGGGTCTCGCTCTGTCACCAGACTGGAGTGCAGTGGCGTGATCGCAGCTCACTGCAACCTCCACCTCCCGGGTTCAAGAGATTCTCCTGTCTCAGCCTCCCAAATAGCTGGGATTACAAGTGTGCACCACCATGCCCGGCTAATTTTTGTATTTTTAGTAGAGACAGGGTTTCGCCACGTTGGCCAGGCTGGTCTCGAACTCCTGACCTCAGGTGATCCACCCGCCTCGGCCTCCCAAAGTGCTGGGATGACAGGTGTGAGCCGCCATGCCCAGCTTCAATAGGTACATTTCATTCCAGAGGTGAAGTGTCAGCAAGCCCACTGTGGCTACAGATCCAAATCCACATTTTCCAAGCTGCATTTTTTTTTAACAGTAATGAAGCTGACATGTTCATCTCCATCTGTCAGCTTCTCTGCTGCCTCTCGGTGGATTCTAAACATGGGCATCACCCGTCACCCCTGAAGTTTCAGGAAAACTATCCTGCCTTTCCCCAACTCTTCTAGCGTTAGAGCTGAGATGGGGACACAAAGGGCCAAGAGGGGCCTTTAAGGCAGGACTCCCAAAACTGCAGAAGCTTCTCTCCTTTTCTAGGATGGAGGTTCTCTTGCCCCAAGCTGGGGGCTGTTCCTGCAAGGCCAGTGCTTCAGGGGTGCCACTGAGATCTTTTTGGACAAAGGGATAAACTGGTCTCTGTCATGAAGGATCCTAAGCAACTGTCCCTCCATGCCACCTCTTGGGTAGAAATGTTGATGGCAGATAGGACTGCACCTCTGCCCTGCGGAGGAGTGCGGGAGGAAGGCTGGGCCTCAGGAGCAGAAGCACGTGTGTTTCCGGCCGGGAAGGCCGGGCCTCAGGAGCAGAAGCATGCGTGTTCCGGGCCAGGGATTCCAAGGCTCCTTCTCCACATAAGTGGCTCTTACCCTCTTTGTGTTTATGGGATTGCAGTCTTAGAGTTGGCAAGAACCTTAAAAGACGACCTATAGTCCAAATTTCCTCAAGACTTCCCTGTCATAAATATCACCCAGAAGCTTGTTCAAATATAGAATCTTGGGCCCCACGCAAAGCCTTCTGAATCAGAAGCTCCAGGGAAGGTGCCTGGAAATCTGTGTTTTAAACAATGCCCCAGTGATTCTTATCAAGCAAGGTTAGGATTAGCTGGCCAAGCTGGGCTCAGCGGCTCGCGCCTGCAATGTCAGCACTTTGGGAGGCTGAGACGGGCAGATCACCCGAGTTCGAGACCAGCCTGGCCAACACGGCAAAACCTCATCTCTACTAAAAATACAAACCTTAGCCGGGCGTGGTGGTGTGTGCCTGTAATCCCAACTACTTGGGAGGCTGAGGCAGGAGAATCACTTGAACCCAGCAGGTAGAGGTTGCAGTGAGCCGAGATCACGCCACTGCACTCCAGGCTGGGTGACAGAGCAAGACTCTGTCTCAAAAAAAAAAAAAAGATTATCTGACCATGTCTAAACCCCTCATTCTACAGGACAGGACATAAAAGCCAAGAGGGGGGACGTGACTTGCTCAAGGTCACCATAGTGTGGTGTGGGACAACACTGCCTCGAATTTTTTTTTTTTTTTTTGCCTCCCCTGTTCCTCTCTCTAATATGAAAGAGAATTAAAAATAAATAAATAAAATAGATCGTTTTCTATTAAGAGGGAAAATGTCAGGTGCAAGAAAGCAAATATCAGGCTAACTGTTACCCATTAGAGTAACCACTTCACCGACTGGCAAGCGAGGGAGGGGAGACCAACGGCTCTGAGCAGCCCCAAAGCTCCGTGTCTGTCAGGGTGGCTGTGCGGGGAGCTGCCTACCTCTGAGATCTTCTGGAACTGGTTGTTGGACTGGCTGCACTTCTCAGCTGTCTCCAGAGCAACTTTATAGTTATCCACAAATGCTTTGTACACACCGAGCTGGCTGGCCTGCAGGGAGGAGTCAGGGAACAGAGGGAGAGGAGGGTGGGAGAGGAGAGGATTAATGAATGGATGAAAGCTTCACGGAGCACCGGGAGCTCCCGTGCACCGAAAACCTCTCACTCAGCTCATTGGGAACTTGGGGAAATGCAGGGATGAACATATTACAGTGTCCCTTTGAACTGGACAGTTTCCATGGAAACCAGCTCAGCCAATAAGGTTAACGAGGGGGTCTGGTGTTGGGGAGACCAGGCTAGGGCCTTTGTTGGCCTGCTAGAAATTCAACTCCTCACAGCATCCAGCTTTCCTCAGCACGGTGAAGGCCTCCCAGGGTTTGAAATCCCTTCATGTCTCATACTTCCTTCACATCCTGGAATTAGCCGGAACAGGGAGAGAGGGGTGTGTGTGTGCTGGAGGGAACTGGCACATGTGGCCTGCTCAGGCCTCCCTCCCCACATGCAGTGTGAGGCACGACATTTAAAGATACCGTCTTGGCCGGGAGCGGTGGCTCACGCCTGTAACCCCAGCACTTTGGGAGGCCTGAGGTCAGGAGTTCCAGACCAGCCTGGCCAACATGGTGAAACCCCGTCTCTACTAAAAATACAAAAATTAGCTGGGCGTGGTGGCGCATGCCTGCAATCCCAGCTACTCAGGAGGATGAGGCAGGAGAATCGCTTGAACCCAACAGGCGGAGGCTGCAGTGAGTCAAGATCACGTCACTGCACTCCAGCCTGGGTGACAGAGTAAGACTCCGTCTCAAAAAGAAAACAAAACAACAAATGAAGATGCTGTCTTTCCATTTCTCTTGGCCTCGAGGCCCCGTCCTCACCTCTTCCACCTCCTCTACCTCCAAGGAGCCAAAGCCCCAGCCTCACTACACGTTTGCCTGTCACTCACACAGTCACAACCTGAGTCACAACCACATAGAGACTCGCCTCCTCTGAGAGGCAGGGCAGACCCCATCGCCCCTTTCTGCAAAAGGAGAAACTGAGGCTCCGTAAGTCAATCCCCAAATATTTATGGAAAGGCTTCGCTGCGCTGTGTATAAGCACTTCCTCTTAAGGGACCAAAGGGTAGAAATTCAAATTAAAGCCATCAAGAGATATTTTATACTCATCAGAAGGGTCAAAATTTAAAAGTCTAATTGATAGCAAGGGCTGGCAAGCATATGGGGAAATTTAAACTCCCTGTTTTTGTTTTTGGTTTGAGACGGAGTTTCGCTCTTGTTGCCCAGGCTGGAGTACAGTGGTGCAATCTCGGCTCACCGCAACCTCTGCCTCCCGGATTCAAGTGATTCTCCTGCCTCAGCCTCCCAAGTAGCTGGGATTACAGGCGCCTGCTACCACGCCTGGCTAATTTTGTATTTTTAGTAGAGATGGGATTTCTCCATATTGGTCAGGCTGGTCTCAAACTCCCAACCTCAGGTGATCCACCTGCCTCGGCCTCCCAAAGTACTGGGATTACAGGCATGAGCCACTGCGCCCGGCCAATTTAAACTCTTTTTTTTTTTTTTTGAGATGGAGTCTCGCTCTGTTGCCCAGGCTGGAATGCAGTGGTACCATCTCGGCTCACTGCAAGCTCTGCCTCCCAGGTTCATGCCATTCTCCTGCCTCAGCCTCCAGAGTGGTTGGGACTACAGGCGTCCGCCACCACGCCAGGCTAATTTTTTGTATTTTTTTTTTAGTAGAGACGGGGTTTCACCATGTTAGCCAGGATGGTCTCGATCTCCTGACCTCATGATCCACCCGCCTCGGCCTCCCAAAGTGCTGGGATTACAGGCGTGAGCCACCGCGCCTGGCCAATTTAAACTCTTACAGACTACTCGGGGGAGTGTAAATTAGTACAATTATTTGGAGAGCAATTTGTTAATAACTAATAAAGCTGAGAATAGGCATGGCCTATTTTCAGTTGAACTAATAAAGGTGTGGATAGGCACAGCCCATCGATTGCTTAGCAAATCCACTTTTACATACAAACTGCAGAGCTGTATCGTTCAATGCAGTAGCCACCAGCTACATGAGGCTACCAAGCACCTGAGATACGGCCGGTTCAAACTGAGACGTGCTGGACGTGTAAAATACACAGTGGGTTCCAAAGGCTTAGTATATAAAAGAGAATGTAAATTACCTCGTTAATTTTTAAATACTGATTACATGTTGAAATAATATTTGGACCTGCGGGAATAAATAAAATATATTCTCAAAATTAATTTCACCTGCCTATTTTTACTTTTAAAAATCTGGGTATTAGAGGCCAGGCGCGGTGGCTCACAACTGTAATCCCAGCACTTTGGGAGGCCGAGGCGGGCAGATCACCTAAGGTTGGGAGTTCAAGACCAGCCTGGCCAAAATGGCGAAACCCCGTCTCTACTAAAGATACAAAATTAGCCAGGCATGGTGGCACGCGTCTGTAGTCCCAGCTACTCAGGAGGACAAGGCAGGAGAATCACTTGAACCCAGGAGGTGGAGGTTGCAGTGAGCCCAGATTGCATCACTGCACTCCAGCCTGGGCGACGAGAGCAAGACTCCGTCTCAAAAAAACAAAAAAAAAAGGTGGGTATTAGAAAATGTGAAATGATGTGTGTGGCTCATAAGCTATTTCCATTAGACAGCAGTGCTCTGGAGCAAATGGCCTATGTGTGTGCCCCAGGGGACTCAAGGGTGTTCACCACCTCACTTTTCCTCCTCATAGTGGAGGGACTGGAAACAAATGCTCACAAACGGGGGAAGCCACGCACACAGCCATGAACATGGATGCACCCAATTTACACATAGCGTTGCTGACAAGCTCCAAAACGAACATGGGTTGAACTGTAAAATATGATATACGTGTATACTTACACACTTTTTTTTTTTTTGACATGGAGTCTCGCTCTGTCAACCAGGCCGGACTGCAGTGGCGCAATCTCGGCTCACCGCAAACTCCGCCTCCTGGGTTCCAGCGATTCTCCTGGCTCAGCCTCCTGACTAACTGGGACTACAGGCACGCACCACCATGCCCAGCTAGTTTTTGGATTTTTGGTAGAGACCGGGTTTCGTCATATTGGTCAGGCTGGTCTTGAACTCTTGACCTCAGGTGATCTGCCCACCTCAGCCTCCCAAAGTGTTGGGATTACGGGCGTGAGCCACCACGCCTGGCTTAGACACATTTTTAAAGTACATGCAGCTGGGAGCTGTGGTACACACACCTATAGCCCTGGCTACTTGGGAGACTGAGGTGGGAGGATCACTTGAGCCCAAGAGTTCAAGTCCAGCCTGGACAACATAGCAGGACCTTGTCTTTTTTTTTTTTAAAGTACAGGCCAACCCAAAATAGATACAGATATGTAGTAAACACACAAACTGCAGTCTGGAAGGCTATCCACCAAATTCATGCCAGTAGCTGCTTCAAGAGGGAGGAGGAAGGGTGGAGAGACTCCATCTTCATGTGTGACGCTGTATTTTCTTCATTAGAAGGTTTTGCTGTTATTCTCTGGAGTTTCTGGTTTAAATGTTTTTCAATACAGCAGCAAGGGGGATACAGCTGCTGCCTGGCTTCCTCAGGGGCCTCTGCTTCCCACCAAGGTGCTGGGGGAAGTGGGCTGCTGTGGACCCCCACCCCAGACCACTCTGCTTTCTGCAGGATCCTCATGCTCCCCGAGGACCCAGAGAGGCTGGGGTGGGGGTAGGGGTGGAGGTAGGGGTGAGCGCAGGCTGGCCGCAGCATCAGCTGAGCCTGGAGCCTCCCAGGACAGAGGCAGAGCCCTTTGAGGAAGCTGGTGGGACAGGGGAGCAGGGGGCATCTGGAAAAGTCAGAGGGGAGAGCGAGAGGGGACACTTGGGGTGACGCCAAGGCCAGAGGCATTCAGGTCTCAGCTGCAGAAGGGCTGGATTTTAAAAAGGGGGGCGGGGCCAGAGTTTTAAAAGAGGGTGGTGCCTGACTTTAAAAGGGGGCGGGGCCAGAAGGGAGGGCGTTTATTTCCTTTTCCAGGGAGTACTGAGGCCCGGCCCATCAGTGCCCACGCTACACGAGACGTGCTAGACAGTCGCTTCCTAAGCCAAAGTCAAATCACCGATATTCTTCCAGGAAAAGGCTCCTCTAGCCCCCTTTCCCACAAGAAGGAGAAAGCCTGGAGGCCCGGGTTGGCACATCACCCTCCCAGGAGCCAGGGGCAGGAGCCAGCTGTGCGAAGCCCCTGCATCCAGGGTCACAGTGATCTCAGGGACTGCCGCTGCCACAGTCACCCCAGGCTGTAGGGCCCGAGGCCTGGCTTGGCAGGTTCATTAACTGGGAAGTGCAGGTTGCTTGGAAACAGCAGCCTGGCACTGGAGTGATCTCATAAAACAAACAGCAGAGATGCTAATTCCCTTCTCTCGGTAACGAATAATCAAATACCCAGAGACTTCAGCTGAAAATAAACCACGTCCGGATGCCAGACCTGACCCGGCTCCCGCCGGGCCCTCCCAGACCTGCAGCCCCAGGGGTCTCAGGCATCATTTCACAATGCTGGCGAGGGAAGGTGGTGGGTAGCAGATTCACGGCCAGGCCTGTGGAGCTGAGACCAGAACAGGGGACAGCCAGGTCCAAGTGACAAAGATAAACTGTGACAGCGTTTCCAGCAACCATGGACTTGCTCTCCTCTACCCTCCTGAGGGATGAGGAGAGGATGCCCCCCAGGCCACTCGGCTCAGGTGAGCAGGCAGTGATGACAGGTGTTCACCATCCCTGAACCGGAGGAAGCAGGTGGGTCCTGCTAGAACCAGAGTGTGGCATTCCTTTGAAAGGATACCTTCCGGGGTGCCTCTTCCCAATTTAATAATAATAATAATTGCACTGATGATAATGACCAGTTATTGAGTACTTATTAATTTACAATGTTCCAGGCCCTGTTCCAAGCACTTTTCCTTTTATTTTATTCTATTTCTTTTTTTTGAGACAGAGTCTTGCTCGTCGCCCAGGCTGGAGTGCAGTGGCGCCATCTCGGCTCACTGCAAGCTCCGCCTCCCGGGTTGAAGCGATTCTCCCACCTCAGCCTCCTGAGTAGTAGCTGGGATCACAGGTGCGCGTTATCATGCCCAGCTAATTTTTTTATTTTTAGTAGAAACGGGGTTTCACCATGTTGGCTAGGCTGGTCTTGAACTCCTGACCTCAGGTGATCCACCCACCTTGGCCTCCCAAAGTGTTGTTGTAGGGATTACAGGCATAAGCCACTGCGCCCAGCGTATTCTTTTTTTTTTTTTGAGACAGAGTCTCAGTCTGTCATCCAGGCTGAAGTGCAATGGCGTGGTTTTGGCTCACTGCAACCTCTGCATCCCAGGTTCAAGCGATTCTCCCGCCTCAGCCTCCTGAGTAGCTGGGACTACAGGTGCATGCCACCATACCCGGCTAATTTGTTTGTATTTTTAGTAGAGATGGGGTTTCACCATGTAGGCCAGGCTGGTCTCGAACTCCTGGCCTCATGATCCACCCACCTCAGCCTCCCAAAGTGCTGGGATGACAGGTGTGAGCCACCACGCTCAGTCAGGCCTATTCTATTTCTTTGTAGAGATAGGGTCTTGCTATGTTGCCCAGGCTGGCCTTGAACTCTAAGCCTCAAGTGATCTTCCAGCCTCAGCCTCCCAAAGTGCTGGGATTACAGGCGTGAGCCACCGCACTCAGCCCCATGCACTTTTCAGATATTAACTCCTCAAAATCACCCAATGAGGTAAATACTATTACTATCCTCATTTTTACAGATAAGGAGGCTGATGCAGAGCGGTTAGGCAAGTGGCCCAGTTGCAGGTTTAATCTGGCAGCGCTGGGATTCAAATTCAAGCCCACTTTGTGACACAGCTCTAGAAGCTGTGCTTGAGAAACAGGGCTCTCAGGACAGAAATCTCAGGCCCTGCGACGTCTCCCTCGATGCCCTTCCGAGCTCTCCCCAGGCCCCGTGGTCAAGGTCACGGTGCATTCACTCATTCATGCAGTGACCACTGGGCCGGTTCTGGGGGTCTAAGAAGAAGGAAATGCAGGCTGGGTGTGGTGGCTCACGCCTGTAATCCCAGCACTTCGGGAGGCCAAGGAGGGTGGATCACCTGAGGTCAGGAGTTCGAGACCAGCCTGGCCAACATGGTGAAACCCCATCTCTACTAAGAATACAAAAATTAGCCAGGCGTGGTGGCGGGTGCCTGTAATCCCAGCTACTCAAAAGGCTGAGGCAGGAGAATCACTTGAACCTGGGAGAAGGAGGTTGCAGTGAGCCGAGATCATGCCACTGCACTCCAGCCTGGGCGACAGGAGTGAGACTCTGTCTCAACAAAAAAAGAAAATGCAGGCCGTCCTCCTGGAGCTTGTGGTTTGGGGGTGTCAGGCAGTTACTAGTGCTCACTACGGGGACTGGCACGAGGCCTGCATTTGGTGACTTGGAAAGCCTTCTCGGAGGAGGTCCCTTCTAAGCTGGGAACTGACCAGGGGAAGCCAGAGGAGACGGGAAGGACGTTTCAGGCACACGAGGCCTCAAGTACGAAGCGTTAGTGCCTGCCCTGGGAACTGAGAACAGAAAGTCCAGTGTCAGGAGCACAGAGGTGCAGGGAGGAAGCTGCCAAGGCCGGGGCTGGACACAGGTCAGCGTGCAAAGGGTCTCTCAAGCCATTCCTCGGAGCCTGACCTTCATCCGAGGGCCGCGGGGAGCCGCTGAAGGGGCCGTCGAGGTTTCAGCGACTCTCTCCCCTCTAAGGAGAGGTGGGGGTGGGAGGGGAGTGGGCCTGGAGGCAGGGGCCACACAGGAGGATACGCAGCTGTCCAGGTGAGGGCCACGGGTGGCCAAGAAGAGGAAAAGGCGGCTGTGAGCAATGGCCAAAAAGTGGACTCCACAGGACAGGTGGGGGAAGGGGGTGCAGCCAGAACGAGTCTAAAGCACTCAGTGAGGTAGACAGGAAGCGGAGCAGATAACGCCACAGGCAAGGAGCTCAGCTCTGAACACACTCAGCTAGAGGTCCTAGGAGTGTCCAAGCAGGAGAGGGAGAGTCTTCTCCAGTGTGAGAAAGGCAGAGCCCTTTCCATTCAGCCAGAACAGGGGAGGGGAGGGGAGGAGGCCTCCAGCCTTTCACACCCAGAGAACAGGGCAGGAAGGAGAAGGTCCTCTGGCCCCTCACACCCAGAGAACAGGGCAGGGGAGGGGAGGAGGCCTCCAGCCTCTCACACCCAGAGAACAGGGCAGGGGAGGAGGAGAAGGTCCTATGGCCCCTCACACCCAGAGAAGAACCGTGGCCTGGACTCCCAGTCTCCCTCTTGCCTGCTGGGCTGTCAGACGTTACGTAGGAGTGCTGGGGAGGGGGCTCCATGGGTCTGACCTGGGGGTCCTCCAGGCGACACAGCCAGAGATGGGGCAGAGCTGGGGGAGAGGGTGTCACAGAAGCACAGGGAACCAGCAGACTTCCGTGAGCGTTTCCCAACACGAAGTCTGCATGTTAACCCACCCGCTCCTGCCGCTCCCGACCCTGAAGTGGTGAGCAGGGCTGGGCTTTAGTGCTTCCTGCTCTTGGGACCTCAGGAGAGGATCACTGGCCAATGTGTCCAACTGCTTCCTTTTACAGAGGCAGCGCTGAGATGGAGTGAGTCCCCGAGGTCTCGGGAGCAGTCCTTGCATCCCCAACCTGGCATGTGCCCCTCTGTTCACTGAGGGACGGGAGACTGGAAGCCCAGCAAGGAGCCTTCATTCCAGGGCTGGTTCCACACAGCACCCTCCAGGAGAGAGACGGAGTACCCTCCAGGAGAGAGACGGTGCTCCCACAGAAGGGCCCATCCACCCAGCCTGTCTCCACCACCCCTAGAAGTGCCCGTCTCCACCACCCGTAGAAGCTCCCATCCACCCAGCCCGTCTCCACCACCCCTAGAAGGACCTATCCACACAGCCCGTCTCCACCACCCCTAGAAGTGCCTATCATCCACCCCGTCTCCACCACCCCTAGAAGTACCTATTCACACAGCCTGTCTCCACCACCCCTAGAAGGACCTATCCACCCAGCCCATCTCCACCCCCCCTAGAAGGACCTATCCACACAGCCTGTCTCCACCACCCCTAGAAGGACCTATCCACACAGCCCGTCTCCACTACCCCTAGAAGCACCTATCCACCCAGCCCGTCTCCACCACCCCTAGAAGTGCCCGTCTCCACCACCCCTAGAAGGACCTATCCACCCAGCCCGTCTCCACCACCCCTAGAAGGACCTATCCACCCAGCCCGTCTCCACCACCCCTAGAAGGACCTATCCACCCAGCCCGTCTCCACCACCCCTAGAAGGACCTATCCACCCAGCCCATCTCCACCACCCCTAGAATTACCTATCCACCCAGCCCGTCTCCATCACCCCTAGAAGTGCCTATCATCCACCCCATCTCCACCACCCCTAGAAGTACCTATTCACACAGCCTGTCTCCACCACCCCTAGAAGGACCTATCCACCCAGCCCATCTCCACCCCCTCTAGAAGGACCTATCCACACAGCCTGTCTCCACCACTCCTAGAAGGACTTATCCACCCAGCCCGTCTCCACCACCCCTAGAAGCACCTATCCACCCAGCCCGTCTCCACCCCCCCTAGAAGGACCTAGCCACACAGCCTGTCTCCACCACCCCTAGAAGGACTTATCCACCCAGCCCGTCTCCACCACCCCTAGAAGCACCTATCCACCCAGCCCGTCTCCACCACCCCTAGAAGTGCCCGTCTCCACCCCCCCCCCCCAGAAGGACCTATCCACACAGCCTGTCTCCACCACCACTAGAAGGACCTATCCACACAGCCCGTCTCCACCACTCCTAGAAGTACCTATCCACACAGCCCATCTCCACCACCCCTAGAAGTGGCCATCCACACAGCCCATCTCCACCACCCCTA
Source organism: Pongo abelii (assembly GCF_028885655.2). Classification (NCBI taxonomy): domain Eukaryota; kingdom Metazoa; phylum Chordata; class Mammalia; order Primates; family Hominidae; genus Pongo; species Pongo abelii. Next base: position 881,491 of record NC_072004.2, read on the forward strand.
GAAGGACCTATCCACACAGCCCGTCTCCACCCCCCCTAGAAGGACCTATCCACACATCCCGTCTCCACCCCCACTAGAAGGACCTATCCACACAGCCCGTCTCCACCACTCCTAGAAGTACCTATCCACACAGCCCATCTCCACCACCCCTAGAAGTGGCCATCCACACAGCCCGTCTCCACCACCCCTAGAAGGACCTATCCACACAGCCCGTCTCCACCCCCCCTACAAGGACCTATCCACACAGCCCGTCTCCACCACCCCTAGAAGGACCTATCCACACAGCCCATCTCCACCACCCCTAGAATTACCTATCCACCCAGCCCGTCTCCATCACCCCTAGAAGTGCCTATCATCCACCCTGTCTCCACCACCCCTAGAAGTACCTATTCACACAGCCTGTCTCCACCACCCCTAGAAAGACCTGTCCACCCAGCCCATCTCCACCCCCTCTAGAAGGACCTATCCACACAGCCTGTCTCCACCACTCCTAGAAGGACTTATCCACCCAGCCCGTCTCCACCACCCCTAGAAGCACCTATCCACCCAGCCTGTCTCCACCACTCCTAGAAGGACTTATCCACCCAGCCCGTCTCCACCACCCCTAGAAGCACCTATCCACCCAGCCCGTCTCCACCCCCCCTAGAAGGACCTAGCCACACAGCCTGTCTCCACCACCCCTAGAAGGACTTATCCACCCAGCCCGTCTCCACCACCCCTAGAAGCACCTATCCACCCAGCCCGTCTCCACCACCCCTAGAAGTGCCCGTCTCCACCCCCCCCCGAAGGACCTATCCACACAGCCTGTCTCCACCACCACTAGAAGGACCTATCCACACAGCCCGTCTCCACCACTCCTAGAAGTACCTATCCACAGAGCCCATCTCCACCACCCCTAGAAGTGGCCATCCACACAGCCCGTCTCCACCACCCCTAGAAGGACCTATCCACACAGCCCGTCTCCACCCCCCCTAGAAGGACCTATCCACACAGCCCGTCTCCACCCCCCATAGAAGCACCTATCCACCCAGCCCGTCTCCACCCCCCCTAGAAGGACCTATCCACACAGCCTGTCTCCACCACCCCTAGAAGGACTTATCCACCCAGCCCGTCTCCACCACCCCTAGAAGCACCTATCCACCCAGCCCGTCTCCACCCCCCCTAGAAGGACCTAGCCACACAGCCTGTCTCCACCACCCCTAGAAGGACCTATCCACACAGCCCGTCTCCACCCCCCCTAGAAGGACCTATCCACACAGCCCGTCTCCACCACCCCTAGAAGGACCTATCCACACAGCCCGTCTCCACCCCCACTAGAAGGACCTATCCATACAGCCCATCTCCACCCCCACTAGAAGGACCTATCCATACCGCCCATCTCCACCACCCCTAGAAGGACCTATCCACACAGCCCGTCTCCACCCCCACTAGAAGTACCTATCCACACAGCCCTTCTCCACCACCCCTAGAAGGACCTATCCACACAGCCCGTCTCCACCCCCACTAGAAGGACCTATCCACACAGCCCGTCTCCACCACCCCTAGAAGGACCTATCCACACAGCCCGTCTCCACCACCCCTAGAAGGACCTATCCACACAGCCCGTCTCCACCACCCGTAGAAGGACCTATCCACACAGCCCGTCTCCACAACCCCTAGAAGCTCCCAGGGCTGCACCAGGGGAGGCCTAGAGTCAAGGTACCGGCCCTGGGCACCCTGTAACACACAGGCCCAGGCTTTCCTCCAGGACTCGGAGAGGACTCAGGCCTTCAAGGAGTGCAAGAGGGCTTCCCGGTCCTCTCCTGAGGCTCCTTCAACACTATCAGCTCCGCTGAGGCCCTGCGTGAGGACCCTCCATCTCTGGCAGACTCACCAGCTTCTGGAAGAGGTGGCCCATGGTGACCTGGCTGTCCCACTGTTGCACCTTGGGGCACAGGTTGTCGTAGAACTCCTTGTGGATCTCATAGATGTCCTGGATCTTGTAGAAGATGGTCTCGATCTGCTGGATGGTGAGCACGGGCTGGGAGGTGGTGGCGGTGGCCTTTAGGGGTTTCATGGGCTGGGAGAAACAGAGGAAGAAAGAGCAGAGGTCGGGGGTAAACAAACCAGAGTGTCGGCAGGCCCCGGGGCCGATCATTAGCCCTTCCCGCTGCCCAAGTCCTGCCCAGACAAGGCCGCTAAAGGCAGGGCACTGAAGCGAGCTTTGTATCAAGGAGCCACTGCCACAGGCCCCAACAAGCCACACACTCGACGGCAGGAACCTGGCCTGGCAGCTGTGCCAGGCCCAAGGGGTGGTGCCAGGGCTCACTCCCCTACCACACAGCTGAGCTCAGCAGCAGCCTGTACTGGGTTAACAGGATCCGCGTCTTTCTTCCACAATAGCCCGTGCCCCGAGTCATAAGCTCCTTGTCACACTTCAGTGGAAGGGAGGGAGGGTTGACGGGGAACTCAAGCCTATAGCTGTTTCCTTCCAAGAAACAGAACGTGGTTCTAGGACTCAGAGGGTAGGGACCCGAAGTTACTCAAGACCAGTCTTGGCCTCATTGATATTCCAAGTTCCCGTCACTTGGCACAGGGAGAGGGATGGGGGTTCACGTGTCCCCCACTGCGTCCCACCCCCGTGGCAGACATTGCTAAGTGACTGTGATGGTCCTTCCCACTGCGCATGGCAGGGGTCTCCAGTCTCAGACTTTCTCAACACCTGCCTGTCTATACCAAGATGCTCCAGGCCTGCCAGTGTAGACGGTGAGGTGGCAGATAACACAGACCAACCCCCAGCACTGGCCGGGAGCTGATGCCAACACCTTCCAGCCTAGCAGCGGGACTGTGGGATAATGGGACGTGCAGGCATTTCCTCAGTGTGGTTCTCTGCATTTTATAAATCACCTACAATGAATAAATATGAATAATCAGAAAAAAACCCTCAAAATGCCCAGGCTGTACTGCAAAGGCCCTGCAGGAGACAGGGCCTGATAACCTGCAGTACAGGGAAGGTGTGGCAGGGAAGGGCAGGGTGGCCAGAGGGAGAGCAGCCACGTCCGATTCTTTTTTTTTGGAGACAGAGTCTCGCTCTGTCTTCCAGGCTGGAGTGCAGTGGTGCGATCTTGGCTCACTGCAAGCTCCGCCTCCCGGGTTCACGCCATTCTCCTGCCTCAGCCTCCCAAGTAGCTGAGACTGCAGGCGCCCGCCACCACGCCCGGCTAATTTTTTTTTGTATTTTTAGTAGAGATGGGGTTTCACCGTGTTCACCAGGATGGTCTTGATCTCCTGACCTCATGATCCACCGGCCTTGGCCTCCCAAAGTGCTGGGATGACAGGCGTGAGCCACCGCGCCCGGCCAGCCACGTCGGATTCTGTTGATGTTCTTCACCGACCTGAAGGCCATGTGGAAAGAGGCTTGGACTTGGCCGGGCGCGGTGGCTCACACCTGTCATCCCAGCACTTTGGGAGGCCAAGGCAGGCGGATCACCTGAGGCCAGGAGTTCGAGACAAGCCTGACCAACATGGTGAAATCCCGTCTCTACTAAAACTACAAAAATTATCCGGGCGTGGTGGTGTGCACCTGTAATCCCAGCTACTCAGGAGGCTGAGGCAGGAGAATCACTCAAACTCAGGAGGCGGAGGGTGCAGTGAGCCGAGATCGCGCCACTGCACTCCAGCCTGGGCGACAGGGTGAGACTCCGTCTCCAAAAACAAAAACGAGGCTTAGACTTAGTCTAGGTTGCTCTGCAGACCCAGGAGCAGTGGGGGAAAAGTTATGGGGTCAGATTCGGGCTCACTAGAGCTGTCCCCCATGGGATTAAGTAGTGAGCTTTCCGACAAGAGGAGCATTCTAGCAGAGAATGGGTGACTCCACTGCTGAAAATGCTGCACTGAAGGGAACACCAAAGCCAGCGCCAGCTTCCTCTGAACGACAACCACCAGCTCCAGCCAACCACGGCAAACTCCCAGCCCAGCCTCACTCCAGCCTCACATCACCTCATTCTGATGAAGTCTCATCTACTCAGACACATCGCCTCACTCCGATGGAGACAGAACCCATGTTCACTGGAAGAAGTCATCTCATCTACTCAGACACCCAGATGGTGCTCTGCCTTCTGGCTCCTTCATCCTCCGAGCTCTAAAAAGCCCAGATCCAACAATCCATGCAGGACAAAGCAGGCCCCTCCTTCTGACCCTTGCCGCGCTAGAACCAACGGCCCCTCAGCGTCTGGTCCTTGCTAGGCAAGCGCATGGGGTTCCACCTGGTGCAGGCCAGGCAGCGTGGCCTTGAGTCCCAGCTCTGCTGCGGGCACTTCATTAAGTGTCCCTGGGCTTCATGTCACCAGCAGCCTCATTTGTGAAACTGGGATAATACAGCCATGCGCTACCTACTGACATTCCGGTCAGTGCGTACATGATCATGGTCCCAGACTGCATTTTTTTTTTTTTTTTTTTGAGACAGAGTCTCACTCTGTCACCCAGGCTGGAGTGCAATGGCGCGATCTCGGCTCACTGCAACCTCCGCCTCCCAGGTTCAAGCGATTCTCCTGCCTCAGCCTCCTGAGTACAGCTGGAATTACAGGCATCCGCCACCACGCCCAACTAGTTTTCGTAGTTTTAGTAGATATGGGGTTTCACCATATTGGTCAGGCTGGTCTCAAACTCCTGACCTCAAGTGATCCACCACCTCAGCCTCTTGAAGTGCTGGGATGACAGGTGTGAGCCACCATGCCTGGCTGAGACCTTTATAATCCAGTTGGGCAAAATGGGCCAACACAGATGGAATGACTATGGATGATGCGACCGACTGTAAGCACCAACCACGTGGTTCCAAGGTTGTGCTGGAGCAGCCTGGAGGGCTGCATGGAGGAGGCAGACATACCAGGGCCTTGGAGAGCTGAGCAGGTGGAGGAGTGGGGGGGTAGGGAGGCATGCCAGACAGGGAAACAGAAGGCACTGGGGGGCAGGAGCAAGGGAAGAGTGTCCCCCCAAGCCCAGGTGGGTGAGCTGAAAACTTTGGGGACTCCCCACCTTCCATGAGGGACATGGAACTAGCTTCAGGATTGACATTGTCTAAGAGTTTAGCCTTTTCACCTCAATGCAGGACCCCACGGAGGAGCCCGCAGAGTCGCCACAGAGTCCCCAAACCCATGAACTCTTGTCCCTGCCTTGCTGCAGTCCCCACTGAGGGGGAATAAGGGAAGCAGGAAGGCAGCAGTCCCAGGAAGTACAAGGAGACAGGATTTCTCAGAAGCCGCGACGCGCTCATCTGCCACCCACACAAAGACAAGACACAATGGTTCTGCTTCCTCCTCAACTTCCCACCCCGTCTGCAAAAGGGGAAGAAATGGACGCTCACCCACAGCCAGTCACAAGGATGGGGCCTGTGCTTGGGGCATCAGATGGTTCTCATGACACGATGGGGACCTTGGCTGTTACTCCTGATTTCACTCGCGGGGAGGGGACAGGGCTGGGTGTGTGCCCTTGGCTGGCCAGGATGCTTGAGACCGTTATTTGTCTCTGGTGAAGTCCTGTGTATGGGCTTAGGGGCAGGGGGGTGGACCGAAAGGCAAGGTGACCCACACTGAGCTTTGGCACGGCACAGCCGTTCTGCCAAAGTGCTAGCACACCACTCAGGTACCCCCTCCTCCCCAGTCCTGCCACAGGGGCAAGGGCGGGCCCGGGCTCTCCATTTCACCATTCCAGTTCTCGGAGAGGACCCCTGAGCGACCTCGACCCTGGTTCCTAGCCCAGTGGCCTCTCAGGAAGACGGGCCTGGGCTGGTTCTCACTTGCCAGTGGGACTTCACACAGCCATTTGTCCGCTCTGTCCCCCAGCGACCGGCCTTTCGAAATAAGGGAAAGAAATGTACCCACTTCCTCCACCTCCTGCCCCAGAAGGCCTGGCACGCTTGCTGCCATGCCACCCGAGTCACTTGTCACTGGAGCCCAGGGAGGAAGGCCTCATTCACCTGTTTTATAGATAAAGAGCCTGCGATGCAGTGCAGCTGTGAACCCCAACGCGTGGCCAGGAGTCCACCCCAGGAGGGCCAGTCGTGGCCAGCAGTGGGAGGGGCTGTGGGGAGTGGCCTCACCCTGTGGCCCCAGCGTAGCAAGACACAGTTCCCAAGCTCAGTTCCCAGCGTCAAGGAGATCCAGAATTTCAATGCATTTGGCTTCATCTTTTTTCCTTTACCCCCTACCTCGGCCCAGGCTCCCAGGCTTTTGCTATAATCAGAGCCCACCAGGAAGCAGGAGGACCCCAGAAGATGACCCCTACCAGCACCCCAGAGGCCAGGACGGAGGCTTCTGTGCAGAGGCTTGTCTGCCCCGTGTGTGCACACGGTTTTAGGCACACACACCCAGCCCTTTGCATATCAGGAAGTGTTCAGCTGAAAGCAAACAGGCTGGGGCAGAGCGGTGGAAATGGGGTCGGGAGTGGGAAAGCGAGCATGGAGGGAACGAATTTCTTCTCCTTCAAGCTGGCACCTTTGTGAGGCCACCCCGAAGAGCAGAAGGTTTAGCTTCCTCCTAGCTGAGGGGTGGGGAGGGTGCAGGGGTTCCCAGCTCAGGGAGGAGAGGAGGAAGGGCATGATTCTTTCGCTCTGAGGTTTTCTTCTGAGGTTGTGGCCGTGGAAGGTCCTATTCCTCTTCCTGAGCCCTCCTGCCACAGACCTGGCCTCCCAGCGAGTTCTTCCTTTGCTCCCTCTGGTCTCTGCTCAAGAAAGAGCCCAGGAGGAGAGAGCTGGGGAAGGGGGGGAACCTGCCCCGGGAGGAGAGAGCTGGGGAAGTGGGGGAACCTGCCCCGGGAGGAGAGAGCTGGGGGAAGGGGGGGAACCTGCCCTGGGAGGAGACAGCTGGGGGAAGGGGGGGAACCTGCCCCGGGAGGAGACAGCTGGGGGAAGTGGGGGAACCTGCCCCGGGAGGAGAGAGCTGGGGAAGCGGGGGAACCTGCCCCGGGAGGAGAGAGCTGGGGAAGCGGGGGAACCTGCCCCGGGAGGAGAGAGCTGGGGAAGGGGGGGAACCTGCCCCGGGAGGAGAGAGCTGGGGGAAGGGGGGGAACCTGCCCCGGGAGGAGAGAGCTGGGGAAGGGGGGGAACCTGCCCCCGGAGGAGAGAGCTGGGGAAGGGGGGGAACCTGCCCCCGGAGGAGAGAGCTGGGGAAGGCGGGAACCTGCCCCCGGAGGAGAGAGCTGGGGAAGGGGGGGAACCTGCCCCCGGAGGAGAGAGCTGGGGAAGGCGGGAACCTGCCCCCGGAGGAGAGAGCTGGGGAAGGCGGGAACCTGCCCAGGGCACATCAGGAAGGGGGCCCCTACCCCGCAGATTCTGCCTTTGGGGTATGAGCTGTTAGAAGGGCAGAGCAGGGAGGGGCTCTTGGTCTTGGCCCAGAGGAAGAGGCTTGTGGGTGGCAGGTGGCATTTAAGGGCTCCGTGTCTGATGGGGACAGGCGCCACTCCCTCCTTCAGGGAACAGGTATGTTGTGGCAGAAACCAAGAAGCCCTAACCTGTCTCCTCTCCTGGCACTGGAGAAATTAACAGCGTCAACAAACACTTAGGCTGTGTTCTAAAAGCTTTACGTGCCAGACATGGTGGCTCACGCCTGTAATCCCAGCACTTTGGGAGGCCGAGGCGGGCGGATCACTTGAGGTCAGGAGTTGGAGACCAGCCTGGCCAACATGGTGAAATCCCATCTCTACTAAAAATACAAAAATTAGCTGGGCGTGGTGGTGGGTGCCTGTAATCTCAGCTACTTGGGAAGCTGAGACAGGAGAATGGCTTGAACCCAGGAGGCAGAGGGGTTATAGTGAGCCAAGATTGTGCCACTGCACTCCAGCCTGGGCAACAGAGCAAGACTCCGTCTCAAAAAAAAAAAAAAAAAAAGAAATTTTTGTATAAATTCCTTTAATCCTCACAACGACCCCATGAAAAGCATACTATTTGTATACCCAGTTTGCAGATGGAAAAACTGAGGCATGATAGCTCATTCACCTGCTGAAAGCCTGGAGCCAGTACGGCCAGACAGTCTGGATCCTTTGCCTGAACTCCTTTCAAATACACATCCTGTTAGTAATGACAACTATGTTCCTTTTTGGACAGCAATTCACGGTTTGGAAGATGTGTTTCACGAATGTCTGACGGGTTGTCTCTCTGCCTGTCCTCCTTTCTTCCACTAACGGTTGAGTGTCTTAAGTAACTCAACCGATCTTCTCAACCCCATGGAAAGACATAGAAAGAATGGCATCCCTCTCATTTTCAGATCCAGAAACGGAGGCTCAAGGAATTTATGTAGAGCTCGCCCAAAGCCAGCAGTTTTCTTTTCTTTTCTTTTCTTTTTTTTGTGATGGAGTCTCACTGTGTCGCCCAGGCTGGAGTGCAGTGGCACAATCTCAGCTCACTGCAAGCTCCGCCTCCCGGGTTCACGCCATTCTCCTGCCTCAGCCTCCCGAGTAGCTGGGACTACAGGTGCTCGCCACCACGCCCGGCTAATTTTTTTTGTACTTTTTTAGTAGAGACGGGGTTTCACTGTGTTAGCCAGGATGGTCTCGATCTCCTGACCTCGTGATCCGCCCACCTCGGCCTCCCAAAGTGCTGGGATTACAGGCATGAGCCACCGCGCCCGGCCAAAGCCAGCAGTTTTCAAACTCACAACAGGTGTAAGACACCATGGGTCCGGCAATTACATATATATACAGGCACACAGACAGACAACAAACCGAAAGTTCCCTCACTTATCTTTCCTGTGTATGATGCACGCTGATATTTTTTCATTGGTTTAAAAATGCTGGTTCAACCCACTGTACTGGTTTCACAACCCACTGTACCGATTTCACAACCCAATGCACTGATGGGCTGAGAGGCACAGTTTGAGAAACAGTGCAATACGCCTGCTATTAATGGCAGGGCCAGGTCTTGCCCTAGCTCTGGCCCCAGACCAGGACCCTCAGCTACCTGCCACACTGCCCCTCATTTGGAAAACAGCTCCGTACACACAGATAAACTCCTGGAGAGATGGGACACACTCAGCCTGGCGTGTGGCAAAACAGCTGCACATTCAGAGTTTCACTCTTGTTGCCCAGGCTGGAGTACAATGGTGCGAACTCGGCTCACTGCAACCTCCACCTCCCGGGTTCAAGCGATTCTCCTGCCTCAGCCTCCTGAGTAGCTGGGATTACAGGGGCCCGCCACCATGCCCGGCTAATTTTTTGTATTTTTAGTAGAGATGGGACTTCACCATATTGGCCAGGCTGATCTCGAACTCCTGACCTCAGGTGATCCACCCACCTCGGCCTCCCAAAGTGCTGGGATTACAGGCGTCAGCCACTGCACCCGGCCTTTTTTTTTGAGACAGAATTTCACTCCCGTTGTCCAGTCTGGAGTACAGTGGCGCACTCTCAGCTCACTACAACCTTCACCCTCAGGTTCAAGCGATTCTCATGCCTCAGCCTCCTGAGTAACTGGGATTACAGGTATGCACTACCACGCCTGGCTTTTTTTTGTATTTCTAGTAGAGACAAGGTTTCACCACATTGGCCAGGCTGGTCTCGAACTCCTGTCCTCAAGCGATCTGCCCACCTGGGGCTCCCAAAGTGCCGGGATCACAGGCATTGAGCCACGGCGCCCGGCCTACATCTGCACATTTACACAGTCATTCCTGGGTAATATAAATGTCAACTCCCCTGGAACACTGACAGCATCTCAGGGTTGACGTGTGACAACACTTCACGTCATGGCAAGTACTTAAATGTGTATCTTAGAATTCTTGTTAAGAATGAGCTTCCACAGATCCACACTTCTGAGTCTCCCTTTTCTGACAATTACCTTATGTCTCAGGCTGCAAAACACCCAGAGGAAAGAACTTGACACGCCACGATCACTCTGCATAGCATCCAGACGTATCTAAGGAGCACTTTCTTCCAAGGCAAAACCACCTCACATCTGTGTAGTAGTTTTATCTTCCGAAAACATTTTCATATTCCCCTCCCAATCGGACTCTCCCAACGATGCCTCCATCTGGGAGGGGAACTGAGGCATGTTACCGAGGGCTGAGCTTGGCCTGATGCCTCAGAGCTGTGCTGCTTCTCAAAAGAACAAAGACAGGCCGGGCGCAGTGGCTCACACCTGTAATCCCAGCACTTTGGGAGGCCGAGGCAGGCAGATCACCTGAGGTCAGGAGTTGGAGACCAGCCTGGCCAACATGATAAAATCCCGTCTCTATGAAATACAAAAATTAGCCAAGCGTGGTGGCACGCATCTGCAATTCCAGCCACTCAGGAGGCTGAGGCAGGAGAATCACTTGAACCCAGGAGGCAGAGGTTGCAGTGAGCCAAGATCGCGCCACCACACTCCAGCCTGGGTGACAGGAGCAAAACTCCGTCTTAAAAAAAAAAAAAGAACACAGCCTCCCACCTCATATTTCCTGACACGGGGCCTCAGGATGGCACTAACGGCTCCCTCACCCACGGAGGTAGAAGGACTTGGACCCAAGATGGCAGAGACTTCCTAACTGGATTGATTGGGAGTGACTGCCCAGAGCACAGCATGGAGGAGGCGCTTGGCCCCCACCCGGGCAGGCAGAGCACCGTGATGGGTTAGCGATGCCCTATGCCAGGGTCGTGGATGACAGGTGTGTTTGCCATCCCTAAGCCAGGTGTGCTTCTTCTCCTGCCTTTTGAGAGCTGGAGCTGAGAGGCACAGGCCCTTTCTGGCAATGACCTGGGCTGCCTGATGCCCAGCCAGAAGCAGACCAGCTGCAGATTCTGTCCACAGGGAGGGACGGGTACAGGTCCCCTTTCCTCTCCAACTCCAAAAGCAGCTTCAGAGCATGACATCATCCCCCACGAGTGGGGGGACCGGAAGGCCCCAGAGCAGGGACTGTACTCACCAGCAACAGGGCTTCCAGCTGATTAATGTAGATCTCTTCACTGGCCAAGAACCCCGAGAGAACCAGCTTCCTCATCTCCAGGCCTTTCCCTGCTTCCACCTGCACAAACGCAAAGCACAGCCAACAGCTCATGAGCAAGGAGGCCACAACCCTGCGTGGACGGTCTGTTTCCCTGCCCTTCCCCCCTACCTTTCTTTTTTCTTTTTTTTTTTTTTTGAGATGGAGTCTCGCTCTGTCACCTAGGCCGGAGTGCAGAGGTACAATCTCGGCTCACTGCAACCTCCGCCTCCCGGGTTCAAGCGATTCTCCTGCCTCAGCCTCCCGAGTAGTTGGGATTACAGGCACCCGCCACCATGCTCAGATAATTTTTGTATTTTTAGTAGAGATGGGGTTTCGCCATGTTGGCCAGGCTGGTATAGAACTCCTGACATCAGGTGATCCGCCCAACTCAGCTTCCCAAAGTGCTGGGATTACAGGTGTGAGCCACCGCGCCTGGCCATTACGCCAGACTAATTTTTTTGTATTTTTAGCAGAGATGGGGTTTCACCATGTTGGCCAGGCTGGTATAGAACTCCTGACCTCAGCTGATCCGTCCATCTCAGCCTCCCAAAGTGCTGGGATTACAGGCGTGAGCCACCGCGCCCAGCCCCCCTTGCCCCTTTCCCCTTATTTTAAGTGACACTTTCATAGGGGATAAAAGTCAGATACTATGATAAAAAAATATATAAAACATGCAGAAATATAAAAGGAAAAAACAATCACCCATATTCCTCCTGTAACATCTTGTTTTGCTTCCCTCAATCTATTTTCCACATTTCCCCATCTGATAATCATCCATGGATTCATCCACCTGTCAACCAAGCCAACCTGCTCATGGTGAGCAAGACACAAGGACCTGCCCCAGGTCTGCTGGGCAGTTTAACGGGCTGTGTGGGGATAAGGAGGTTCAGGAGGGAAAATCAGAGTCATGACCGAGGCAGGGCACAGTCACAAGGGAGGGTACAGCAGGGGCCAGCATCTAAGTCTGGGGGGCAGAGACGGGTCCCAGAGGAAGTGACAGATAAACCGAGAGAAGTGCGGGTACAGAGAACGGAATGGAAGGGCCCCAGCCTTGAGGCCTCCTAGCCACACTTCTGTCCTTATCCTCTTGTCCCCAGGGGCTCAATCCCACAACAGAAGGCCGGCTGTGAGCCCCTCAGCCTTACCCCACCCCCGCCCCGCACACTTGCCCCAGCACTTCCTGATCACCTCACCGTGCCGGGAACAGACCCAAAGTGGCCTTCTCCTCCCTCCGGAACTGCAGCTCCTTAGCGTGCAGGTCACACGCTATTGGGCACTGGATGTCCACCAACTAGTGCCTGGAGCAGAGGAAGTACCCCCAAAGTTTTCCTCAGTGAAAAAACATACATAGTAATTCTTCTCAGCCAGGACCCCCAAGAGTCATCCCTGGGCCCCTCTTCCTTCTGTCTCCTTTCCCTCTGCCACACTGAGCCCCCAAGCCCTTCCATACTTGCTGTCCATCTCCCTCAAGCCCTTCCATGTTTCCCTGCTCATCTGTCGCCTCCTGTTCCCTCTGTCCCACCCCTCCCCTCTCCTGTGGCTGAGGCCCCCGGCATCTCACCCTGTCGCCTGGGTTCTCAAACCGACTTTTCCTCCCTCTCTTCCTCTCTCCTCCTGCCTGTCCCACATACCAGAGCTGGATTCAACTTCTAAGAGTGCCACCTTGCCCAATGCTTGCCAAGGACCGAGTATGAATACTGCAAAATGTGAGTACTTGGGGATTCCACTGGGCTATGTGTCCATTTATTTATTCATTCATAAATATTGACTGAATGTCCACCAGGCCCTATAGATACCATGGGAAACAGACAGTGGCCCCTGTTCTCAAGTGGCTTAGAAGCTAGTGAGAAAGACATTTATTTTTTTCATTTTTTTTTAAGAGACAGAGTCTCGCTTTGTCGCCCAGGCTGGAGTACAGTGGCGCGATCTCGGCTCACTGCAAGCTCCGCCTCCCGGGTTCACCCCACTCTCCTGCCTCAGCCTCCCAAGTAGCCGGGACTACAGGTGCCCGCCACCATGCCCCGCTAATGTTTTGTATTTTTAGTAGAGCCGGGATTTCACCGTGTTAGCCAGGATGGTCTCGATCTCCTGACCTCATGATCCTCCCACCTCGGCCTCCCAAAGTGCTGGGATTACAGGTGTGAGCCACCGCGCCTGGCCAGAAAGACATTTAAAAAACAAACAAGTAAAGATTCGGCCCTAGACTGGGACGTGGGGCCCACCATATCCTTTATGAGCCACCTGCAGTGCCCCAGATGCCCGTCCCTACCCTTCCAGTCTCTCCCGCAGCCAGGACATCGCTCGGTCTCCCCCACATGCAGGAGAACCAGCTTCCTCATCTTCAAAGGTCTCTAGCTTTCGGTTCTTTACCTGCTGCCTAAAATGCCATCTTTCCCCGAGGCATCGTGGTACAGGAGGGGAATGAGAGGGCCGGGGAGACAGGGTGGTGGCGAGGGACTGCTTAGAAGACACTACACTGGTAGGTTTGAAGACAGAGGATGGGGCCACGAGCTAGGGAATGCAGGGAGCCTCTGGAAGCTGGAAATGGCAACAAAATGAATTCACTCCCCTAGAGCAGGGGCGTCCGATCTTTTGGCTCCCCTGGACCACAGTGGAAGACGACGACTGTCTTGGGCCACACATAAAATACAACAACACTAACGACAGCTGATGAACTAAAAGAAAAATATATAATGTTTTAAGAGTTTACAAATTTGTGTCGGGCCATATTCAAAGCAGTCCTGGGCCGTATGGCCACAGGCTGGACAAGCTTGCCCTAGAGCTTCCAGAACCAATGCAGCCCTGGAGATCCTTTTTATTTTAATTAATCTATTTATTTATATATTTATTTATTGAGACAAAGTCTCGCTCTGTCGCCCAGGGCTGGAGTGCAATGGCATGATCTCAGCTCACTGCAACCTCTGCCTCCCAGGTTCAAGCGATTCTCCTGCCTCAGCCTCCCGAGTACCTGGGATTACAGGTATCCACCATCACACCCACTAATTTTTGTATTTTTAGTAGAGATGGGGTTTCACCATGTTGGCCAGGCTAGTCTCAAACTCTTGACCTCAGGTGATCCGCCCACCTCGGCCTCTCAAAGTGCTGGGATTACAGGTGTGAGCCACAGAGCCGGGCCGAGATCCTTTTTAGATTTCTGTATAAGAGAATAAATTTGTGTGGTTTTAAGCCCTTAAGTTTGTGGCAATTTGTTTTAGCAGCATTAGAAAAGCAATACAGACCCCACGCTTTAGGCAAGGGCAATAGTTACTTATTGGCGGCTTCACAAATTCCAGGAACTGAGCTTAGCTCTCTTCGTGGTTCAACTCACCGGAGTCTCAAAACCTGGCAGGTGTTATCATCTTCCTGAGGCACCGAGAGTCGGGACTGCCAGAGGCCTGCACAGCCTCCAGCACACATACCCCTGGGGGACAAGATCAGAGCCTGGAACAGCCCCCCAGCTCCAGCCCCTTCAGGTCAGACCCTCGGGGGTCTTCCTGCTGCTTCCCAGCCTTGACAAATGGGGACTCATCCCCTGTGCTGGGGGCTAGCACCCCCTCCTGTTCCCTGCCAACCAAGGATTTGCCTGAGGGTTTAGCAAATGCCACACCGTGAGCTTTAACTGTAGAGCTGGTTGGACTAGGATGGGGGGAAGAACGGGATTTGCAGCCCCAGCCACAAACAAGCTTCATCCCCCCGGCACGAGCATAGACCCTGAAGCCCTGTAATCGCCCATTTCTGCAAGATCCTCCCCTCAAGACTTCCATTCACAATCCAGTCTTAAAAGGCTGGTTCTGATGGGAAGACAACTCAGGAAGACCCTCCCTCAAGAGGCAACAGTCAGCCCCAAGAGTCCCGCTCTGGGCTCCATTCACACTGCAATTTTGGCTGGGATGGGAGCAAAGGCGTTGGAGAGCGTACAGGTGGGAAATTAGCCTCGGTGCAGTTGGCTAACAGGAGACCTGTTGCTCAGTCACCACCAAGGGAAGGCCTGTTCCATCTCTCATCTTTTCCAGCTTTCCTCAGACTCCACAATTCCCAGTTTAGAGCCATGAGGAAATTCACATTATTTCTTCAGTCTTTGCGGGGCGTCTCTTGTCTCATCAAACACCAGGCTCACCACTCACTCACCCATTCCCACCAGGAGCCAGGCACCAGGAATACGAAGGTGAAGGACGTAGTCTCTCCCCCAGGGAGCACTTCAGAGGTGCCCATGTGCCCAGAATGCTCCGGAGTGAGTTCTCTAAAGAGTTCCAGGTCCCACAGCCTCTGCCATGCTGCCTACCCGTCTCCAGCACTGGGAAGCTGCCTGTCCTCACTTCCTCCCAGCCAGAACTTATGAAATGCAGTCCTGGTGGGTTCATTCATCCTCAGCATCCTGCACAATCTGCTAGGCTGACGATGTGGCAGCTTGAAGCCGCCAAACCAAAGACGTCAGGTCACTCTGGTAGGGGCAGTGTCCAGAGATAAGGCGTGGCCAGCTCAGGCCTGGTCCTCCACAGAGTTGAGAGGCTAAATAAAGCCTCCAAACATCTGGTTCCAGGCCAAGCAAAGACACAGTCTCTCCAGGAGCACTGGCCTCCAAGACAACAAGCAGGGTTGGCTCCCTGGCTGCGACTCAAGGCTATAGGGCATGCAGCGAGGGTCTGAGGCTTCACAGACGGTAGAAGTCAGTTCACGGGCCACAGCTGGCTGCCAGGAGTACCCAGCAGGATCTGCTCAGAGTAGATGCCACCGGGCCTGGGGGTGGGGGGTGGCCGTGCCTGGGGCTTATACCCACACCAAGCATCAACCTCAGGACAACTGGCCCATCTCAGTCTCAGGACAGCTGAGGCAGTGTGGAGACATCGAGAGACCCTCTTCTCTCCCAGGGCTAGGCACTGAGGAAGTCTCTTTCAGCTGCTTCCTTGGCAGAATTTAGAACAGAGAAGACAGGGTCAACTGCTGGGGGACAAAGACCAAATTCCAGCGGCCTCTCTCTCCTGAAGGGTGGATCCTCGTATTCTGGGCTCCCTGTTGCTGTCTAAAGTCTTAGGCAGGCACCGTGGGGCACAGGCAATGTTTTGAAACTTCAGTTGTTCATATCCCACCCTTAAAATTTTGCCATACTCACATACCACCACCTACACTATTGTTTACTCAATATTGTTCTTTACAATAACTTTTTTTTTTTTGAGACAGAGTCTCACTGTGTCACCCAGGCTGGAATGTAGTGGCGGGATCTCGGCTCACTGCAACCTCCATCTCCCGAGTTCAAGCCATTCTCCTGCTTCAGCCTCCTGAGTAGTTTGGATTACAGGTGCACGCCACCATGCCCAGATAATTTTTGTGTTTTTAGAAGAGACAGGGTTTCACCATGTTGGCCAGGCTGGTCTTGAACTCCTGACTTCGTGAGCCACCGCGCCCAGTCTCCCAAAGTGCCGGGATTACAGGCATGAGCCACTGCGCCCAAGAACTGACTTGTAAAAAGCAGTCTTATCCTACACATATTTGAAATCATAAGAAAAATGTACAGGTCATATTTTTTCTAATATATATTAAAATATATACTTAACCATTAAAATGCAAAATATAGATCGAGGTGCCACCGATCATTTCTCAAATCACCACATGTGGGGCCGGCACTTAGAAAAACATCCAAATGGGGGATACAGGCATGATGTGCAGGCACAAGAGACCTGGGCAGGTGAAACAGAAATAGATGTTTCAGACGATCCATTAAAAACTGACACAGAATTGGGCCGGGCTCAGTGGCTCACGCCTGTAATCCCAGCACTTTGGGAGGCCAAGATGGGCAGATCACTTGAGCCCAGGAGTTACAGACTAGCGTGGGCAACATGGTGAAACCCTGTCTCTACAAAAATATAAAAATTAGCCCAACGTGGTGGCATGTGCCTGTAGTGAGGGGGAGGCTGAGGTGGGAGGACTGATTGAGTCTGGGAGGTGGAGGCCACAGAGAGCCATGATGGTGCCACTGCACTCCAGCCTGGGTGACAGAGTGAGACTCTGTCTCAAAAGAAAAAAAAAATGGCACAGAATGATACCTAAAGGGCTAATCTGCATGACAAAAGGGTTTTTATTCCTGACAAATAAGTTCCTTAAAATAGCACCTTCTACAACGCCCCCGTCTAAACCCTACCTATCTTTAAATAGAATGGCATGAAACACTTTTGGCAAGTATACGCCATTTTACAGATGCAACATGACGCTGCTATCAGTATTTGCATTACCAGTTTCACAGATCAATAACTCTTCAAAGGTAAGTCTGGGCTGAGATATGCAGCAAACTCCAGCTATAGCTTTGGAGAAAACTGCGGCCAACTTTACCTCTGCCCCCCAGGAAGATGAAGCGTCTTGGAAATTACACTGGAAACAGGATTGATTTATGGGCCTGGCACTTGGGCACATGCTCAGGACACAACTGCTGCTTAAGGTAAGTAACCCTAAAGTAAAGTCATAGCAAAGAGAATTGCCTTGGATTCCTACCAGCTGCCAGGGAGGGGTGTGCCAAGAACGTCTGCAGCCCAGGACAGGAGTGTATCATCCAGAAATGACCCTTGGCCTGCACGCACACACATGCGCGCACACACACGTGGACGCATCCAGGCCATCCCCAACTCCATGAGAAGTGGTCCCTTCTCCCCTGAATTTGGTGCCCTTTTATCAGTACTCTTCTCACAGCTTTTTTTTTTTTTTTTTTTTTTTTTGAGACTGAGTCTCACTCTGTCGCCCAGGCTGGAATGCAGTGGCGCGATCTTGGCTCACTGCAACCTCTGCCTCCTGGGTTCAAGCGATTCTCCTTCCTCAGCCTCCTAAGTAGCTGGGATTACAGACGCCTGCCACCACGCCCAGCTAATTTTTGTATTTTTAGTAGAGATGTGGTTTCACTCTGTTGGTCACGCTGGTCTCGAACTCCTGACCTCAGGTGATCCGCCCACCTCAGCCTCCCAAAGTGCTAGGATTACAGGCGTGAGCCACCGCACCCGGCCAACCCTGACTACTTCCGTACTCTATTCCTACTCCCTGTACCCGCCCCTTGCTCTGAACGCCTTGTGAGGGAAAATCACGCCTTGTTCCTCTCGTCGCCTCTACGGTGCCAGGCAGGGCGCTCTGAAGAGCACCCAACCTGAGAGTGTTTGTTGAATGAATCCATGTGCCTTCTTCCCACAGCTCTGCAGCCACCTGCTTGTCTTCTCCCTCTGAGGCCAATGCCGGTAGAGGAGGGAGGAATTCTAGAGGTGTTCAGGATGAGGCAGGGAGCCTGGAACTCCCCAGCATTCAAGAAAGGTCCCCTTCCCCCATGCTGGCAGCAACGTAGAGGGGAAGACCCCATCCAGGTGCTCATGGGGACCCAGGAGGAGCAGCCGTTTTTAGGTGTGACACGTGCTCAGGCTCTCTCGGCATCCGTGGGCCACCGCCGTATGCAGTAGGACACCTCTGAGATGGAGCGAGGCTGGGAACCTGGTGCACCCTTCGTGGTCCCCAGCAGGCCTCACACATTGTGCAGATTCTCACCGGCACCAGCCCCATACCAAGCACTGTGCAGTGTTCAGCAATGAATATGACATGGTCCTCGTCCTCAAAGAGAATGGGATATAATTGCGGAGGCAAATGTCTAGAGTTCTGAGCATCTGAGCAGAATGAAATACGGGCTTAGTTGAGGCATATGCCAGGGTCCAGCAGAAGGGGAGGTCCAGGAGGCGGCCTCTGAGTGGGCCCACATCTGTGCTGGGGGCTTCCCAGAGGAGGCCCATGAGGGCCACACACCTCCCATCCCAGCATTGCTACTCCCAGCCTGACTCCTGGCTCACGAGCAGACTTTCCCACCCTGTTCCTAGTGGGGAGGCTGGTCAGATCCTAAGTGCAGAGGCCTCCCTGAGCCCACCGGGAGACGTGACTTACCCCCACGGCCCTACGCCAGCACCAGATCAGAGAACACGGGGTGGGGTGCCAGCCACTGCCAGCCTCCCTACAGCTCCACTCCCCACCCAGGCCTGCAGCCACCGCTCCACCCATACTCCACACATCAGCCATCTACCGTGGTTCTGCATCTATTTTTACCTCCACTGGCTCCTCCTCAGAACCACACTGTAGAGTGGGTGGGGCAGGACTGTGATCCCCATCTTCTGTGAGGGACAGGGAGGCCCAGAGAGGTTCAGGGACAGCCTCCCGTCCCCAGCAATGCTGGCTGCACATGCCATCTAGGCCCCGCAGATGGGCACTCGGTTAGGCAGCCTCGCTTAGCAGTCTGCAAACTCCCCGAAACGCATCCTCACTGGGCGTCCTTTCTCGACACAGAACAAGAGAGCAGTTGAGCAAAAGGCTGAGGTTGAAGCTCTGAGAGGTGTGTCCAGGAGAGGAAAAGGAAGACCGCTGTGGTGTTCCGGGCCAGACTCACAGAGCCGGCGTGGTTCCGGGGCCACCACTGCCCTCCAGTTCTACCGGGAGGCAACCTCTCCTACAGGACGGGGCATTGCTGCAGAGAACGCCGTCAGCCCCAGAGCCGGTGGGCCAGGGCCCATCAGATGCTCCCTGCCTATCCCACCTCGGGAAGGGCACCTGCCCACCTGGCTGCGGCCTCCAAGCCAGCTGTTCCCTCCCCCGCTTCAGCTGACCCAGTGCTTTTCCCTCAAGGAAGCTCAGTGACCTCTGGCTCTTGCCCTTTGCAAACACCCTCTTGCCTCAGCTCAGAGACACCAAGTCCCCGTCCCCTGGCTGGGAAGAGGGTGGCCCCTCTCTTGCGGTTGCCGTGGAAACAGGGGATTCCTGCCCACCGGCTCCAGGGAGGCTGACAGGCCCGCCAGGTGACTCCTGGCACGGCCGCCGGAGCCCTGAGCTGGGCTGGGCTGGAGGGGGCGGCAGCCACTCCCCCGAGGACACCGGTCGGGGAGGCAGGCCCGCCCCTCTCCCCCGGGAACAGCTGCGGGGGCCGGGACCCTCGCGGACTCCGCCGAGGGGCTTCCACCCGGCCGCGCGCTCTGCGCCCCCATCAGCCATTTCTCCCGCGCACCTTCGGCAGCGCCGGCCCGGCCCCCCCCCCAGCGCCCAGGGCGTGTCACGCTCCCACCTTCACAGTCACCAGGAAGGGGGACCCTGAGCCGGGGCTGGTCGGGGTTCCCAGCTCGCACTCCTCCAGGAGAAACACATCTTCGTCCTCCAGAACCTTGTCCAGCAAGCCTATCGCCTCCTCTTCCTCCATGGCAGCCGGAGCCCGCGGAGGGCAGACAGGAAGCGGGGTCCACGCAGCGGCAGCGGGAGGAGGGAGGAGGGAGGAGGGAGGAGGCGGGCGGGAGCGGGGGCAGGTCTACACCCGCGCGCCCGGCCTGGGGCTCCCGACCCGGGACTGCATCCCGGACCTAGTCCACCCCGCTCCGCCGCCGCCGCCTCGCGCGTCCTCGCCCGGCGAAAGGGGGAGCAAGGCCCGGGCAGCCCCTGACGCCGTGCCCGGCCCGTGGCGGAGGCGAACCCGCGGCGCAGCAGCCCGGCGCCCTCCTCCGTGTCCCGCCCGGCCCCGCTCCCGGCCCCGCAGGGCCCGCCCTTCCCGGGCTCCGGGACTCGGGCTCGCGCTCGCTCCGAACACACAGGAAACGCGCGTCGCGAGGTGGAGCCGCCCGTCCTCTGGGGTTGCGGGGCCGCGGCTGGCGGAGGCTTCTGCGGCGGAGGAGGAGCGAGGAGGCCGCGGCCGGGCCGGGGTGGGGTGGAGGGGGGAGGCCGCTTCGCAGACGCATCTTCATTCCCCGCGCGCGGCCGAGCCAGGAGCCCGGCAAGCAGGGGCGACCCCCAGAGCCACCCCGGAGTCCCCACGCGCCAGAGCCCCCTTCCGGAGGGGAGGCCCCGGCCCGCCCAGAAGCCACAGCCGCGTCCCGGCCGCCGCTGGAGGAGTCAGGCTTTGCAACAGACAGGCCTGACCTGCCCCCAAGCAGGAGCGCGGCGCCACCACGGTCCTGTTCACGAGCGGTGGGCGCCCCACTCACAGGGACCAGGATCCCCCTCCTCCGAGCAGCCCCCCAACTCACAGGTGCTGAGACCAGCACCCCCACCTCCTCCGAGCAGACCCCCACTCACGGACGCTACTGATACCAGCACCCCCACCTCCTCTGAGCAGCCCCCCCACTCACAGACGCTACTGACACCAGCATCCCCACCTCCTCCGAGCAGCCCCCTACCCAAAGACCAGCCCCCCAACTCACGGACGCTACTAACACCAGCACCACCTCCTCCGAGCAGCCCCCCACTCACAGGCCAGCCCCCCTACTCACAGAAGCTGCTGCGACCAGGACCCCCACCTCCTCTGAGCAGCCCCCACTCACAGGCACTGCAGAGACCAGGACCCCCACCTCCTCTGAGCAGATCCCCCGGCAGAGACCAGGACCCCCACCTCCTCCGAGCAGCCCCCCCAACTCAAAGACCAGCCCCCCTCACTCACAGACGCTACTGACACCAGCACCCCCACCTCCTCCAAGCAGCCCCCCCACTCACAGACGCTACTGACACCAGCACCCCCACCTCCTCTAAGCAGCCCCCCTACTCACAGATGCTGCAGAGATCAGGACCCCCACCTCTTCTGAGCAGCCCCCCCACAGAGACCAGGACCCCCACCTCCTCTGAGCAGCCCCCCACCGACTCACAGGCACTGCTGAGACCAGCACCCCCACCTCCTCCGAGCAGCCCCCGCAGCCACCCCACCACAGGGAGCCAGCCTGCAAGGGGAATGCACACAGAACCCAGGACAGGCACCCAGAACCCAGGACAGGCACTATTGCCCGCCCTGCCCACTCCCAGCCAGCTCCCCCTGGCTTCTCCGATAGTTGCAGAACCCCCAACTGTGCAGGGAGTGAGGCCACATTCTGGTCCCCCTGGCCCTAGTTCCCGGATGCACATACACCTCCTTCCATGGGAGGAGGAGTCCAGGGGAGGCCCTGGGAAAAGCTCTTTTACAACCCAACGATGGAGCAAAGGTTGCAAACGACACCCATGAGGGTGCGGGTGAGGCCAGCCCGTGAAGCAAGCCAGGTAGGGCTGGGTGAAACCACCACTCAGTCCAGCTGATGGCTGCTGGAGGAAACCAAGCTCACGGCTGCCTGATCTCTGTTCAAAATAAGCTAAAATCTGGCTTCTTAACAGGAACGCTCCTGATTTTAAAACGATGGCAAATAATTAACATTTTAAAACAACATGGTGCTGTCTAAATGAACCACACCTGTGGCCTGAGTTCGGCCCACAGCCCTCCACTCCCCCCAGAATTCTTCAGAAGCTCTGGGCTCTAGGTGGGGCTCATGCAATTCCATTAGCAGCAGAGAAGCTGCCCTCTCTGGAGAGAGGCTCCATCCTGTTTCCAGAGCTGAAATACAGAGCAAGGGATTGGGGGGTGAGCCCTTGGGGGGGCCCCAGGGCTAACAGCCTTTGATCAGGGAACTGTGCCACCAGAGTTCAGCAGAGGCACACCCCCCCCACCCCACCCCACCCATCTCCTTCCAGCCCCTGGTTTTCCCCTGTGCTTGCCTGGGTGGGTTATAAATAGCCAGGGCGCATCTGAAGGGCCCTTTCAGCCACAATTCCTCATTTGGTGTGGGCGGGTGAGGCTGTGGCCAGGGCTTGGGAACGACCAGGCCTGGCATTCCCCAGGGCACAAGTATGCCAGCTCAGGGCCTGGTACCACAGGTTGTTCTGTCTCCCGCCCGGCGGGCTCCATGTGCATGGCATGGGCTGCCCACACGAGTCAGACCTGCAGGTGACACGAAGAAGGGCCTAAAACCCCACAAGCCCCTGCTGTGTTCGTTCCTCCACTCAAGAGGACATGAGGTGCCCTTGGAAGTCTGCCAGGATATCCTCATCCCCGTTTCCCACGCCTCTACATGGCATGGTGAGACTGACGCCCACTTCTTCCCGAAATCCCTGAACCCCATACAAGTGGCTCCCTGAGTATCCAGGGCCTCTCTACTCCACCCTGTCCCCGGTGGCTGGAAATTCCAGTGAGTAACGAGAGTGCCCCTCCATCAGACACAGACTCCACTCACAGGCCCTCGGCGCCCCCCTGGAGGGGAAATGACTCACCAGTCCCCACAGCTTCCCTCCCCTTCCCTTACAAATGCCCTGAGCCAGCCCTGGACCTGAGCTCCACACTGTCTGCCTCGGCCTGGCTCCTAATGTTCTCCATAGAAGCAGCCTGCTTCAAAGGCCCCCATAACGGTTTATTCCAAAGCCAGAGGTCTCCCTCTCCGCTTCTTTGGCCTCTGCAGTCCAGAGTTTCTCCAAGCCCTCAGCTGCCCTGTTGATGCAGGCGCTGCCCCGACCACTCTCTGGTGTAGGCTGGCCCTTCATTCTCCCGCCTCCTGTAAATGTGGAGTCACTTGCTTGGGCCCAGCCTCAGCCCTCTGCTCCCTTCCCCCAGAGAAGCAGCCCTTCTCCCTTCCAGGCCAATGGCGGCCTGCTGCCAGCTCCAGCCCCGGTGTCTTGCTGGGCTCTAGGTCTAGCACCTGCTCCAGCCACTGGGTCTCCTCACTTGGAAGCCCCAGCAACAGCCCTTCCACTCCACATATCCGGACCAAACGACCCTTCCTCCTCCTGAAACAGCTTCCCCTTCTGGGTTTCCCCTTCTGTTAGTGACGCCGCCATCTTGCGAGTCTTCCTTCCCTCCACCCCCACATCCCTTTTACCAAGTCCTTTGGTTCTTCCTTCTTTTCCTTTTCCAAAGCCACCACCCCACCAAGCTTTAGAGCCTCTTACACCCACACGACCACACATACTTCCCCACTTTGGCTCCTGATCTTGTCTGTCCATCTGTCTGTTCATTCATGCATTGATACCCAGAAAAGGCCTGGCATGACACACATACAAGGCTGGGAGACAGGGCCCTTGCCGTTCGCAGGCTCTTGATCCGTCTGGGTTCAGGATGTGTGAGCACACGAGGCAGTGTTCTCATTTACCAGCCACCCTGGGGACGGAGGACAGTGGCACTAACGCTGCCTGAGAGTGAAAGCTTCACAGGACAGTGGCTTCTGAGCAGCATCTGGAAATAGGGAATGGTTTCCAGGCAAAGAAGAGAAGTCCCGAAAGGAAAGGGTTAAGCAGCTTCAGCAACCTGGGTGCAGTGGCGCAGCTGAAATCTCAGGTACTCAGGAGGCTGAGGCGGGAGGATCGTTTGAGCTCAAGAGTTGGAGGCGGCAATGAGCTATGATCACACCACTGCACTTCAGCCTGGGCAACAGAGCCAGACTCTGTCTTGAGGAAGGGAGGAAGGGAGGGAGGAAGGGAGGAAGGGAGGAAGGGAGGGAGGAAGGGAGGAAGGGAGGGAGGAAGAGAGGGAGGAAGGGAGGAAGGAAAGGAGGAAGGAAGGTAGGTTAAGAAGCACTGCTTGCTAGAGGACAGAAGATGAACTTGGAGAAGTGGCCTGAACAGCATCATAGAGGGTGAGGGGCATAAACTCCCGCAAGAGCAATGAATGGGGCACCCACTGAGACTTTTTTTTTTTTTTTTTTTTGAGACAGGGTTTTGTTCTGTCACCCAGGCTGGAGTGCAGTGACACAAACATGACTCACTGTAGCCTTGACCTCCTGGGCTCATGCGATCCTCCCACATGAGCCTCCTGAGCAGCTGGGACTGCAAGCACACACCACACCCAGCTAATGTTTGAAATCTTTCACAGCCACTGAGATTTCTGACACCATCAAGTCTAAATCTCAGTCTCCAATGGTTGACTCTCCACAGTCTTCCCCCACACCCACCCTCCATTCCCTCCTTCCCTGACCCAATCAGCAAGCATTTGTTAACGCCTGACCCAATCAGCAAGCATTTGTTAACGCCTGACCCAATCAGCAAGCATTTGTTAACGCCTGACCCAATCAGCAAGCATTTGTTAACCGCCTGACCCAATCCAAGCATTTGTTAACCACCTGACCCAATCAGCAAGCAGTTGTTTACCGCCTGACCCAATCAGCAAGCATTTAACCGCCTGACCCAATCAGCAAGCATTTGTTAACCACCTGACCCAATCAGCAAGCATTTGTTAGCCGCCTGACCCAATCAGCAATCATTTGTTAGCTGCCTGACCCAATCAGCAAGCATTTGTAAACCGCTTGACCCAATCAGCAAGCATTTGTTAGCCGCCTGACCCAATCAGCAAGCATTTGTTAACCGCCTGCTGTGCACCAGGCACTGTGCTAGCATTCGGAATGCAGCCACGGACAGGGGACCCCGTGCCTATCCTCGCGCAGCTGACAGTCTCGGGGACAGACTGACCTCGTGACTGACTCCCAAGGCAGTGTCAAGGGAGGGGCAGGGCCGTAATGGGGAGGGGAGCAATGTTAGAACTCTGCAGCCGAGGTGCCACTTTTCTAGAAGGGATAACATGGAAACACCTATTGCGATTTTTTTTTTTTTTTTTTTTTTTTTTGAGACGGAGTCTCTCTCTGTCACCCAGGCTGGAGTGCAGTGGTGCGATCTCAGCACACTGCAACCTCTGCCTCCTCGGTTCAACCCATTCTTTTGCCTCAGCCTCCCTAGTAGCTGGGATTACAGGCACCCACCACCAGGCCCGGCTAATTTTTGTATTTTTAGTGGAGATGGGGTTTCATCATGTTGGCCAGGCTGGTCTCGAACCCCTGACCTCAGGTGATCAGCCCGCCTCGGCCTCCCACAGGGCTGGGATTACAGGTGTGAGCCACGGCACCCGGCCCACTGCTCATTTTTAGATTTGGATTTTAGCATCACCTCCTCCAGGGAGCCTCCCGTGACTACCCGTTGGCTGCATCAGATGTGCCCGTTGGTGCCCTCAGAGCCCACTCTACGTTCCCAATCGTGGCATTTCTTTTTTAACTTATTTATTTTCCTGTTACATCACTAACAATTCTAACTTTGTAGACACACATAATATAGAAAGTCTCCTCTGGTTGCCTCTGACAGAGGGAACCTCTAAGAGTTAGTTATACATTTTTCCTTATTTCTGTCCACGAATAAACTATACATATAGGCCGAGTGCAGTGGCTCATGCCTGAAATCCCAACACTTCGGGAGGCCGAGGCAGGAGGATCACTCAAGCCCAGGAGTTTGAGACCAGCTGGGCAACATGGCAAGACCTCATCTCTACAAAAATTTTTAAAAATAATTAGCTGAGTGTGGTGGCATGCTCTTGTGGTCCTGGCTTCTTGGGAGGCTGAGGCAGGAGGATTGCTTGGGCCAGGATATTGAGGCTGCAATGAACTGTGTTTGTGCTACTGTGTTCCAGACTGGGCAACAGAGAAAGACCCTGTCTCAAAAAAAAAAAAAAAAAAAAAAAAAAAAAATTAGGCCGGGCGCAGTGGCTCACACCTTTAATCCCGCATTTTGGGAGGCCAAGGCAGGTGGACCACTTGAGGTCAGGAGTTCGTGACCAGCCTGGTCTACATGGTAAAACCCTGTCTCTACTAAAAATACAAAAATTAACCAGGAGTGGTGGCACAGGCCTGTAATCCCAGCTACTCTGGAGGCTGAGGCACAAGAATTCCTTGAACCTGGGAGGCAGTGGTTGCAATGAGCTGAGATCACACCACTGCACTCTAGTCTGGGCGACAGAGCAAGACCCTATCTCAAAAAAAAAAAAAAAAAAAACTTATGGCCGGGTGCAGTGGCTCAGGCCTGTCATCCCAGCACTTTGGAAAGCCGAGGCAGGCGGATCACCTGAGGTCAGGAGTTCGAGACCATCCTGGCTAACACAGTGAAATCCCGTCTCTACTAAAAATACAAAAATTAGCTAGGTGTGGTGGCGCACACCTGTAGTCCCAGCTACTCGGGAGGCTGAAGCAGGAGAATCACTTGAACCCAGGAGGCGGAGGTTGCAGTGAGCTGAGATCACACCACTGCACTCCAGCCTGGGTTACAGAGAGAGACTCCGTCTCAAAAAAAAAAGCAGTGGTTAGAGATGCCGGTGGGGCTGGGGAACAGACAGGAGAGAGACTGTGTGAGGCACAATGACATGAGTTTAGTCTGGCTGGTTCATGCATTCATTCAGCTAATATTTACTGAGCACCTACTGTGTGCCAGGCACAGTTCTAGGTACCAGAGACCACAATGAGCAAAAGTTTTGTTACAAAACCGACAAAATCTCTCTCTCGTGAGAGTTCACATTCTAGCAGGGAGTTGGTCCTGAGGCCACAGAGGTCAGCAGGGGGTCCAGGGGTCAGGTCAGACAAGGTCTTGACAGCTGTGCAAAGAGTCTGGGTTGGGCCCTATAGGCGAAGGGAAGGTGCTGAAGGATTTCAGGCCAGGTGTGACAGGACATTCATCCTGCATCCCTCCTGCTGACATCAGATGACTCTTTCTAAAACACTGCTCACTCTGTGCCCAGCAGGAAGCCACCAAGCCAGCCCAAACAAGGGCCGTGGGGCCCCAGCTGATGACTCACCCATCTCACTGTTGACAGTAACCTCTCAAAGGGCCTGGCACGTTCTCACTTCCAGGCCTTTAACAATGGCAGGTCCTCGACTTGAAGCACTTTCTCCTGCCTCTCGGCTTCTCCCTGGCTCTCCCAGCTTTCCTGGCAGAAACTCAAGCCCCACCTCCAGATTGTATGAAGCTCAGTAGCTCTTCAGCCAATGGGAACCGACACCAAAGGGCAAGTGCCAGGGCAGGTGCAGCCACTAACTACAGCCACAGATGGAACCGGATTCATCACCTTCTAGATCACCTTGCTCCTCCCTCTGCCTCCTCGTTCTCTGTTCTAGTACAAATCACTCCAAAATCATATACATAGTTCAACTACATAAAACTAACATTGGCCAGATGCAGTGGCTTATGCCTGTAATCCCAGCACTTTGGGAGGCCGAAGTGGGCAGATCACCTGAGGTCAGGAGATCGAGACCATCCTGGCTAACATGGTGAAACCCCGTCTCTACTAAAAATACAAAAAATTAGCCAGGCATGGTGGCGGGTGCCTGTAATCCCAGCTATTCGGGAGGTTGAGGCAGGAGAATCACTTGAACCCAGGAAGTGGAAGCTGCAGTGAGCTGAGATCACACCACTGCACTCCAGCCTGGGTGACAGAGGGAGACTCTGTCTCAAAAAAATAAAATACATAGGCCAGGCAAGGTGGCTCACGCCTGTAATCCCAGCACTTTCGGAGGCCAAGGCGGGCGGATCACCTGAGGTTGGGAGTTCAAGACCAGCCTGGCCAACATGGTGAAACCCCATCTCTACTAAAAATACAAAATTAGCGGGGCGTGGTGGCAGGTGCCTGTAATCCCAGTTACTTGGGAGGCTGAGGCAGGAGAATCACTTGAACCCGGGAGGCGGAGGCTGCAGTGAGCTAAGATTGCGCCACTGCACTCCAGCCTGGGTGACAGAGGGAGACTCCATCTCAAATAAATAAATAAATAAATAAATAAATAAATAAATAAAATAAAGCTAATGTTGAGGAGAAGCTGGTACATGACACTGTTTATACAGTGAAACAAATAAACTAAAACAGAAAGAAAACTCCCCTGCACTCTGCATGTGAGCCCCAGCTCTGCCTCTTGCCAACTGTGTGACCTGGGCACGTCATCTAGGCTCCCTGTGCCTCCGTTTCCTCATCTATAGAATGGGAGTAATTATGGCACCAACTCTAGGGCTGCTAGCTA